>NW_006436288.1:13893733-13936566 GCF_000325575.1 Pteropus alecto | reverse complement strand
TACCTCCCATTTCTTTGGTTCTCTCTGTAAACAAAACAACTCCTGAAAAAGTTGCCTCTACTCTCTGTCTCCAATTTTTGTCCTTTTATTCTCTCTTAAACCTAATCAGGCTTTTGCTTCCACTGCTCCACAGAAATGTCCCTCACTGGGTAAGAGTAAGCAAGTGACCGCCCAATCCTGGCACATACAGACGCATCAGATAAAGAACTGGAGAGCAGCTTTGTTCTTAACGCTCCTTTGCAGCGATGAGAAGTGAGGCAGGACATCTTGAAAACTGTCTCATGTTCTTCATATTACTTAGTACTTCGAGTCTTAGTACTAATCATATTAACTTCCACTTGTTTGGCTCCTTTCTCTCTCCAAAGTCATACTACTATACTTGGGCATGTCCAAAGATGATGAAAAGGTAAAGCAGAGACCTCACTGTAGATAGTTCATTGTAACTTGGACATGTCTAAGTGTAAATTATTGATGGAATTCCAGTATTCCAATAAATTTTGGACAACTTATGTCTCATAATAATGAAACTCTATTTGTAATATGTCACTAATTTCCAGAAAGATATCAGTGGATTACTTCTGTTATACTTCATAACATTAAAAAATTTTTTCATCCTACCTTTTTCTATTTTTACAACAGTTAGTAGTGGACCTGGTACCTGTTTGTCAATCTCCTGTTTGTCTACTGCACTCGTGTAGAAATGAGAAGACACCTGCACCTCTTTTGCAGCTTTCATATCAAAAACTAGAGTGGATGGTTTAATAGTTTCCAAAAATGTTCTTTAAAGGCTTTGGTGGATAAAGCTGCTTTTGGCTACCAGTGTCCCCAGCATCACTGGCAGACTGACTCGAGCAGCCTGAATATTCCCCATGATGCTGCTATGGGAAAGCTGAAGAGAAAGAGTGATAGAAACAGGACTGAGGAAGGAAGTCTCCCTGACCTAATTCACAGCAGCTGCAATTTGCTGCCTTCTCTACAACCTGAAAAATAGTTTATGGCTCTGCATCACCAGGCTCTAAGACCCCTCAAAACACTCCCCCAGGTCTCATTCCCCAGGGAAAATAGTCCTGTCATTTTGAATTAGTGCTGACACAGAGTATTACCATCAACTGTTCTTCTCCACAATGTATTAAAACAGAAAAAGGGGAGGAAGTGCTAAGGGCATTATATTTTTTAAATTCTTTTGCAGAGCAGTAAGCCCAATTCCCAAATAATAAATTAAAGACTTTAATTCTTAACAGACAATAAAAGAGAAGAAAGCTCATCTCAGAACAAGCTGCCATTTCACTAAAAAAGCAGAAAAAGTGCTAGCATTAGTATTATGTGCTTTTTGCTTAATACACTCCTCTGATTAAAGAAAAAGGTTTATTCCTCTCGCCTCCAGAGAACTTCATCTTTTTTCTCCCTCCCACCAACCTCTCAAAGGGAATTTGTTTACCTCCTTCAGATCCTGCACAACAGCTGTGAGCCTCTCATTTTCTGCCTGTACGTTAGTGACCACAGCCCGGCTCTGTTTCAGTTCATTCTGCATCTCCAAGATCTTCCCCAGGTAGTAAGCTTCCTTTGAGGCCGACTCTTGCAGAAGCGTTTCCTCCCGAGTCTCTCCATCCTCAGCAACTTTACGGTGGATGGAGAAGGACTGCCCAAAGGCCTGCAGAAGATTTGAAAAGAAAAAGAGTGCACAATAAAATGCACTGTAATGGCACTATTAAACAGACTTGGGAAAATGTTTTGTTTTGCCTTGTTTGTAAGGTGAGCTATTCTGCAAGACCTCTAAAAGCAAAAAATACGTATTTTATGTAACAGTCTAGCAGCTCTTACTGATGCTTTAAATTAATTAATAAGGAGAAATAAATTTTTAGACATCTTGCTAAATATATATATGTGTGTGTGTGTGTGTGTGTGTGTGTGTGTGTGTGTGTGATATATATATGTGTGTGTGTGTGTGTGTGTGTGTGTGTGTGTGTGTGTGTATATATATATATATATATGGGTTAAACAACACTTGAAAAACATTGCTGCTTGCTTTATGTTACCATTTTTTTGGACAAATCCTATTAAAGGATCGACAGTACAGTGCTAATGAGCCCAACAAAATTCATGTTCTAATTTTCATTCTAGGAAAGAAAATAAGACTTTCATTAGTTTTCTGATATATTAGCAGTAAGGATACACCAATTATGACTACTACCCTTAACAGACAAAACAATCAAACAGCATTCAAATTGCCCATTACCAAAGCCAAAAAAATGTAGTCACCATATAACATATATGTATCTATTTGTGCCAAAAGAAATACAGAATAATAAACCAAAAACTAATAAAACTGGTTGTCTTCAGGAGGTGAGTGGGAATGAGGTGAAAAGAATGGGAAAATGAAACGTGATACAAGGGATGAGGCAGGGAGTGGTGCTTTTCTAGTACACCTTTTTCATATAGTTTTAACTCTCGGAACTACAGTAATATTTCACATACCTCCCAAATAAATGATAATTAAAGTCAATCTCTATATGTCAGGGGAACCCAAATGCAATGCAAACAATAAATGAACCTGGCTGTATTACAAATGAACAACGTAACTACATTGAAAGAGTGAAGAAAAAAGGTCTAACCTGAATAGTTTTGGAAACCAGTATTTTTGCTATATACTGTAAAACTAAAGACAAAAGGAACTGTACCCAAACACTACTACCTAGTTAGTAAATTTGTTTCTCATAGGGATTATGGGATCACAATTCTAAAGCTTCTTTATATATATATACTAGGGTTGAGCAAATAAGTAAATATATTACAATAATGAAAGCCAGGTTTCTCGCCATTGGAGAAAGGAATTACAAACAAGGAAGGGAAGAAGTCTAGAAGAAAACTAGTGGTATTGGGTTGTAATTAGAAGTATTAGAATGAACTTATAGTCTTTATTAGGTAGATAAATATTCAGATAGATAGAAGAGAGGCGTTTATGTTTAAGTATACACATATACATATTTCCTAGCTCTGTCAGCGGAGAGGGCCTAGAAGTAATGGCATACCAATAGCAATGAGCATACCGTGCACCTGAATTTTGTTTCTAAATATCAATCTCCAATCAGAAGAACTAGGAGTCTTTGGAGAAAGAACCAATTCTTGGGCTGGAGCAAAATTAACTTGGTACATCTTGTGGTACCAAAGAATAAGTAATAAAATCTGGGATAATTTGGACAACAATAATTATAGTAATGAATTATAATCCACAGAATAAAATAAATATTCATGAGTCTACATTGATATAACTGAGAGAAGAAATAGCTTTCATAGTAGAACTCTAATAAATGTAGAAGGAATGATGGAAATAGAATATCTCAGCATTTGACAAATATCGATTAATAATTGTTGCAAGTAAGAATTATCAGTGGAACATAAAATTAATAGACAAAAAGTATGATGAGAAACAGAATATTTGTATAGTCTCAAAGTATTTCCTCCCAAGATACTTATTAATTCCAATGGGAAAAAATAGTAACTTTGTAGTGAAGAGATCTGGTAGACCTTAACTAAGTGACAAAAGTTACATCAGCATCAAGGAGACATATCAACATCATGTACCATCTGATATAATAAACTGAGAGGGACACAGCATCACTTCTGTGGTAGTCTTGCCAAAAAAACATAAGCCAATTTTTATCATAAAAATAAAAACTCAAACTGGGAGACATTCTACAAAATTATTGACCAAGACTCTTCAAAAGTATTAAAGTTAGGAAAAATAGAGAAAGACTCCTCCAGACTAGATGAGACTAAGGAAACCTGGCAATTAAATGTACTGTGGGATCCTGGACTGGATCTTGGACCTAAAAAAAGACATTAATATGACAACTGGCAAAATTGGGATAAATTCTTTATATTGGTCAATATTATTATATCAATAATATTGATACAATTTCTGGTTTTCATAATTGTAATATGATTATGTAAGATGTTAACATTTGAGGAAACTGTGTATAGTAGGGTACATGAAATTCAGTGCAGTGTTTTTGCAAGTCTTTTCTATGACTAGAGTTATTTCAAAATAAAAAGTTAAGTAAGTAAGTATAGTCTATACTCTAAAGGAGTTGATAGATCTAGTAAAATACTGGTACATAGAGTTATAAAGAATGTATGTGCTCAAACACCAAAGGTATAATATAGTCAATTAAAAGTACTATAGCTTTATGATGTACTTTGTGATATTATTATGTTTTGAAATTTAAAATGCCATAAAAGTCCATGAAGAAATAAGGCTGGAATTAACCTGTGAAACTTAGTTTCACACCCCCTTTTTTTTTTTTTTTTACAAAACTAGAGGCAGAAAAGGTATATGTTAATTTTTATAAGGAACATGGCAAAAGTTAGGAGGAAAGCATGATTTACTGATTTACTCTTTTTCAAATTAAACTCATAGAAGAAATTTTAAAAATACTAATGTGGAGACCCATGTCTCTCTCAATAAACTATCTTAAAATCTTGACATGGATCAAAATCAAAATATGGTTCCTAAGCATCAACTGGAAAGAAAGATTTCAGTATCAGTGTTCATCTGTACAGAGCAAACCATTCCTGGCACTTGGCCTGTTCAGGCACTGGACAGAGAGAAATTCTTATTTGAGTAGCCAAATTTCTACATGTAGTAAAAAAGCATACAGATTCACAAATAAATGAAAAATTATTTTCAGCGATGATGTTTACTTTGCTTTTCTATCAATAATGGTCAGAGTCTATGAAGTCAATTCTGAATTCACTACCCGTTAAAATGCTTTTAGGTATACTTGAAACCTATATAAAACCTTATTAAGCAACATCGCCCCCAATAAATTTAATAAATTTTTTAAAAGCCTTTAGATGGTTCGTTTCTGGGTTTTGGCAAAAAAAAAAAAAAAAAAGCCTTTGGAGAGGAGAGGTCTGGAGAATTCTGGCAGCACATCTCCCCAAGTGACCTGATGAAGTCTTCAGCAGATTCGAATCCTGGCAAAGGAATCCTGACTCTATAGTCAAGTATTAGTACAATTTAAAATTAGCATGAACTGTGTGTCAAGTACCTCAGCTAGCTTCTTTTTCACAACTACTTTCTCACTTCTATGTAATAGAAAACTTCCACAGAGCCATTTTCTTTACTCTGCTTGAGTAAAATCAATGGACTTAAGCAGTCTATGGCTTTCATATTATTCTCATCACATAGGCAATATTCTTCTGGCATAAAACAACCCAAAGTCTTAACAGAAAGTGAATTTATCTTTCCATCTTGATGTAAAGTTTTATAAATTGTATTCTGGATCCAGTACCAAAGAAAATTTAAAAATTTCAGATATATACATGGAAAGGATTTTCAAAAAAGAATTAAGAATTGAAATTGCTATTATAAAAATTTTGATGAATCCTTAACACATTTATTGCAGCTTAGAAACCTTAACTAAACATATAGGTTTCCAAATATGTCATTATTTTTATGAAGAACTTGTCCTTCATTGGACCTGATTTGAAAACCTTGTTTTCAAGGTATGCAAGGTTATCCAAGGACATCTGTACTTGAAATAGAAAAATAACACCAATCCTGCATAGGCTATAGATACCCAATAATCTGCATTTCCAAATCCACCGAGAACTAACATTATTCAGAAAATATCTGCACTTTAGAAAGGGAAGGTGGAGGAGAAAATACTCCTATTTTGCCTAATTCCTAATTGTCAGTAATTGAAATTGGGCATGACAGCCAACTGACATCTATCCACTGGCTAATTGTGAAAGTTGATTTACCAGACGTGTCTGGCTCTGCTAGCTATCTCCCCACTCCACCACCATTCCAACTATATCCTGACAAAGTGGGGCCTAAGAGAAGAGAAACAATCTTTTTCAAGGCAACTGAAGCTGCATCCTTGGCAGAGATCACAGAACTAGCTTCAGTGTCTATTTATAGGCAATTCTAGGGTAGTAATGCTTGTAGTTCTATTTTATCCAGATAGCAAATTCCTTTTAGACAGTGCAATCATTTCATGCATAATTTTTATTTGAAATTAATTGAGGTAAACTGACATTTCTATACAATTTTAGAATGTATTATAATTTCTCATTATGTATGTAATTATAATTGCAAAATATTACCTTTAATATATTCCTTTGCAATATTTCACAGTTGCTTTAAATTGTATACCAGAGAAAGTCCAATTAGCTATATAATAACTACCTTGTTTTCTCATTCTACCGACATTTTTAATCCAAAGAAAATTGACAGTTTTTACCTTCATGTTCAATATATTAGCTGTTAAGTAGAATTACTGTTACTGTGAGCAGAATTTTCATACTTATTATTCCTTCATGATATGAAAGATAAAAGAAATAAAAGTTTGGCTATTTATATCATTATCTTTAAAATATGTGTCCTTGGTTACAGAATTTTCATTCTTTCATCTTAAAAATTATAGCAGAGCAGTGTACTAGGTCACCCAAGGACATTAGACAAAATATTTTCTTAATTCAAAACACTAAAATTCATTCACTCATCTGTTCATTTATTCAACAAGTAACTACAAAGAACTGTAACAGGCACTGCTTTAGGCAGTGAGGATTCGATAATGTTCTAGAAAAAATATTTCTGCTACTCAGAGCATATATTCTAGTGGAACATAAAGAATTCAATAAGTGCATGACAAAATGTTGGAAAAGTTCCAAAAAGAAAATGAAAGCCAGGGGAGGAGCGTAAAATAGCACTGCCCAATAGAAGTTTCTGCAATGATGTATCTGTGTTGTCTAATATTGTAACCACTAGCCACAAGTGGCTAATGAGCTCCTGAAAGGTGACTAGTGTGACCAAAGAACTGAAGATTTTATTTTTTGTAACTTTGTCACATATGGCTAATGGCTGCCAGGTTGGACAGTGCAAGGATAGAGAGTAAGGCAGGCTGTAGAGAGAGGAAGCCTCATTTAGAGGAGAGAGATGATACCTCTGACCAAATACCTACTCTGAGCAGATGCCTGAAGAAAGTAGGGAGTGAGCAAGCATCTGACCTTTCCCTAAAGGAACAAGCCTCAGTGTAAGCATTGCTGAGCAAGAATTACAGCACTGACATGACCCCTCTTTAAAGACTATCAGTGGCAGTTCTTTAAAGTCCCTACTACAGCACTTTACTATCTGAGAGTTCCAGGGACTATTTAGACATGATTTACCTTGTAGAAAGGAAAAGGCTAGCAACTGGCCTGTCACTGAAACTTATCCTCCTCTATGTACGACTTTACCATCTTTGAACATATAATAAACATTTGACCAATTCTATTTCTCTGTTGCCTCAGCCACCAGAAAATTCAGCATTAAATGCTCTGTAGCAATTTAAGTTTCTGGTATAACTATCTCCTGTTTTCTCTATAGCTTTGAGTTTTTATTATTTTTACCCTATTGTATTGTTTTATTTTAATCTACTTCAAATACTTTGGGAATAGAAAGGATATGCGTTATAATCCAATAAAATGATTTAAATAATGTTTAATTATCACTCGTTTTACATTGTCTTAAGAAAAGTCCATTAAAAGAATGGAGTTCGAAAGTATAATAGAACTGAAACTTCTATGAAGGATTCATTCTTATTCTGTGGAGAACAATGAGCCCAAAAGATGTCATAAAGTACATAAAAATAGAAATAAGCTAGTTAACTTGTTAGAACAGGCTATGAAACATTTCCCAAACCACTATATTCCAGCAGCAAAGTGTCTTACAGGGTATGACCCAATTAGAATAGAAGGAACACCACTGGAGGTGAGACAGCCCAAAAGTATCCAGCTGGGAGAAATCTGTTTCCATGACTCATATGGTTCAAACATTATTAGAAGTCAAAGGTTTCTCTGACAATCAGAATCAAGCCTGATCCTTGAAAGGGCACATGTGCTCATGAGAAGCAAAAGAGGTTAAAAGCATGTACTCCTGAACTGAATCAACTCTGCCACTTACTAATTATATGACATTGAGCAAGTAACTTAACATTCTGTGCCTCAGTTTTCTCATCAGTAAAATGGGAATAATAATTTCTGTTACATAATGTTGTTTTGAGGCTTGAAAGATAAAATCTATGTATCACTTGGAATAGTTCATGGTACAAATATAGTTAAGTGCTCAATAATTACTGGCTATTATTAGTAGAAAGATGACGTGCTTTGGAATCACATGCATTTGTGTTTAAATCTGCTTCCCCTAAAATCTTCGGCAAGATCTTTGAATTTCTGTCTCAGTTATATCTTGTGTAAAATGAGAATAAAAACATGTACCTTAAAGGTAAGCACAGACTAGCCCTAAAAGGCAAGGATATCAAATAAGAGGTATAAACTCTACAGCAAAATGCCTTGGACGCAGTAAATGCTTATTAAATATCAGTCCCCACTCTCTCCCTCCCGCCCTTTGGAAGTCTCAGATCTGTCTCTGGCAGGCTGTCACATTCTCTGGTATAAAAGTTTTCCTTGGACTTACCTGTACATGACTCAGGAGGCTGTTCATCTCTTTACAGAGAGCAGAGCCTATTTCTGAAACACCAAACCTCTTACCAGAAAAGGGAGCTCTGATGTATCTCTTTTCTTATTAAGCCATTAAATATGTAAAAAAAAAACCAAACAAATTTCTCAAGGCATAGGCTATCTGGTTTAACAAAGAATTCCGTTTCATCTTCTTTTAGTAAGAACTGTCAACTTGTTCTTTACTTCCCCCATCTTTTCTGGCTTTTAAGTTAACTTATACCCAATTATAAATTCTAACCATCTGGAAAATACAGGATATTTAATTACCAATTTTTGATTCTCATTTTGCATTTTGTAAGCCATTTTTAATTAATCAAAAAATAAAAAATATGCATTTTAACTTGATGAGACCAATTATATATATATACTTTTTTTTTTTTTTTAATGCCTACAGCAACCGGTCTTCCTAGGTGGTCTCCCATCCAAGTACTAACCAGGCCCAACCCTGCTTAGCTTCTGAGATCAGACGGGATCGGGCTTGTTCAGGGTGACATGGCCATAGACCCGATTATATTTCTGAAAACAATCTATCACTTATCCTTAACTGATTTAATCATTATGTTATGTGGCTACAGGGCATCATTCTAATGAACTTCATACCACATTTCTATACTTCTTAACAAAATATTCTATGATAATTTGATTTAATGCCCGATTTTCTCAAACATAATACCTAATAGTCTATCATTCGAATATGTATTTACTTAAAGTCTAGATTTTTTTCTATCCTTGATAGTTTGTAATTGGTACTTTCTGTCTTGCTTAAGTCCCTATTCAACTGTTCAGAGATTTTTCTAGATTTTGTTGTCATGTGTTGAATATACACAAAAGTCAATACGTAACAAAATATAAACACACACACAAAAAAATCAAAATGGATTTCTGTAGTTTAAGAAATAGACCAGGACCCATTAGCCTCAACGCTTCTGTCTGCCCTTCCTTGGTCCTATCTCCCTCACTGTACCCAACCCCTCCTCAAGTAAGCACTATCCTAAATTTTATATTTATAATTTTCTTGCTTTTCTTCATACTTTACCATATATGTTTGTATGTGTAATATTGTTTAATCTTATTTTTAAAAATTCATCTATATTCTTTCTTTTGCAATTTGCTTTTTTTAACTCACCTTTAAATCCTACAATTTATTTTGATTAGTGTAGCTGTAATTTATCTATTTCTATTGTTATAGTCTTCTGAATAAGTATGTACCTCATTTTAATACAGTCATGTGCCATATAACATAGTCAACAACAAACCACATATATGATAGTGGTCCCATAATATTATAATGGTGCTGAAAAGTTCCTATCGCCTAGTGATGATGAAGCTGTCATAACATCACGGCACAAGATATGTCTCTCACGTGTTTGCAGAGATGCTGGTATAAACAAATCCACTGCACTGCCAGTCGTATGAAAGTATAGCACAATTACAGTAGTAGGCTATATCACCAAGGTTTGTGTAAGTACACTCTATGATGTTCATAAATGATGAAATCTTCTAACTACACATTTTTCAGAACATATTCCCTCATTAAGCAGTGCATGACTGTAATCTAATCTCCTAACAATGGATGATCAGATTGCTTCCAGTTTTTTGCTATTACAATGTATAGCTGTGAACATTCTTGTACATATCTCCTAGGCTAGTGTTTCTTAAAATACATTTGCTGAAGGGACAGTTTTATTTTTAATCCTTAGTAGACTGATGCTTTTGGAAAATACAATAAAAATAAATTACTATAACCATATATCTACCTTATGATCCAGCCATTCTACTCCTACGTATTCATTTTCCCAAGATAAATAAAAGCATGTGTCCACGTAGATTTACATACAAATGATCATAGCAGCTTTATTTTAATAGCCAAAAACTGAAAACAACTGAAATGTTTATTAATAGGCGAATGGATGAACAAATTGTGGTGTATCCATATAATGGAATAATACTCAGCAATAAAAAGAACTACTAATACATGGAATGACATGGTTGAATTGCAAAATAACTATACTGAGCAAAAGAAGCTGGACACAACAAGAATGCATACTGTAAGATTCCAATTATATGAAATTCTAAGGAATTCGAACTTAACTATAATGACAGAAAACAGAAGAATTGTTGTTGCCCTGGAGAAGGGGTAGGAAGTGGGATTGAGGAAGTGGTGTGGAGGGGCAAAAGGGAAGATTATAATGGGGTGCAAAAATATTTTGGGAACTGATAAATATGTTCATTATCTTGGTTGTGGTGATGATTTCACAAGTGTATGCATATGTCAAAATTCAAAGTGTATATGTGGTTTGTTATATGACGATTAAACCTTAGTGCTGTGTAAGTAATAAATTACTAGGAAGAAATATGAGAAGAAAAATACAAAATATAAGTCCCAATTAACTTTAAGGCTTTTTTTTAGGTACACAGCAAAATTAAGAGGAAGGTACAGAGATTTCCTATATACTCCCTGCCCCACACAAGCCTCCACCAGAGAAGTACATTTGTTAAAACTGATAAACCTACACTGATACATCGTTATCATCCAAAGTCTACAGTTTACATTAGGGTTTGCTCTTGGTGTTTTTTATTCTGTGGGTTTGGAGAGGCCCACAATGACATGTATCCACCATTACAGTCTCATACAGAGTAGTTTCTCTGCCCTAAAATCCTTCTGTTCATCCCTACCTCCCAATTCCTGCCAATTACTGATCTCCCAAAGTTTTGCCTTTTCCAGAATGTCACATAGTTGGAATCATGTAGTTATGTAGCCTTCTCAGATTAGCCTGTTTTACTCAGTAGCATACATTTAGGGTTCCTCCATGTCTTTTCAATGGCTGGACAGCTCATTTCTTTTTAGTACTGAACAACATTCCATTGTTTGGATGGATGACAGTTTATGTCCATTCACCTTACTTAGTACAGCCTGTTGCTTCCAAGTTCTGGAAATTATGAAAAAAGCTTCTGTAAACATCTGTGTGCAGGTTTTTGTGTGGAAATAAATTTTCAATCCCTTTAGGTAAAAACCAAGTATCATGATTATTGGATCATATGGTAAAAATGTTTACTTTTCTAAGACATCAACGAACTCTTCAAAATAGCTGCACCATTTTGCATTCCTACTAGAAATGAATGAGCATTCATGCTGCTCCATATCCTCACCAGTATTCAATTATTTTATTTTTTATCATTAAATATAATGCATAAAATTATATTTCAATAAATTTAACAGGAACAAACATAAGGGAAGAAAAGGATTACCAAAACTGTACCATTATTCACTTACAGTATGATTAATATAAATATTTATCTTGATGCAGACCTGTAGAAAATAATTTGCAAATCAGTGCTGGTCTCCAGATAATACTTTGAATAGCATTACACTAATACTCTGAATAGCATTCCATGTGTGTTTCTTTAGCAGTGTTTCTCAGCCCTAGCGGCCCATTAAAATCACCTGGGAAGCTTTTTAAAAAACAAAGACACACAGACTCTATCTCCAAATATTTTTAGTTAACTGATTTGGGACAGAGATTCTCAAACATTCTTGGTTCAAGGTACAGTTGGTGTCTCAATAATTTTTGAAAAACACCCTAGGACAGAAGAAATACTAAATGACTCCAAACAACTTTGTAAGTCTATAGCCTAACAATATAGTTTCTATTTCACAAACGAATGCAGATAAATTGAAAGAAAAATATTTTAATTTCATTCTTAAATAACCACGATTACTTACTAATGGGATGTGTGCGCTTGTTGGGCACTGCACAACTTCTCAACCCTGGAATCAGATTGGAACCTGCCACCTTCATTTCTTGTTCCACATTGATTTTCATGTGGCATCTGGTTTTTATGAGAGGAACTACTGAAATCTAGCTTTGCAAAATATTGCATAATAGAAAAAATGTAGCAAATCTAACATTGACACTGAACTGATCTTGAGATAATAGTTCACACAATGTCAACAGACTCCAAGTATCACTGTGTTCCTCTCGAACATGTAAAATATCCCAGGGTCCTCTGTGAGTTTGTGAGTTTGTGGTGGTGCCCCCGGAGCATCTAGGCACACAATTTGGTAACCATAGGTCTAGGGTAAGGCCTGGCGTAAGTATTTCCTACGTGTTCATTTTGAGATTCAATATAAGGAAGAGTTGAAAATCACTGCTCTAGGGTATGAGCCAAGAGGTGAATGACTGGGTTGTAACTTACACACAGGTTCAACTATTCCTGACAAGACTGCAGGGTTCTCCAAAGTTGCTGAACTAATTCCCACTGCCACCAACAGTGTCTAGTAGTTCCTATGGCTCCATATCCTTACTGTCAACTTTTAGACTTTTAAGGTTTTTGCCATCCGGGCAGCGTAAAACAGTATTACCAAGTGGTTTTAATTTGCATTTCCCAGATTACTAATAAAGTTAAACATTTCATATTTTTATTTACCATTCACAATATCTCTTCAGTGTAGTTTCTATTCAAGGATTTTCCTACAGAATGATTTTTTTCTTTATTAATTTGTCATTTATATGCATGGCAAATATCTTCCCCTAGTATTTATGGCTTGTTTTTTTTTAACTCATTTCACAGTGCCTTTGATGAATTGAGGCCTCATTTTCTAAAGAACAGGTGGGTACCTGTTTATTATTTGTCCATTATATGCATGGCAACTATTTTCTCCCGGTTTGTGGCATCCCCCCACAACTCTTTTAGAGATGTTTTTTGATAAATTAATGTCCTTGATCTTAAGGTAGTCCAACGACCAATCCCTTCTTCTGGCTAGCACTTTTTGTGTATCATTTAAGATCCTTCCTTCCTTCAAGGTCATAAAGCTATTCTTTACTTCCAAAAATTTTAAAGTTTTGCCTTTTATATTTATGTCCCTTAATTCACCTTCAATTGATTTTTGTGGATGAAATAAGTACAGATCTATTTTAATTATTTTTATATGAATAATCAATATCCTTAGCACCATTTAATGAATTGCCCCTCCTTTCCCACTGATGTTGAGTGCCAAGCGGACCATAAATCATATTGACATAGTGTGCCTGTTCCTAGGCTAGTCCATAGTGCTCCACTGATGATCATAAGATATTGAAGTAAAGAGCAGGCAGAGGGACCTCACGTCAATTCCTCTGAATAAGATAGATCCCTCAAAGGAAATTATTTTCGTTCAGGGCTCAAAAAAGGAAAGCCTTGCTTCAGAAGAAAACACCGTAGAAAAGAGGTTTTTATTCAGGAAAAAAGATCTTATGATCTATTTCTGAGTAATAAATACACTAGGCTTTTTGAAACCTAAAGAAAGTAATGAGAAAATATTCTTGCCGATATTAGCAAAAAACAGTAGTAAAATGGAATTATGAATATGACCTAGATTTTCTTAAAACTCAGTTGTGACTAGGATGTAAGAGAATATATGAATTAATGTTCTGTCTCAAATTTATTTTTGTCAATGTTTTTTAATAATTTTTAAAATTTTTTCAATTACAGTTGACATCAATATTATTTTATATTAGTTTCAGGTGTACAGCATAGTGGTTAGATATTTATATGATTATGAAGTGATCCCCCTGATAAATCTAGTACCCACCTAGCACCATACATACTTATTACAATATTAATGACTATTGACTATATTCCCTATGCTGTAGTTTAGATCCCTATGACCATTTTATAACAATTTGTACTTAATGCCTTCACCTTTTTTCACCCATCCCCCTAACTCTTTTCCTACCTGCCAACCATCAGGTTGTGCTCTATCTATGAGTCTGTTTCTGGGATTTTTTTTGGTTGTTCATTTATTTTGTTCTTTAGATTCCACATATAAATGAAATCATATGGTATCTGTCTTTCTCTGTTTGACTTATTCCACTTAGTATAATACTTTCCAGGTCCATCCATGTTGTTCCAAATGGCAAAATTTCGATCTTTTTTATTACTGTGTAATATTCCATTGTGTATATGTATCACATCTTCTTTCTCCAATTGTCTATTTATGGGCACTTAGGTTGCTTCCATATCTTGACTATTGTAAGTAATGCTGCACTAAACGTAGGAATGCATATATCTTTTTAAATTAGTATTTTGGATTTCTTCAGATAAATACCCTGAAGTGGAACTGCTGGGTCATAAGGTAGTTCTATTGTTAATTTTTTGAGGAACCCCCATTTTGTTTTCCATAGTGTTTGCACCAATTTTCAATCCCACCAACAGTGCACGAGGATTCCCTTTTCTCCACATCCTCTCCAACACTTGTTTGTTGATTTATTGATGATGGCCATTCTGACAGGTGAGATGATATCTCATTGTGGTTTTAATTTGCATTTCTCTGATGATTAGTGATGTTGAGAGTCTCTTCATATGTCTATTGGCCATCTGTATTTCCTCTTTGGAGAAATGTCTATTCAGGTCCTCTGCCCATTTTTTCATTGAATTGTTAGTTTTTTGGGGTGTTGAGTTTCATGAGTTCTTTATAGATTTTTGGATATTAACCCCTTATCAGATGTATCACTGGTGAATATCTTCTCTCATTCAGTAAACTGCCTTTTCTTTTCTTTTTTCTTTCTTTTTTCTGTTCTTTTGTTTTTTTTTTATTGTTGCCTTTGCTGTGCAAAAACTCTTTAGTTTGGTAGAGTCCCATTTGCTTAATTTTTCTTTTGTTTCCTTCGGCAAGGAAAACGTATCAGAAAAAATATTACTATGAGCAATATCAGAGAGCTTACTGCCTATGTTTTCTTCTACGAGTTTTATGGTTTCAGGTCTTACATTTAAGATTTTAATCCATTTTGAGTTTATTTTTGTATATGGTATAAGATGGTGGCCTGGTTTCATTTTGTTGCATGTATCTGTCCAGTTTTCTCAACATTATTTACTGAATAGACTGTCTTACCTCACCGTACATTCTTGCCTTCGTCATAGATGAATTGGCCCTGTGGGCATGGGTTTATTTCTGGGCTCTCTATTTGTTCCATTGAAATTCTTGTGTCTGATTTTAGTCTAGTACCATGCTGTTTTGATTACTACAGCCTTGTAATATAGTTTGACATCGGGTAGCGTGATACTTCTAACTTTGTTCTTCTTTCTTAAGATTACTATAGAGAATAGATCAAGTGACTTCTACTATTAATCAAGTAAGAAAAAATATTTCTTAGACATATTATTTCTTTTTCTCTGTATGTAGGCACTTATGTTCTTACTGGTTAACAAAGTGAATGAACCGTATGTTTTGAGTGTGTCTTCTTGTCCTCATCTGAAGTAATGTGATCTTTTACTTGAATTTTTAAAAACTGCCTCAGTCAAAAAAACATTATTTATAATAGCAAATAACATCACTCCCTATTTTGCATATAAATGTCAGTAACCTGTCAAAGTCACCAGCTGGTAAGTGGCATGGCTGGAATTCCAATCCCAGAGCCTGTGCATAAACTATCCCATACTGTATACAGCAGAACTTCAGCAAGAAATTAGATATGACAAACCTAATAAGAAGCATTAATAAGATAATATGAAACTTTCACTGTGAACTTATAGGTAGTTAGGAGATACTAAAACAGTTTAAGCAGAAAAAGATATGAGATTGTTCAGGCTAAACTAGGGCAAAACCATCATCTAATTAGCTCTTCCCTAGTTTGCTGTCATAGAAAGGACTGTGAGTTGTCCACACAATGTCCACTCTCCCTCTTCCTTAGTAAAAATGTTGATGTTATTTGGGGTGGCAATGTCTCCAGCTTAAAGAGTACTTTTCCTAAATTCCTTGGCTTCTACGGGTGTTCAAGGAATTGTAAGCAGATGTTAAGCAGATGAAAGCTAGGGAAGATCTTTCAAAGGATGCTAATTTAGTTGAGAGATATCCACTTTTGCCATTCTATTTTCTTTTAGCTTGAGACTTGGATAGGATGACTGAACTACTAGGAGCATCTTGTTACTATGAGGAGACCTTTGGCATGTAAACCAGCACTAAGGATAGCAGGAAAGAATGTGAGAAGGAGCCTGGGCCCCTTGTAACCACGGAACTGCTGCACCAACTCTGAACAACTTACCCCTAGAATTCTTTTATGTTTAAGCCACATCCATTAGTTTTCTGTAAAATTTGGATGAATCCTAATCCTAAGTGATATAGTATCATAAATAATTCTTTAACTTATAATTATCCTCAATACTTTCTTGCCAGAAATTTATAAGAACTCTTAACAAATTTTGTTCTAATTCACAATAACTTCCCTTCTGCCTCACATTTATTCCTCTCTGCAACTCATCCCTACTCTGTTGACCTTTTGTGGAGTTCTAGCATATAGTATTAACAGAAAAAAAAATTGTAATATCAATAAGGGTGGAAACAAACAGTAGATACAAAAGTCAAAAGCTCGACCTGCAATGTCAAAAGGACAGAAGATTAAGCGAAATTAAAGTTAAGAACCTTGTTTAGAATTACCGGTCCAGTAATTGCCGAAACCTAGGCTCAAACCTAAAGATTGCTTTGTGATGTTGGTCTTAAAGGAAACCACTGATAGTGAACTGGCAAGAAGGAGGTGGAAGGAGCTTCCAATTGAAGGTGACAGGCATGCCAAAGGTTTTAGAGGGAGGAGGAAAGAGATGGACAGTTCTTATTTACAGACAGACTATCAGAGAAGCCATGAATGAGAGCAGGGGGCCATTTTAAGAAAAGCAAATCTTGGTACAGGGAGAAGAACTAAAAGGGAAGTGTGAGATAGTGAAATAAGTAGGCTTAGATGGGCCTCCCAAACACCAGCGTGGGGAGGATGGAGGTGAGAAAATGCACTAACAAGCAGGAGTGCTCAGCTATAAAGCAGGCTGTTCAGACAGTCCCAACAAAGTCCACAGTTGCTGTTTTTGTTATTACCAAGTAACTCAACATTCATCCCTGACCTTGGTCCTGACCATGGAAGACTTTCAGTCTCTTCATTATTTTTTTTCCCTTCAGTATTTTTGGAACATTTATCAATATATTTTACCCTTATAATACACGCCGCCCCCCCCCCACCAAAGTATTAAAAAGTCTGTGAGAACTTTAAGGATATTTGGTCCTCTCCTCAAAATCATCATTATAAAGGACTGAAAAAAAAAAAAAAGAAAAGAAAAACGATACATGCTTGTTACTCAGAGATTTATATTAGAGAGTCACTCACAGCTGGATGATACAAGTAACAACTAGTCACAATATGTAGGACTTGGAAATACTAAGACTATAAATCCTAATCAATACTGGATGAAGGCCCTTTCCTGTCTTACTTATAGCTTGTCTGTGTCTTGTCATTATAAAAGTGTCCTAACTAGTCTGTAACAAGTTATTATGAGACATCCAGACTTCAGAAGGTTAATCCTATCTCTTGGGGAACACAGACATGGACTTTGAAGCTATACATACTAACCGGCTGTCAAGGAAGCTGTCTTCATTCCTCTATGTGTAACATCCTTGGTAAAGTACTTAAACTCTTTTGTCAGTAAGAAAACGTTAAGACTTTTTGGTTTCCTTCTTTGGGCTTGATTGCAATAACCTGATAGCCATAAGCAGCTTCTTTTATTCAAGCCAGTACTAATATGAATTTTTCTTCCATAGGCCCAAACATTTCCAGCCTGACCCCTTGCTTCATCAATGCCTTTAGCTTTTAGGGAGAAATAAGAGAAGTGGAATTTGGGATAAGGACCTTAAAGATATAAGTAAAATCTCAGAAAGCAGGAAATGTTTTCCTTTGATGTCTGATGGCTTTTCCGGAGATGAGCAAGTGTGGCTGGTAAACTTCTGTCTAGTTAGTTATTCATGGTTGGCCTGCCAGATGTTAATTCAATCCTCGACCTCGACCCATCTTACACGTCTCTTTGCTTTTATGCCTCACCACATCTCTGATCTGCCATTATAGACAATATCAACAGGGCAGGGGTGAGGAGAAAAGGAAAATAAGAGGGGAGGGAGGGAAAGAAAATACCACAGGCTGGGCAAGAGTGGGGTGAGGCTCAGAAGGTGAGGTTGTTTGCTTTGCACATTATTTGGTAATTCATTTTAACTGAAAATCCAAATGTCTTTTTCAGTCAATCAAATGTCCACATCAAAATAGCTATGTCGAGGCAATAAACTGTAAATGTCACAGGACTCTTTCTTGAGGTTATTCCTTCTTAAAGGCACACTCTAAGCTCTAACCCCATAGCCTAACCAAGCTGCTCTCAGATCCGTGACTGAATTTCCTGGGCTAAAACTGTGGACCTAAGGACAAAGCTTTTCCTATCAAGCTTCATGAGGAAATAAATATTATAAACTTGAGAATACATTAATTCAGCCTTTAAAGAGAAAACTCACAGGCAATGAAAGTACTTAGCGAGAAACTTCAGCAAAAAATAAGTTTGGCACAGGTTACTCAAGATGTTGGTCAGAAATATGATGAACTAAAAAGTACTTTCACAGTTGGTGGTCTTAAGAACACATTGAACAAGGAACACGTAAGCAACAGGCACAAATTTCTGCTTTAAGTTTAAATTTGCAGATGTTCTGTCTCTGGTCAAACCAATAAGTAGCTCTTTTTAAGTGATTATTTTTTAAATTTTATATTAGTTCAGGTATACAGTACATTGGTTGGACATTTGTATAGTTTATAAAGTGATTCGCCCAACTACTCTTATCACTCACCTGGCTCTACACATAGCCATTACAATAGTACTGACTATATTCCCTATACTGTATTCTATGTCCCATGACTCATTTGTACTTCATCCCTTCACCCTTTTCTCCCTGCCCCCCAACCCCCCTACCCTCTGGCAGCCAGTCATCAGATTGTTCTCTGAATCTGTGGGCCTGTTTTCTTTTAGTTCGTTCCTTTTGTTTCTTGGTTCCACATATAAGTGAAACCATATGGTACTTATTTTTCTTTGTCTGACTTATTTCACTCAGCATAATAACCTCTAGGTTCATCCATGTCATTGCAAATGGTATAAACAGCTCTTAAATGTTAGGTAAGCGATGTTAGGAAGGAAACCTCTGTGGTGTGCGATTTCAAACTGCAAAGGCTTTAGCCTGTAACCTTAAGTCTATGTTTGTTATAGAAAACCAAATTTCTTAGAATGTATAGTTTAAACAAATGATTGTTTACATTAAGTTGTAAACTATATTTGACTTAGAAAGTTGATTTTGCTCACCTATCTTGTTATAATTAACCCAATGGTTATGAACTCACTGATCTTGTTATAATTAACCTCACCCATATACAAACTATGTAGGGTCTGAAGGAAAAATAAGGTATTTTCCCTTCAGTTAAACAGTAAAATAAAATAGCATTTACAGCAGATTCACTTTTAAGACCATAATGCGTAATGTCATTCTTCCACATACTTGTCAAGCTGTTTGTCCAGGTGAACAGTATATTGTGCTAATAAGAAAGCGTGTCTGGCCAGGTGAGCAAACTGTCCTAATAAATTGATTTGCAAGAATTCCCTAAAGCAAACAGTGAAGTTGTTTATTACTTTACTGGGCAAGAATTTGCTGAAGCAGAAAGTTAAGCCATGTTGACACAGGTGGGTTCAGTTCTAATATCTCCCAATCCACATGTGAATCAAAAATGATTAAAGAGAAAAAAAAATGACTGAAAGTAAGGAATATTCAACTGTTGAATTTTAGAGGTTGGCAAGTAATCAAAGTTCATAAATTCACTGTAGAAGACAATGAGACCCAGAAAGTTTAAATAACCTGTCCAAATTCATATATCCAGTTAGTGAGAGCGGACAACATAATCTAGATATTTATCTTCGAATCCAATGTTCTTTCCATTACGTGACTCAGCTGATGCTTTGAAACAGTCCTTTAAACATAAAGAAACATAGACAGTTTTTTATAACACCTGTAAATGATTCCCAGGCTCATAACCATCTCCACAAATGTAATACAGAGATTTAATAAAGGAAGAACAGTTTCAAAGTTTTCGACTCTAATACATCTCACATACTTCTCAATGAAAATTCAGAAATGAATATTAAGTCATTCATTTTACATTTATTTTATATCATTAAAGATCCCACTTATACTTTGGCAAAAATGTCCAGTCTACCATTTGCTCTTCTGCACTCTATATTTAGAAGCTATTAACATGAACCCTTCTGTCAACTTGTACTAGTAGAGAACTCTGACTAGTACTCCAATGTCACAACCATCACAAAGAAAATATTATATAAAGATGTGATTACTTTCTGTTGTTCATTTTTATGGCTCTTAGTCATCCATAAAGTGTCAGACTTAGTGAAAATAAGGGTCCTTATGACTCATTAAATTTAGTTTTAAATCTTAGCTCTATAATTTATCTCTCTCTCTCTCTCCCTCAGAGACCTAGCTTTTCTTCAGGTCATCAGCAACCCTCTGAGGCAGCATAATACAATAGCCCAGACCTGACTAATGGTCACAAGGTCTGGACTTCTGGCAGGCTACAGATAATATCTTGACCTTAGCTATATTTCAGCTCCTGAGCCCTAAGGTAGAGCGACCTCCTGGCTTCTTTCTCATGAGACCAGACAGAGTGACACTAGAACTGTCCTCAAGACCTGAAGAAATGATTTATTACCCCTTACCTTGCCTCTGACCAATCAGCTCTCAGCACAACTTTGAACTCCTTAACCCATGGTATCTCTTGATTTTACCCTATATAATCTGTAACCCACATGCCATCAGGGAGTTGGGTCTTTAGCATTATTTCCTTATCTCCAGATTGGCCAATTCAATATTAAACTATTTCTCTTTCTATACTGCAAACTCCTGCTCATGCATTTCTTTGGGCCAGTGTGTGCAGGCACACAGACTCGAAAACACTGGGGTCCTGGTAACAACATCATTTTGTTTTTATATTTAGATTGCTGAGACAGTAGAAAGCTGTGGTCCAATAAGATAGCCACTAGCCACATGTGGCCATTTAAGTTTAAATTAATTAAAATTAAATAAAATTTAAAATCATTTTTTCAGTCACATATTTATATTTCTACAGCAGAAATGTATGTGTACTTGCAGCAGTTTTTAGGGGTATGTTGTATTTGTCCACTTTGCTACAAAATGTCACCACTAGTAAATGTGCATCATTAAATAAACCAGAAAGCAAGGTTACGTTGGTCAAGAAAGGGTGACAGAAACAAGGAACCACAAAATCTCAGTATCTTAACACAACAAAGGTTCATTTGCTCTAACCCACATTTCAAAGTAGATGTTTCTGGACAGGCAGTTCTGGATACACCTCCTCGGAGCAGTGATTTGGAGAGGTGAGCTCCTCTGTATTCACCCTAATAATGTGGGGAGGGGAGGGGAGGGGAGGGGAGGGGAAGGGAGGGAAGGGAGGAGCACGGAGGGAATACAAAAGGAGGGTTTTGCCATGATGTTTGGGAGCTAGGTCTAGAAGTGCTACATATCACATCTCCCCATAATCCACTGGCCATAGTCTCCTAGCCCCAAACAGATGGAAAGGGATTGAGAAAGGCTACCTTCCTACAAGCCTAGGAAGAAAATGAAATGGTGGGGTGAGTATAAAGGGCTGTCCCTGCCACAGAAGTTAGCCGACATTCAGACTTCATCACATAACAGATGAGCTTCTGTTTATAGCAAGTGTCAAGATTTTATAACTGTAGTAGATAGAACATTCTTCAAAAGTATTCCTTGTCCATCACCATGGAAGAATTATACATTCCTCTCACGCTGATGCCAGACTTAGCTGCACAGCTTGTGGTGCCCCACTCTGCAGAACCGTACATCGCTTAGTGGCCATCTGACTTGGTTTGTAGAATGTATATGGCATGACATGTGCCACTTTCAAGCAGAAGCTTTAAGATCCATTGTATGTTTCCACTGTGGGTTTTTTTACCCTCTGCTAGGAAACTAGTAAAACCTCAGAGAAGGGCTGCTCCTTCAGCTCATGTCTAGAATGACAATGAAATGGAACAGAGTCTTAGTTATCTACAATAGACATATATCATGAGAGATAAGCCTTTGTTGTTGCAAGTCTCAGAAATTCTGGGAGTTGTTTGTTTCCACAGCATAACTTAGCCTAAGCAACTAATATGGTATCAAAATCATAGCAGAGGATGTGGCTCTTAGAAGCATTATAAATCAAGAATGGGAATTGCTAATGATTTACAATTAATAATAAAACATGCCTGGGACTGGTAGAGAACATGACAAAGGCAATAATGTAAATTAGACACTACGCTGACTTTGGACTTCTTTACCTGTAAATTACTTCCATGTCTTGGGGCAGGGGGTCTAATAGGGGATTGGGATGGTGGAGGCTGTGGAAGAAGTGGTGTTCCTGAGGGGGTTCTGCCCCTGTGTTCTCTGGCACTGTTAATTCGGGCACATAAAAGGGTAAAGAGACTTCCATCTGGACAGAACGTATACATAACATGTTCCCAACCACTAATTTACAAATAAACTTTTGGAATTCAACAAATCATACTGAAAACCACGAAGTTCGTTCTGCAGGAATGTAGTTAGTAGGATTAGAAAGGTTTAAATCAAAAGTCGAAAGATAAAATTGAGCTAATTTATCTACCTATTTCAAAGTTTCAGGCAAAAAAAGTCCTACAGCAAACGGATTTCTATCATCTTGTTTGCTTTTCTGAAGTCTAAGTTCCTTTGTTATTATTTTAAGCAAATTCTCCTTAAGCTTTCACCTAGAATGGAAAACAATCATCTTTCAAATAATATTTGTTAGTCAATTACTATTTAAGGCTATACACAGGCAAGAAATCAGTGTACCATGAAATAAGATCAATAAATCCTCTTTTTTTCCTTGCAAGGTACTGCATTAGATAACATGATAGACTATTTAAACACTTTACAGTTACCGAAAATGTCAGCTTTCTTCAACGGTCCTGACTATGAGCTTCAATTGCCATTTTAAAATGAATAGCAAAATGGCCTAAAGGCTTGTAGAAACACAGAGAAATAAGAAAATTAACGCATTTTTCTAACCCATTGGACAAATAAAGCTCTGTAATATTCACCAAACATCACAATACATTATAACAACACTTTTAACTCCTTCATTTCCAACCCTTTGATTTTCTCAAAACAATTTCTAAAACTTTTATGAACAGAAATACCATAAATCTCCTCTTGTCGGTGAAGATTTCTATGCACAGTGCCAGACATTGGGGACTACAAAGTGCCTTCTCCTCGGAAAGCAGGTTTTTCTTCTTCCCATAAAATCAAAAGGATACATTCAGGTGTTTACCAACCACTATTCTATACTTGACTAATAATGAGCCATTTCCTGTTCTATACTGATATTCTTTAAATTCTCCTTTATTTAGAATGGAATAAATTTAACTAGATCCAACAAGCATACATTGGCAGTTTTTCATTGTACCAGCTAATTAAAAACAGCTGCAACACTAGTCTTTGTAAACAAAATGCATTTTAAAGCAATTACCATCTTAATTCTGCCAGACATCAGGGTCTTACAGTGGGAAGAGATCAGCAAATTACTTGTTCCCCAGCAATCTGCTGTGCAGGAACTTCTAGTTTTGCTTTTGCTGAACTGATGAAGTTCACATAGATGTAAAGAGAAAAATCTAATTATACTAAAACTCTATAGGTCAGTGTTTTTATCTGTTAAGAATTACAAAAAGTAAATTCCAATTATAAAAGAAAGTTGCTAAGAAAATTAAATTATGTTCCAAAAGCCAGTGAGTAAGAAATGCCATTTTCCAATAGAATAACTTAGCTGAATTCGAAAATGTACTAAATTAAAATCCTTCATATAGTACATAAGACAACAAGCTGTCTTGTTGCATTTATATGCATAAAATGAAGGGCTCCCGATAGTAACTTTAAATGATTTCAAATGTTAATTAGGAAAAAAAAAAATCAAGTCTAAAAATAGCTGTTTTCATTTCATAGCCAAAATTACTTTACAGCCTGCATTCAATATGACAAATTAGTAAAAAGTGAAATTTTTTATAAACAATTCTTTAGTTCTTTTATGTATCTCTCCCAATGACAAAAATATTCTTAAATTAATTTCTGATTCTCCAGTAAAAAGTGATATTCTATCTTCTGGGTAAACATGGATTGAAAACATTTATTTTTACTCTCTTCTGCAACTCCTCGAAAGCTATAGCAGAATACATTTTTAAATGTGTATATATCTACCTATCATACTTCTCCACAACTTCCCCTCGAAACCAAAATTAGCATAAAAATACTCAAGTTTAATGGTTTCTTCAGGTCTTCATTTCCTCATAAAGGCTCCCATGTCACATAAAAATCAATTTGTATGCTTTTCTCCTGTTAATCTGCCTTTGTCAATTTACCATTCAGACCCAGCCAGGGACCCTAAGAGGGTCAAGGAAAACTTTTTCCTCCCCTACGTTGTCCCATTATTAGATTTGAAGCACTGGCTAGCACAAATAAGAAGAAAAACTGCTTATCTCAAAATGTGTTTTATCTATTTTAAGAGTAGATCGATATTTTTTGTCAGGTTCAACTCCAGCTAATATAGATTGATAAATATACCAATAATACAAAGTTTCTACTTGTAAAGTATACTTCACCTAGAAATTGATTTTAGCATTTATTTAAAATATAAGTACATTCTTGGAATTGTTTCAGTAGGAACTGTATCCGGAATCTGGTGTAAATGGGTTTCTCCAGAGAATTGCTTCATCACTTGAGCTGTGGCCTACTGTTTCCTACAGAGGCCCAAACAGAGTACTTTACACAGAAAACTGCAAAGCAGGGTTTCTTCATTATGTGGAATAACCCCTCTTAAAGAACAGCTTCTTGAAGATTTATTTCCATTTCAGTGGTTTCTTAAAAGAACTATGAAGTATATCATGTTATTTTTGGTCAATATTTTACATGCTCCAAACCCATGTCTCCCATATGTGAAAAAAAAGTGGCTGCTCTCTGTCAAAAGTGGAGTACTCTTTTAACTAAGAGCTATTTTCCCTAAAGTGAAGTGTGAACCTCTTAAGTGAAAACGTATTACAAAAGCTTCACTCACCACAGCTTGAAGGCACTGAATTGAGTGACCCCCAGATGGCAGCCTGCAGTAACACAGTAACTCCCTACAGTAGCATGAGAGCTGTCATTTTTTACCTACCCGGCCCGTTGCCAGGCTTTTGTACAAATTTAGAGACTCCTCAGAACCAAGTGGCCACCTGCCTGATTTTTAATATTGCTAAGTCATAAGATTCTTGTTTCCACGGTCCATCCATCAGAGAGGATATCAGGAATAGAAACTCCAGCATCAAACTAAGTTAATCAAATCTGAATCAAATCCATTCCTAAATATTGTTCTGTAAATCGAGAACTAATCTGCTGACCGAGCAAACTGATCAGTCCTCTTTAACCCCAGTCCTACCCTATCTGTCCTTTCTATTTTCCTAGAAACTTCAGCTTAAGTCCCAGCAAGAACTGGGGTCAAGCCTCTGTCTTTACAACAGGCAGACACCAGCACTGCAATTAAGTGAGAATAGTTTGATCACACCTGCTCTTCTTAAAGGCTTGTGCTCTAATCTCATTAATGCTGAGCCCACTCGCTCATATGGGTTGTGTTCAATGGTAGTCTCCTGATATGAATCAGAATTATTCTGAGTTCTGGGGGTAACACATAGTATCTTAAGAGATTCCTACCCTCAATCAGCTCACTATCTAATTAAAGACATGACTAAATCCCATGAAATTACAGCTATCACAGGAAGAGTATAATTTAGGTAATACAGACTGTAAGCCCCTTTAGCTAATTCATACTTCTAGAAATAACTTCTTTTTCCCTAAAAGGTTAAAAAAGTAAACAAAAAAATCACCCATCATCACACAGTCATACTAGAACAAAGTAGACAGTCATTGGATGCACACTCTTTTGCAATCTAAATTTTTTTTTAGTACACATTCTAAACACAGGTATATCACTATTTTTAACAGCTGCAAATAATTTCCTTAAGCTAATTATTTAGACTTTCTAAATTTTTATCATTACAAGTTTTTGTAATAATATTTTACAAACATATTTAAACTCTTTAAAAATCATTTAACATTTTATTTTCGAAATACTATATTTTTATTCTTGTGTCTTTTGTTTTTGTTTTGTTTTGTTTTTGTCCCAACTCCTTCCATTTCTCCTTGGCCATTCCTACTCCTCCACCTAGGAAACCAGGGTTAGAATCCCAGAAATTCCTCCAGATCAATAAAGAACTCATTCTTTTGATTATCTGTATAAATTCCGCCGTGTGAATACATAATATGGAATTTATCCAACCATTCCACTACTGACGGGCTTCAGATTTTTCTAGTTCTTGCCATTATACAAATAATATAAAATTAACTTTGTCTACATACGCTTGAGTCCTGGTGATTTTATTTCTTTAGGATAGATTCTATCCTTTAAGTGTAAAAACATTTTATTGGGATAAAATGGGTAGAAAAAAAAGCTACACATTAATTTTGAGGAAGATAAGATTTGGCATGAGTTTGAATCCAAACATTATGCTACTATTACTGAATACATTAAGTTGTCTAAATAAATAGAAATTGAAGGGGTTCAGAACAGATTTTTCCAAAATGTGCCACTTTGGCATGTGGATTATTTTGAGCCAAAGGTAATCAAGACCCTGCAGGATCAAGAGAAACTTTTACTTATTCCTTAAAGAATTTAAGTTGGGGCATTGCTCATAATAAGAGTTGTCACCAGAAATAATGTTTTATGACCTCTCTTTACGGCAGGGCAAACATCTAATTACTAAACATCTGCACTTACTGTCCAGCCCTTGTTATATCTTTCTGTCTTTGAACCTTTCATGTATGTGGGGTCTCTGACTCTCTAATGTATTTGGGGGTTCCCATACATATAATTAAATTTGGTTATTTTCTCTTCTTAATATATCTCATGTCAAGTTAATTGTTAGACCAGCCAAAATAACCTAGAAGGGCAGAGAAATATTTCCTCGTCCGCCCCCTCAAATCTTATATGTTAGATGGAAAAAAATACACATTTTGAGAAAAAAATATACAGTTTTTTAAAAAGAGAATAATGGAAAATAGAGAACACATGCTATCTTTAAGTTATTCTAGTTAAAATATGAAAAACGGAGCATTTTTTTTTCTTCCCTATCGTAAGATATTATTACCAGAAGCTATAAATTTGCAATACAAGAAACCCTTCATGGACATGTAGTAAACTTTACAATTTTAATGTTATAAATGTTAGTGATTGCTTTATAAAACAAATATCCCATTAACCCTTGGATCTGTCCATTTTAGAAGAGCATATGATTTTTACTATAAATTTCTTAAAGAATGGAACACTTTAATACTTATATCACTCATATTCCTTACTCTTTTTTATTATATACAGCTCTGATATTTATTATACCATTAAAATAATGACCTAATAATTAGAATTTTATAATAATGTTACTTCAAATGGATCAAAAGTCTGGATTATGTACTGTCATTTTATATGCTGATCAAGGGTAACATTAACTACTCAGTGTTCCAACTCTTATATGGCATGAAATTCATGAAAAATATTATAAAGCTATCGTAATATAAAGCAATACTATGTATTATGTTTTAAAATATTTGCCACATAGCTTTCCCAAAAGGCTAGAGTAATTCACATTCCCTCCATTAAATAAGCGTGTGTTCTTAATTCTTACCAGCATGAGGTACCATCATCCTTTTTGCTAATCTGATAAACAGTAGTATATCAATTTTACTTTAATACACATTTTCCTGACTAAAACTAAGGTTGAGCCTCTTTATATATTTGTTGGCAATTTAGACTTCCTCTTCTGTAAAATCCAATTCCTATCTTTTGTCTTTTGTAAGATTTATTTCGGGAATGCTAAAATAGTTCATCTTCAGAAAATCTATAAACATAATTTATTTTATCAACAAAGAAAGGAAGAGAAGCAAGGGAAGACCATAAGAGATTCCTATAATGTATTTAATAAAATTTGGAAGCTAAGTAAAATAGGGAAAGCTTAAAACAATTTAAATAAGATAAAAACGATTTACCAAATGCAAACATCATACCAAATGGTGATGCAACAAAACCACTTCCATTAAAATCAGAAACAAAACAAGAGTACCAAATATCCCCATTATTACTGAATATTTCAGAGGTTCTATACAAGAAAATTAAATAACCAGTAAAATATCATAAAAGACACAATTATACATATTGGCAAATTGTACAATTACTTAGAATATCAAAGACATGACATCTTAAAACTGTAATTCTTACAGAATTTTGCAAAATGATTTAATATCAAGTACAAATCAGTAGATAACATATCTTATGACCTAGCAACTGCATTCTTGGCTATTTACACAAAAACAATGAAAACATGCCCACAAAAACACTTGCGCAAAAATGTTTGATAGTAACTTTGCTCCTAATAGCAATAAACTAAAAATGGCTCTAATCTCCATCAAAAGGTAAATGTACAAACAAACTGTGGTACATGCATACATTAAAATACTCTCAGCAATAAAAAAAGAGCTATTAAGATAAACACAAAAACACTGATGAAACTCAAAAACCTTATGTTGTGAAAAAAGCCAACAGAAAAGAGTATATCTGTATGAATTGGTTTATATGAAATTCTAAAACATATAATACTAATCTACAATGATAGAAAATTGCCTCTGGGGGGTAAGAGACAAGGTGAGTTGCTGGAGTAATAGAAATATTCCATACCTTGACTGATGTAACGGTTGGTTACACACATGTATACATTTGTCAAAACTCATTGAACTATAGACTTAAAACCTTAGTATTTTATCCCATGTAAATTATTCTTCAATGTAAACTACGTCTCAATCATACATCAATAAATTGGGAGAAAAAGTTGAGAAAGGAGAAACCAGAACCTTAATATATTGCTGTCAGGAACATAAAATGGTACAGTCATTTTGGAAAAGAGTTTGGCATTTCTCAAAAACCATAAAATCAACCAGCAATTCCACTCCTAGATACCTACCTAAGAGAAATGTAAACATATGTCACCTGCATGTGAAGTTCAGGGCAGCATTATTCATGAAAGCCAAAAAGTAGACACAATCTAAATGTCCAACAACTAATAAATGGGTAGACAAAATGTGGTATATACATATAACAGAATATTATTTAGCAAAAAAAGAATGAAGTACTGATATATGCCACAACACGGATAAACCTTAGCAGCATTATACTAAGTAAAAGAAGCCATTCACAAAAGGTCACATATTATATGATCCCACTTATATAAAATGTCTAGAATAGACAAAAAGCATATTTGTGTTTGCCTGGGGCAGAGAGTGGGAGTGGGAACAGAGGCTAACCATATACGGGCATGAGCGATCTTAGCAGGAAAATGAAAATGTTCTAAACCTGAATTATAGTGATGGCTGCACTTGTAAATTTGCTAAAAATCACTGAATTTGGCACTTGAAATCGGTGATTTTTACGATACATAAGGTATACTTCAATAAAGTTGTTTTTTAAGTTAAGGAAAAAATTGGAGAATATTTCCAATTTATTGGGACCAGGAATCCAAAGATGTCAAAAGTATGTGTTAGACACACTTTAAAAAAAGAAAAGGGAAAGTAGAGTAGATTGTGAGTCTCCTCTTGAACTCTTTTTAAGAGAGAATACTCATTTATTCATTCACACATTCATTAAACCTGTTGGAATGCTCAAGATAAAATAACAAGCAAGGTAAATATGATCGATTTTGTGCTTATATCCAAAAGAGAAAACAGACTCAAAAGGACCAACTAATAACACTTGCAAATAATAAATGCTATTAAACAAAGAGATGACTAAAAAAATCAATAGCTTTCCTCTATACCAATAATAACTAGGTGTAAAGGCAATTTTTTAAAATTCCCTTTACACAAAACTATAAAACATTTAGCAAAGCTACAAATCCTACAGAAAGAAAACTATAAAACTCATATTAAAAAAATAAAATATTTGAATAAATGAAAATACATTTCATGCTTGTGAGTCAGAAGATATAATGCAATTCCATTAGAATCCCAACGAGGTTTTGGAGCTAAATGATTTAAATGACTTATAATTACATACACTGAACAATAAAAACCTGGAAATAGTCAAGAAAATTATGAAAACAAGAACAATGATGGGACTATTATTTTTCAATTTCTGTTAATGACAATGTTTTCAAACATTATACTGGCCTACCTATAGGAAGATAGATCTGTGGAATAGAACAAGAATTCTGGGGAAAGATGTTATTATAGACAGAGACGGCCATTCATTTCATAGGGCAGGATAGTTTAATGATGCTGACACAATTGGTTATTCAAGTGGAAGAAAATAAATACAGAATAATTCCAGTGGATTTAAGCTTTCATTGTAAAATGTAATTTTACAATTTTAAAATTTTAGAAGTTTAAGAGAATTTATAGAACCTAGGGATATCATAGACATTTTTTTGCGTAAAATAGAAAATAAAGAAACTAGAAAGCAAAAAATAAATACATTTGACTATGTAGACATCTTACACTTTTGTAGGGCAAAAGACACATAAATAAAGTGAACAAGAGAAAGAGTAAAGAAGGAAAAACTATTTTCAAGACAGACAAGGTAATAATATTCATATAAGACAAAGAACACCTATGAATTCATAGGAGGAAAACAATGGACTACCCAAAAGAAAAATGTGATCATGCCTTTTTATATCTACCATAAACAAGATTAAAATATGTTCAAGATCATTATGCAAAAGCTGTTTTAAAAATCTGTGGGAAGAAGCAGACTGATTTTTTGTTTTGTTTTGTTTTTTTTTGATTTAATACAAAATTGTTTCTGAAAATCTTGGTAACAGGTTATTTGTGGAATAAGCAATTCCTAAAGAATTCACATTCATTTATCCAACCAACATTTACTAAATTCCAAATATGTGTACATTTCTTAGAGAAGTGTTTGACGAATACCTCTGGTAACTGTAGATAAGTTTAAGTGATTTTTCAGAGAGGAAAGCCAAAGTAAAGTAAGTGGATAATAATGTCTAAAGAGTTGAGAAGAATCAGGTTTGGAGCAAGAGATTGCTGTCTTTGGGTATCTGATCTATCTTAGAGCTACTGTGTTTTTAAGAGAAGAGGTGAAACTCAAAAGAGGTTAAAACTAGGTGAGCATGACTCTAGCAGTCTCTCTCTATTTCTTCCCTCCCTACACCCCTCCCTTCTTCTAGTCCATACCTTCTCTCTTAGATGATCTCTTCTGTCACTTCAAATCCTAAAATTCAATGCTCTGCTAATCTATGTTCAAACCAATAAGACCCTTCGTCAAATTTTGTACATACAAAACATGCCGGTCCAAAAGAGTAATAACTATAACCTGTAAAGTGACACATTCAAAGTAAGGCTTCACCTGCTGTAAATACAGAATCTAGATCCATGAGCCTTCTAATATACAAACTAAAATTCTGTAACCTTCAAAGAGTAAAGTACAATATAGAGAAATATGCAAACAATATTCTTGTAGAAGGTAAGGAACCAAATCTTTTTATATAAGTAATGGTTAGGCTCTGTCCCAAAAAGTATTTTTGTTCATAAGTGGTTTATACATATTTTATTTATTGAATTTATATTCTACCTTATTCCAAAAAGTATATGAGGTAGCTGGCAAAGATATATATATATCGTATCTATAATAAAATATATATATCATATCTATAATAAAATGGAAAGTAATAAAAATAGGTAAAGGACAAAGAGGAAACAATTATTCCGATTATTTTTATAAGTCAATATCATTTCTGTAATTGTGCATAAAAATAGCTCAGAATTTCAGAGTGTCTAAAGAAAAGGGGGAAATAAAATCTTTATATAACTTGCATTGTCAGAGAAGAGAAATTGTATTCATTTTCTAGATAAATAAGGCTTTTCTTAGGATTACATTCAGAGATATATTTCATGTGGGGCCTTATGTAGGGAACATGTGTTCAAAGGACCCATATTCTACAGTTTCACAGAAAAAAAGTTCTTATATGAACCTTAAGTATAATTTTAAAAGCATAACTTTGAAACACTATTTGGTGAATGTGTTTCTTTGGGAAGCTAAAGCAATATGGGTAGCTTTCCAATGACCTAGGTGATCCAAGGATAAGACATCATTTGCCGAGAGAAGTAGTTTTAAAAGTGTGGTTAGCAGAGAAACCTTTCCTTCAAAGAGAGCCTTCTGGAGAAGTTTGGTATATAAATGAATCGAGGCAAGCCTGCGTCTTTCCCTCCTTCTACTCTCCTCCTGGGAAGGCCTCAAAAGCTCCTGTGGTAGAATTCAAAAGCCACTATCCTAGAGAATAAAATTTCAAATACCTAGAATGCATTCAACGATTCAACAATTATGTATTGTGTTCCTGCTAAGTATCAGAGAAAATACCATATATATATTTTTTCTTTAAAAAAAAGTTTTCATAAGAAAATTGACAGTTCTTGGTACAATTCCTCATCAGAGCCAGAAGTACTGATTAAAGCCCAGATCCTTAAACTTAGAAGGGTTCATCATTGAGTCTCCTTCTGTTGCCTATCAAAATTAGCTTGTTTTATCACAGTTAGTGTTGTGTCTTTATTCTTTGCAATAGATTAAAAAATAGATTAAGAAATTAAAAAATATATCCAACTTTTTATAACAGCAAGTACTTACACAGTCCCTATTATGAGCCAGGCATTGATTACGGGGCGGAAGGGGGTGGGATTATATACACACACACATACACATACACACACATATGCATATGTATGTATATATATGAGAGCAAGAGAGAGAGAAATACTATCTCCTTTTAACCTTCGTATTTGTATAATAGTGTTCCGGCCTAGGACTAGAGGGGTTGCTGATCCTATGGTCTCAGTCAGACAGGCACCTGTCTATAATCTTACCTTAGGCACTGTGCTGGGTATAGGCTTAACAAATGTGGTGGGCTTTCATTTTCCCCTTTCTATCCCTTTGTTCAATTAAATGCAAGTTCTCTGGTTTACTTTAACTCAAGGTTTCTCAACTTCGGCAGAAATGACATCATTAGCCGAATGGTTCTTTGTTGTGGAGACGAGACCGTCCTTTGCAATGTAGGATGTTTAGGGGTTTAGCAGCATCCGCGGCCTCTATCCACTAGATGTCAGTCACATTCCCCTAGGCCCAGCAACCAAAAATGTCTCCAGACATTTGGAATGGGAGGATGAAAAAGCCCCCAATTGAGAATTATTGCAGTTTAATGAACTCTATAACAACCTCTGGAAACTCATAGTCTGATTAAATTAATCTGCTTACTGAGATAGCTCTTTCTCATAGAAACAATTCAATAAAGATGATCTATAAATTTCCCTTTATAAAGAGCCCTTTCAGAATTCCTGACTTGGGTCCACAGGTACTTCTCTGCATTGTTTTATTGTTTTGTTTTTGAATAGTTGAATCCTTACAAATTTTTGAATCAGTCAAATTATAAATTAGCTTGAGGCCAACTGGCAAATATACCTGACAAATTAATTTTGACAGAGCATCTCTACAAACACTATTATACAAATCTAAACAGTTGATTCTGTTCAGCTATCTCTTCAGGTAATTCTAATCTTTCTTCTCATAATTTTATACTCATAAACCCAATACACCTTTACGGTAATTCCTGTGATGTGAAATTCAAGCTCTCAAGGAATGCTTTGTCTGACTTATCATGATCTAGTGTAGATCTCTCTCAAGGGAGAGCTCCCTCTGGTTCAGTGAAAAGCAGAGCAGTGTCAACTAATTACGCTCCTAAGACCCTAGATTTGCCATTTCACCTACCCTGTCAGGATGCACAGCTATCAGGGAGCTCATTAAAAATAATTCTGATGAAGAGCATAAATACTGACAATTAGCTCCTGTGACCTAAAATCCATTTTGCCTCTTGATCGTTTTTTCCTCCAGTAGTCAGATTGTTTTCTGGAGCGGTAATAGATTCACTTTTGTCCTTGAAGAACAATCTTTCTCTTTAACTATCCCTGTGTTAGTACAAGGACTTTCTGAATGCAGGCTGCAATGTTCTCCCTTTAATCCTCATAACTAAGAAACAGAGACAGAAAGATAGGTTATATTTGACTTTCTCGAATTACCTTAATTGCCTTTATAATAAATGCCATATAGTTCTTTTAACAATAGGGGCTTCTCCAATCCATTTACTTTCCTCCATGCAGTGAAAATTTTGTAGTTTAAAACATTGACTTGTTCAATATCAAAAAAAAAAGAGAGAGAGAGAAAAGAGACAAAAATAGATTATGTAGTAGTAAGCTTTCTTAAATCTTAACGTTTTTGAAGCATATATTCTGATTTATCTTCAGTTTACATGGTGAGAATTGAGTATTAAGTGTGCTAATTAGAATTGGTGCTTAATAGGCTGGCTATTAAAACTGAAAAAATATATATAATAATAAATCAATACCATTGGTAAACAAGATAAATTATGTAAATTACTAGGATAGTGTACAGAAGCTGCTATAACTGACAAATCTGTAAATTGCCACAGTTTAACTCAACAAATGTTTACTTCTCACTCAGGTAAGTCAAAAGTAGATTGGATAGCCCTCCTCCAGCCATGCCGTCTGGAACATATCACCTCTAAGTTTATTTCAGCAGGGGAAGAAAGAGATAACGGAAACATACTGGCTCTTAACTGCCTTCACCCAGAAGTGACATGAATACATTCTGTTCACAAGTAATTGTCTAAAACTAGACTCAGGATCCTAATTCAACTAAAAGGGAAGCTAGGAAATATAAAGGGCACATGGAATATTTAGTGAGCACTAGAAACCACATTCAAGAGGTATTACCACAATACTGAAAAACTGGAAACAATGATTTTTATATTCCATATAAGAAAATACTATCAAGCCATTAAACTGTTTTCCAAGCTCCTAATACTGTCTTGAGTGAACAAGCAGGATAAATATGCAGGAAAAGATGAGAAAAATATTACTTTGTCACCAATGGTCTCTCTGTATAGTATTATTATAGGTAATGTAATGTTATTCTCTATAGACTTCCTTTTTGTCAAATTCTTCACAATGGGCATGTATTAAGAATTTATGTCAATCAAATAAAACTAGATATCAACTCACCTCAGTACCTTGTACATAATAAATCCTCAATTGCCACATGAGGAAACAGGAAGAAGTGAACAATGAGATGTGTTACACTGTTACATGAAAATCTATTATAATGGAAAATTCAGTTTTAATCAAAGAAACTCCATTTCTATTAGGAAACAAATTTTGATGAATGAGGCTTAGAAATATAATAGGTAAAATTTACTGTTCAGTTACCATTAGTCAGGCACTGTGCTAAGCATATCATATCTTTATCTCATTTATTCCTCAAACTCATGCTTTGAAGCAAGATTATACCCACTTACAGATTTGTAAATTGGGTACAAATAGGAGAAAGTGAATTTGTCTCCAGATAGAATGAAGTCTCTGGAGCCCATACTCTTGGCTACTGCCCTATATATCAATTATCTTTTGGCACTGAAAAAGTTTCGCCTATATTACATTCTTCCAAAGATTGTTAATGGAATGTAAACTTTCAAGGAGGTAGTGCAGATACAATAGGTTGGTACTTAACATCTATTCTAACTTTTTTCTAATGAGCCTACTTTCCAGAAGTGGTTGAAATATTAAAAATTGCATTTTCCAGACTTTTTTGCAGCCAGGTTTTTGAGTGTGATTTAGGGTCCAGCACACACACACTCATGTAAGGATTTAGACTGGGAAGTAAGGCTGGGTTATGGCTGTTTCTACTATTATGCCTGATCGGGGATTATTTTCCTTCTCTGTGACAGTGCTACCAGAGATTGCAGTGTCTGTTCCCGCACTTCATGGGTAGTGAAGGGTATGAGGAGGGGCATCCATTTGCTGGTGCAAATTATAGCAGGCATGATATGGTTCTAAAACCAGCAACAGTATGTACATTTTCCTGATCAGGGCAGATTCTGTACTACAGCAGTAGTGGTACAACTCTGAGGCTGACAGATTTCCAATATTGAAAACTTGAACAAAAATCCATGCAAAGTTACAAATGCATTCGAAAAATATTCATCCATAGACTTCTATTTGCCAGACATTATTCTGCACTAGGCGATGGGAATACAATGACAAGCAGAATATACATGTCCCTATACTTAGGAAGCTTATGGTTTAGCTGGGGGAGCAGAAATTAACAAAATAATTATACAAATAAATGTTTATTTACAAACTCTGATTACTCTTAAAGTTCTGCCTGCTTTCATTTCATCTTATTCCCTGAACATGAATACCATCAGGAATTTCTAGAATTCACATCAACTTCCTGAATGTTTAGTCCGGTTTTTTTATCTCAACCTTTAAACTAAGGTAAGTTACAATCAGTTTAGATATCAAATAAAGACAAATTGAAACCAGTAACGATGACAATGCAAAACTTCCAAGACCTTCTTCTGGCAAATGGCTACAATTCAACAATTACAGTAAGCAAAACTATTCTCTCCTAAAGACAAAAAAAAAAAATACAATCATGATGTCAGTGCTGTGGAAAATAATTGGTCATATTGACATACCGTTAATGGAGTCTATGTCTCTGGTTGAATAATATTGATTTCGCTAATGTTCTTTCTAGTGTCAGCTCCCTTTCATTTGTTATTCGGCATGCCATCTTTTAGCTTGGAAGGGTTACTGCTCAGCATTATGATGGGTAATGCTTTGGCAACGGATATCTTCAGGCTCAGATCTTTTATCATATGGGGGGCTCAGTAAGCGGTGTAAAAGATTGGGTTTAGGTAAATCTGAAGACATGACATTCAAATCATTTTTCTTTCTGGATCTGAATAGATTATAGGCAATATTTAGTATTATCATATCATTAAGCCTTCCAGACAGAAGATAAAGATATTGCTTATAGAGTCATAGAGTTAACCTGTCCTGTCAAAATGTTTTTTTCAATAAATGATGTTAGATATTTATAAGATTATGTCACAGTCTTGTTGTAAATAAAGCAAATTTAGATAGAACTTGAGTACAATTAAAACATCTACCTTCATTTGTTTTAATTTTAATTTATGTAAGAGAAAAAAGAAAAAATTAATACATATATGTATATGTGTGTATGATATATAAAACTTAATTACACAAAAATGTTTCACCATTAACAAGATATCTACTTATCCCACTATCTTGTGCATAATAAACCCTAAGTTGTTACATGAATGACTGAATGAATATGAAACACAAAAGCAATTTTAAGTGGCACCACTGCATTTTAAGATGATTCAGATTTTCATACCAGATTATAAGTATTAAAACTAATTTGAGTCAGCTAGCTCTTATTACCCAGATAACCTCAGTAAGAGTAGTTATTTTTATTTTAACCATATTTATAGAAGTATCTGTAGAGTGTACAACAGATTTTAAAATATAGCTTAGCATGCAATAGCTTAGCTCTTTAAAGATAAAACCTTAATAATACAGTGTTTTATATAAACCTTGTCAAAAGGGGCTGGGAGGGGCTCTCCTTGCTGTGGGGTTCATCTCTAAAAGATTAGCCAAAAATGCCTGGTAAAAGTAGGCTTGGTTCCAGAAGAGGCTCATATCCAGAGTGAGCTAATCCAGTAATTGGGACATGGCCACAGGAGGGATAATACCTACCATTTGTTGAATACAAAATATGTGCCACATGCTAAGTAAGTGTTAGATGCCTTACATACATGTTATCTAAGCTCGTAACGACTAGGCACCATTAAGTTTAAGAAAAGATGAGGAAGAGGCTAATAGACACATAACAAAATCCCAAAGGAGGTTTCTGGTTAGAGATGAAAATTTTAAGCAAAGGCAGCAATTATTAATTATATTTACTTTCCCTTCAGTAATCATAATAGCTAACATGTATTAAGAAGTTATTACCTACTGCACATGTATATTCTCATTTGGCCTCAAAACAATCCTCTAAAAGTATGATTATTATCCCCATTTTGCAGATGAAAATACTGCCACACAGGGAGGTTAAACTTGCCCAGGATCACACAGCCAGTCTGAGGCAGACAGAAGATTCAGAAGGTTAGGCCCAGAGAGTTGGGCTCCAGGACACATGCTCTTAATCATGACACTGCAGTGAATACAGTAGTCCCCATTATCCATGGGGGACACCTTCCAAGACACCCAGTGGATGCCTGAGATCATGGATAGTAGCAAACTTTATATATATATATTTATACACACACACACACACACACACACACACACACACACACACACCTATAATAAAGTTTGATTTATAAATTAGGTATAGTAAGAGATTAAACAATAATAACTAATAGTACAACTAATAGAAAAATTATAACAATATGCTGTAATAAGTAAGGGGAATGTGGTCTCCCTCTCTCTCTCTCAAAATATCTGATCCTGAGATGGCTACTAAGTGACTCACAGGTGGGTAGTATATATAGTGAGGATACACTGAACAGAGGGATAATTCACACCCTGGGCAGGACAAAGTCGGATGGCACAAATTTTATCATGCTACTCAGAACAGCGCACAACTTAAAACTTATGAATTGTTTATTTCTAGCATTTTCTATTTAATATTTTGGGACTGAAGTTGATCGTGGGGAACAGAAACCGTAGAAAGCAAAACCATGGATAAGGGGGAGCTACTGTATGTGAAAACGTTTTTTTTAATGCGAATAGGTGAAAAGTAAATTTCTCAGGTAAAATTCACTAAGCTGTGGCAAATGAAGACATAAAGAAAAAAAAAAGGAAAAAGATTGAGAGAAAACCTAGGACATAAAATGTCATGATGATAGAATAAAGAAGTGGCAAAGAGATTTGGGATCAGATGGCTCCTAGCACCACCCAATAGGTTCCCTTATGCACCCAGGAATCTTCTTCCAGAAGCAGAAAAGATGGGGAGCACTCTCGATTTATCACTTTTAAGATTTTGACATAGAATATGTGGGACTCCATTTGTCCTCTTGTCCTAGGCCCCCAAAATGTTTAGAGGTAGGTCAGAAAATCTGTTAATACTATCCAAAAATAATAATAAAACACCCATATTTGCATGTAGTCAAAGAGGTCTGTTCTACCAACATTTCATTCCCCCGAGAGAAGGCAGTAAACTCCTTAGCATTCACATGAGTGGTCCTGTGTCCTTCATCCATGTTTCCATGTACACATAAAGGTTACTATAAAAAGCTATAAGCATAAAAAATGAAAGTCAAATTGATATAGACAGGGATGAAGTACTCGAAATAATAATAGACAAGAGTGATTTCTAAAGCATTTCACCTGCTGTACTGCTATCTAATATTTTCAAAACACATGCCAATTAACACCCAATGTTATCAGGTTTTAAACCTGTGAAAACCAGCCCTTTGAATTATAATATATACCTACCAGTCATTATATTCCAGGCAATAGTTCAAAGTGTTTTACATTTATTAATTTATTTAGTATATCTGCTCACTTGTCTGTTTCTCTCTCTTTCTCTTTCTCTCTCTCTCTCTCTCTCTCTCTCTCTCTCTCTCTCTCTCTCTCTCTCCACACACACACGCACGCACGCACGCACGCACGCGCGCGCACACACATGAATGTATTCAGATTGACAACAGTAGATTGATACGACTAATCCAGAGATAACCAGCTTCAGCACTACCAAAATTTTGGGTCAGATCATTCTTTGTTTTGGGGGCTGTCTTGTGCATTTAGCAGCATCCAGACCTCTACAATAGATGCAGGTAGCAACTCCTAATTGTGACAACCAAAAATGATCCAGACATTTCCTAATGTCCCCCAGAGGGGAAGGAGAGAAGAGGGGAAATTACTCCAGCTATGAACCACTGATACATACTAACTCATTCTGTATACGATTACACATGTAGGGATGTGTGTGTATACATTTCTATTACACATTTCTAGAGAGAAAAAGAAAAAGAATGTATAAATGTATATATGAAAACATATAGATAGACAAATAAATAAAATCCTACAAGGTCGGTACTATTATTAATATACACATTTTACAAATGAACAGACTAAAGCACAAGGATGTTAAGATGTTAAGTAACTCACCCAAGTTCGCACAGCTTAGCAAGGAACAGATCCAGAATTAAATCCATATTTTTATGCTAAAAACCATGCTCTTAAACACGAAACTCCATTACACTGTATAAACTATTTAAGGAATAAATAATTTAAAAGTCTAAACTAAAGTCCATTTCTCTCTTTCTTAGAAGTCAACATGGCACAAAAGATCACAGTATTCAATATCTGAGAATCTGGGTTGGGTCCGGCCTCTAACCTCAGCTGCCTGTGTGCCCTTAGGCACATTATTTACAATTTTATAAACACAGAGATAATAATTATGCCACAGAATTATTATGAAAATTAAATGATATACTAATCGTGCAAGTCAGAGAATTAACTTGACTACAAAAGTATCACTTGATTTGTAAATATCCAAATTATTGTTTTTATAACAGCCAGTAAAATTTACTCAGTATAAAATAGTACTACCATCATGTTCGAAAAATTGTTTTGAGAGTTAAAATTTGAGGATTTTTTGAGATTTATTCTAGGTCACAATGTTATAGTGTCAATACTGTCAAACTGGTAGTTATCTTAAGATACAGAAATATAATGACACACACATAAGTAAACACAGCACCTCACACATACATCATAAAACACATACTACATAACACTAAACAAACTATCTCATACAACACACACATATATACATACACACACATACATACACATACATATATATAACAATTTTGCAGAATTTTCTGTTTGGAGAGGAGAAATAAAATAGTTGAAATTTTTCCTGAATACAAGTAATTTTCAAATAATTTACTAAGGTTATAAAAGCAGCCTTGTTTGCTTCTAGGATCATGTCACAACCAGTTTTCCTGGTTGATCTAAACATGCGTGTTCTGAATATACATACATCCCCTACATGTGGTAATAGTAAGATTAGGAATGTCATTACAGCACTATTTCAAAATGTAAACATGCATTTGACAGGCAATTCTTTCTAAAGAAAAGAATAGTAAGCATTTGGAGCCCAGAACACACACACACACACACACACACACACAAAATACTGAAATTTTAGAGGAAATGATCTAGGTCTCTGGCGCCAAATAGCTCTCAAAAAGCTATTAACAGTGACCTCCCAGAGTGCCTCATCTTGAGCCGACATAACCCTGCTGTGCTCTCCTTCAATTACTCTAAGCATATCCTTAGATTTCAACAACATGATAGCTGGGAACCTGAGCCCCAGCTAAAGCTGCCTTCAGCTGTATCTTTATTAATTCATCCCAGAGCTGAGATTGAACAATGCTAAGGAACAGAGAAGATGGCATTGTGTCCACCCTGGCAAAGACAAGTGTAGGCACTTCACACACAGAGATATGCTTGTCCCATCATTCAAAAAGAGCTGTTTGCCTGCTGCCTGAACTGCAGTGTGCCTTCATAATGCATACAAAAAAAAATCCTTGGAGGAGCCATCATTTTTAAGTACAATTTTATTGCAGAAACGCCTGAGTCAGCTGTTGTCTCTTTACAAACATCTGATAATCCACTCCTGTCACAGACTGACAGGAGCTGCTATTTTACTTCCATTCGTTGGGGCAGACCCCAGGAGAACAGTTATCTCTCAATGGGCCACAACAGCAGGGCCCTCTCAAGACCTCAGTACATTTTAAATGTGCTATTTGTCCACACAAACGTATAAATCACTATGGAATATCTTTTCTGAAGTATGTGCTGGTCTGTAGAATTCCTAGATAATTCCAATTGAGCTGACATCACTGCAAGGGCTTAGTACATCTAGCCAGACAGCTACTTTAAGTGATCCTTTCAAGGGGTTTACGTGTCATAATAAAGGTGGAGAAAATTTTCAAAGATTTTAAGACCTTGTAATAAAACCCATTTAATATAATCAAATATATCTTACTACCTCAATAAATGTTGCTCACAATAGTTTCTTTTATTTCAGTGCAGTTGAAACAGTAAAATAAAGCATTTTCTTTAGGGTTTGGTTTTTGTTTTTGTCTTTAACTTCTCGGGCATTTTGGAGTGCAAGCAAATGTATAAACATGTGGTATTCTACAGCAACAATAGCAAATCCCCTTGCATTTTACAAGAGCTTTCTTTTCTCTGTAGAGTTTGAATTTTTTATAATAAACACATGTTAAAGAAATACATTTAGATGTTCTTAGTGGAGAGGAGGGCTATATTTCTATGAGAGAATCTTAAAACAATGAGTTCTTGAACTAGATACTATAATAAAAAAAATTTTAGCTAAAATGCTCAGGCAACTACAGGTTGAATTTTAATCTTCATAGCTGGACAG
>NW_006436288.1:13876533-13893700 GCF_000325575.1 Pteropus alecto | reverse complement strand
TGGTGCAGCCATTCACAGATGGTTACTCCAGGGATGGATGCATTTCAGTAACAGTTTGAAATGCCCCTGGGTAATAAAGAGTGTAAATGATTGCTGTGTGCTTTTGAAATAATGCAATCACACTGTTGGTGGCTGATAGGGTACAGCTGTGGACAAAGTCCACACTTGCTTTTAGGACCTTGTCTACACTATGGATTAAAGAAATTTTAACATATGTTAATTAACTAAAAAAAATAAATGTCATTCGAGGTACTGAATTGTAAGAAAACTATAGCTCATTTTTTTTTAAAATGCATTTCAAGTAAGAAAAGCAAAAAGGTTAATTTCACAGATGCTCATCTTTCTGCCTAATTGCAAAATCAACATGGGGTAAACTGCTTGAATTAGAGGAAAATCTAAAATGAGATCATTTTAACTGGATACAGAATAAAACAGGAGGAGATTTATCCACAATCCATCAGTAGAGACATTATTTAGTGTACGATTAAGTTGATTTGGAGTACCAGGCTATACTCGACTGTGCACAAGATACCAAAAACTTTCCTACTCTTGAGAAACTGAAAATCATGGTAGAAAAGATTTCATGCATACAAGACAGTACATAACCAAGTGTCAGATTATAAGCAATACAGATGATAAGACTACAGGAATTTGGGGGGAAGGAAAGAATAGGAGCTACATTCACTGGAGATGCTTGGTAAAGAAGGTTAAGGAGCAAAGGAAGACCTACTTTAATAAGAGTAGTAAAGTCATATATGGATGTGGCAAAGAAAGGAAACACTAGCTGCTCGGAGTTCAGGGCTCACATAGAGGAATAATGAGAGACAAATGCTCGACTAAGGAGCTTGACCTTGACCTAACAACAGATGTAAAGAGGCGGCTGACAAAGGAAGGATTTGAGTGTGTTTAAAGAACTGAGCTAACAGTGGTCACTAAGATGGACTGGAGGGATGGGCAGAGCATTGATCCTGAACCCAGGCTCTACCTCAGAATCACCTGGGAACATTTCTACACTAGATCTTGACTTTATTTTTCAAGATTTTCAGACCACTCCAGAGGCTGTAATTTAATAAAGCTCAGAGGGTATATATTTTGAAAGTATTCTTCAAGTAATTCTAGTGTGTTTCCTGGCTATGAACCACTGGACCTGAAGTTTAAAACAAAACAAAACAAAAGGCAAAAAAATATATTTTTAGGAGAATACTGATGATATCCTCTGGTGAAATTCTGGTCTGTGGTCATGACGATGGAAATGGAAAATGGATTATTCCTGGAGTCACTGCAAAGGAAAACTCAATTGGACTTGGTAATGGTACTCAATGAAGGAAAGGTATCAATGACTTTGTGACATGAAGCCTAGGTAAATGGGAGCATTTCCTTACGCTGACTAAATTATGGGACTTTAATAATTGTGAGACATGAAGCTATTGAGTTGTCATTCAATTGGCAACTGCCTACAAAGAAGTAATTATGTGAGAGGTGAAGGCTAGAAACATGCCTTCTCAGCACCAAGATATTGGAGAAACTTATGAAAATGAGTAAAAAAGAAGAGGAAAGGCCCAGGACTGAACCTGAGCCCCTATTCACAGAGTGGAGAAAGAGCATTAGGGGAACTTAAGAGGAAGAGAGGTAAGAGGAGAATGAGTAGAACAGATACAAAAGCTCAGAGAAGGAGGAAGTAATTTAAAAATGTTGAGTCCAGAATATTCAACTCTGAAAAAAAATATTATTGACTTTGTTTAAAATAAGGTCCATAATCAACTTGAAGTTCACCAAAAAATCTTAAGACTTAGGTGAGTCTTAAACCTACCCTCTGATTTCAAGCAATAGGAATCTGATAGACCTGAATGGATTTAAGGTTTCTGAATGTCCTCTTCTATCAGGTGGGCCCTTGCTGACTCATTTAATACTATCACTTTAACTACTGAAGCTTCTAGAATGTAACAGAACAATCTCTCATATCCAGGTGTCAGATGAGCAATCAAATTTAAGCAGATGTGGCTGTGCATTTCTTTGACTATATTATTACTATAGGAAGTAGGTTTGATTTCTTCAAAGAAAAAATAAATAAATAATAAGTTATAATATATGCCTACAGAAATAACTCTTTAAGTAGAAGTTATTCTCATGTTGCTCAAATCTCTATTTTCTTGGGGCTGGGTCCCTGTAGTCATGTTTATACACACAAATCTGTCTCCCTGGTTATAGCAGAGTGGGCCAGCTGAGAACATGTGATCCCAGGTGGGTCAATCAATTTCGCTCTCCCTGGCAGCTGCAACTGGATTTGAAAACACTAGTTTCTGCTGACTGCTTAAACTGAAGACACATAATCTCATGAACTGTGGAACATCCATCTTCCACCATGGCCATAGGAAAAGGCACAACAGAGGCAGGGAAAAAGCAGATGTGCAGGCAGAGGCAGGAAACCCGTCCACCTTAGAGTCTATCCAGATATTCCTCACCCTGTAACTTAGTACACTCTGACTTGGATCTGTTCCTCTGCCTTCTGCTGCCTCTGCTGCCACCACTGGCATTTCTGCTCCTTTCTCCCTGTGTCTCCTAAACTCCCAGAGGGAGGATCCGATTGCGTTTGGTTACTCATCATCCAATATTAAGTGACTATAAGGTACAATTATAAGCCTAGGGATGCCTGGGAACATGACCTTCCATTCACCTGGTCTTAAATAAATACTGTGCAACTTATTATGTATGGGTTGGCATGTGCATGTCTCCAAACTAATAAGAATGAAAAATGTAAGTGATTTAGGCAAAGCTGTACTATAATCCAGTAATCATATTGTATATAAGTAATTAATGAGCTGCCCCTGGTAAGCAGGCAGGTATGCAGCCAGAAGTTCCAGAACCATCAGAAAGGCTGTGAGGGCACAAAGACCACTTGAGAAAGAAGAAGGCAAGTGGCTGCCCACTAGTGGAATCTGTGTAGGTCCGAAGAGTAAAAGCTGCACTTCTGTATTATGTGTCCTGTGGGAGCTGGACCCCATGCTTCTGTCTTGGAACATGCTACGCTGTCACCTGCTTTATGTGGAAACTGAGTCAGAAAGATCTCAGTATTCTTTTACATCAAGGAAACCTTATATCTTTAGGAAAACTGTCTGCTACCATCTTCCCAAGAAGGCACCACCATCTGTTTAGATGCCTACACAGAAGACATAAGCTGGTGGATCTTTCTTTTTTTTTTTTTTTTTTTGGTAGTATTTGCTTAAGTACAAAGATATACCAGAACTGCTGAGAAGCATGATACAATTTATATTAAGATTATAAGGAAAATGAAATTATATAACAATTTACATTAAGATTATAAGGATAATGAAACTGACAGGGAAATGCTGAGATATGAGTCAGTGAACATCCCATGAATCTTGTCTGCACCTATGAAAAGGGTTCTCCTCTTTAGACTACTTTCTCTGAACAACAGCCAGCATATTCTTATGTATCTACTAAGATATCAGAGTACCTCTACCCTAGCATGATACTAGAGTGTCATACACTTACCGCTGTTACAGACCAATCCAAGATCCCTGTGTCAAGCTGTGCAGACCTGCAATGCAAAACATCAGGAGTGCCCTTTCTATCACTATCCCTGTCGAAGTTGTGTGACACAGCAGCCCTGGAAATTACCTATCTATGGCATGCAAAAGTAAAGATGTGAATTCAGAAACATTAATAAGTAATGCATTTTTTACAGCTAAAGAGAAGCATCTTATGTTACCTACCTGTCCTTTCAGATCATCATGCTCTCTGCTTGACCCCCAAGCCCAGTTCTTCCAATCCCTATCCTCATCCACATACCTAAAATTAACCGGGTGTCTCCTAGGATCTTCCTGTTTGTACAGGGCAAACCTACGCTAGATTCTCAAAGTCAAGAATAAAATTTGTGCTTTTTCTCCTATTTCCCTAGATAAATCTTCAGACAGGCCAAAATAATCAACCAGAGTTATCAGGGAACTCCAAACTGGTTACTTGCTCTTCTTAGAAGCACATGACCAGAATTCTCTCAAGTCAGACAGAGTTGATGTTTTACTTTCGTTCTCATTTTGCATCCTTTAAACTCTGGCACTTGTCTTTCTCTTAGTTCACCTAAAACATTTAAAGCCCCAAATTTATTGCTTTACACGTCAGATCATTTTCTGGCAATGCTTCTTTGACAAAGCACACAAATTTAGCAACATGAAACCAAATGTGTATTTCTTGACTCCAGAAAAAAATCATTTCTCCTATAAAACATATAGAAACATAAAAGGCAGACGGAATTACTAAACTGTGTGACTTGTATAACTTGTTACGAAGATATGTGTGTTGCATTATACACAACATACAAAAACATAAGGTTGTGTAAATGCTATCATTCATAAGAGACCAGCCCATTAGTACAAGAAAATCTTTACTGATGACCAACGCTGACCCCAATATTACCCAAGATCTATATTTAATGCACATTTAGGAGCATCATGGTTCCTTATTCAGATAAGGCTGTAAGAGAAGTAGCCTGGCCCGTGTAGTTGAGCACAAGATGCCACAATGCAATATGGGAATAATCGCGACATGCTTACAAATGGCCAGTTATTCATGTCACATTAGATAATATCTGTTTCATATCTTAATAGTTATAGAATTAAGTCTTACTATATTAGTTTATCACTTTTAGAAAAATAACAGTAGCCTGTAAAAGTTTCCAGTGGAAAGCCTTATGGTGATATGAAAGAGTTTCACCAGCAAAGCGACTACCTGCCTGCCTGAGAGACCTTCACAGGGCACATAACTTGGTGAATCGGACATGATTCAGGTCATAAGCCATGGACTAGGAAATTTTATCCCATTTAGGACTCATTCAGGCTTGCAGATGCTCTTATGTATGAATTAAACCCACGGGAGACTGATGCAGAAAACCAGAATAGACGTTTATTTACAATAAAAATTATAATTGCCAAGAGGTCAGAGAAGGACATCAGTATGAAAATCATTCTCTCCTCAAAGGCAAGCTCTCCAGCAACCAGTTAACCAGGCGCCAGTTAGGGCAACACAGAAACAGAATTAACATGAGATTTGCCAGATTAGGCCCTGGAAACCTAGGATGTCTGTCGCCACAGCCTAGGCCTATTAGGAGAAGTGACCACTACAGGGCACAGGCAGGGTGCCCACCCCGGCTCGGTGCACACCGTCTACATCTGCTTCTCAGATTCCCTTTGTTCTCTGCTTCCAGTTTTAAACATCCCTAATTTGATTGCTGAAGCCTTGATATAGATATTAATATTTTTTCTTAAGACTGTAGTCAAACCTTGCTGACCTGGAACCATTCTGTCTCTGAAATTTTTCCCTCTCTACTCTAGCCTTTAAGTGTTTATTTTATTCCTTATTGCCAAATTCATAGCAGGCACTTCATTGTCACACCCATGTACTTACTGCCCACACTCACTAAATTATTGTGTGCTTATTTATGTTTCTAGAAAACCTGAAAAGGCTTTTAAAAAACTGTCACCATAGAGACTCGAAAGAGAGTAGCCTTGAAGTGGACTTTAAAAAACAAAACAAAGAAATTGAGTGAGCAGTGAGTTGAACAATGAACTTGAATGATTTTAATCACAAATCATTTATCCTTAAGTAGCACAGAAATCCTTCGTGGTAAATCTTAACTACCATGAAGCAGGAGTTTAGCTGTCTGATCATAAACCAAAATATCTAAAATGGTGGCTAAAGAAAACAAACAAACAAAAACACCACCCGGCCATCCTTACAGTAGAATGAGAGCTGTGGATTTCAGAATCCAGAACTCTCCGCTCTTGTTCCCATGAACCTCCCAACCCAGCTGCTTTCCAGTGCTAATCTTATCTGGCCTCTCTGCCAGGTTGGTCTCTCGTTCTCAAAATGCTTCCCCACTGGTTTCCTTCCACAGGCTCCATTCTCCTGGACCTTCTCACAGCACCGCACTTCTCTAGCTTTCACTGCATCCTCGCCCTCTGCCCTGAAGGACTGTGCTCCCCAGACTCCACCCACAGCTCTTTCCTTCTTCCTCTACTTTCATCCTCTTCCACTACTGTAACTTCAAGAACAACTTATATACAATGATTTGAAACTAAATATTGCATAACCAGAGTAAGACATGTTAATGGCTCCTTACTGTTAATTTTCTTGCTTTTTCATCAGCCAATCCTGAGATTCAGAAGTGTATCTGTACCATCCTATTCAGTGCCTCCACTTCAATGTCTTATAGTTCCTCTAAACTCCACGTGTTCAAAACATTATTTCTTGTTAGTCTCAAATCTTTCCTCCTATATTCTCTATTTCAGTTCATGGCCTCTGCATCCACCCACTTTCCCAAGCTGAAAATCTTAAAGCTATCATTGGTATGAAGCACCACTGGCCAATATGTAAGAGTAACTATCAATAGTAATTGTTAACAAAATTGTGAAAGAGAAAATTGCAGAATTGGTTGCTAAATAATCTAAGACAAATGATTGTTAACTTAAGCAGATAGTACAATTAGGAAAAAGAGTGAAAGGGAAGAATATATGGGTTCTAAAAGAGACTTTAATTTGTATGTATATATCATTTGTAATTATAAATACGAAAATCAATTAGTTCCATTTTTCCCACTCAACTCTAAGTTCTATGAGGGCACAGTACATACCTGTTTTACTAATCTTTATATGGCTAGCACCTGCTACTGCTTCACGTATAGTAATTTCTACTTTGATTTGTCTATCAAGATCAAAGTAGACTCACAGAATGTGAATCAATACGCAATATCAGTCTAATACCACCATAAAAACTAAAAAATTTCTAGTAGGATGAATAAAACTTTTTCAGCATATCATGTGTTCAGTTTTTCATCACTTGACCAGAAATTTCTCTATTTTACTAGATTAAAGACCCTGAGTGTGATAGTGATTTCTACCTTAGCTAAACTAAACTGGCCTTGAGAACCATTTATAATTTTTAAAAACGCCTTCTAAAGATTAAACAAGTCTCAAAAATCTCTGCTATCAAATTTCCTGGACATCAATTGATCAGTAAGGTATGAGACAAGCAGAGAGGTCTAATCAAGGCCCTTGAGCTAGAAAAAAAAGAAGCAACAATAAGGAACTTCTTTGAAAGCACTCCGCCTAAACGCCTACTGAGGAAGAAACTGGCTCCTTATTCTCTATTACCAAAGCTGACAACTCAGACTGAGTAAATGTAAATATCATATGAATAATTTATGAACAAGGACAACTGTTGTGTTTATAAATGGTCAAGATATATAAATATATAGAAAATAGAAATCTGCTGTCTTCTAGCACTTTTCCCTAAGCCCTCCTCCCTAAAACCCAGTATTTGTAGAAATAATATTCACTTCAGCCTTAAAACAAGCAAACAAACAACTCCTTCTCCCTAACCCCTCAAATGTTAACTGTTCATCAAATTCTACCAATTTGGTCCTCAAAGGCCCAGCTCAAAACCTGCTTTCTCTGTGCTTTTTACTTGCTCTCTGTGCTCCCATTCTGCATATTGTCATGTATTATAGTAATAAATTATAATTATTTTAGCATCACCATCCTCCTTCCTTCTTCTAAGACCAGGAGCTATTTAAAGATTCTCAGGATCTCCTGTGTAATAACTAGGCTTGATACAGTACTGTTAATTTAATTGGCACTCAAATCATAGTCAAAGAGGGAGGAAATGGGATTTGGGAACATAAACATAGAATTTTGATAGCAAAGATTAATCCTTTCATCCCTCCTACTTTTCTCAAAGGACTTTTCTTCAATTATTTTTTGTTATATCCATGTCAGAGAGCCTTCCTCATGATTTGAATGATGTGTAGCTGTGGACATTGAATGGATGTACTTGTCATTAAGGCTCCTTTACTTCTTAGTTCCTCTCTTATTCACTCAGTCCCTTAGCAAAAGCAAAGACCAAAAAACACGTAGAAATCCAACACAAAGTGCTAAAATATACAGAGATAATATATACATAGTGATGCCGATTAAAACACTGATGGAAATTAAAGAACACTGCTTTCAGGAAAAAATAGGTCTCCCTCTATGTCTATGATTTTACTCAATCATCAGGAGAAAGCCGTCTGTTTTCCTAGACGAGGTACAATGGCACTTGCCCCCACCCACCCGAATGCCACTGGTATCTGTCCATAAAGGGAAAGGCCTTTATGTGTATATAAAAGAGGAGCAGAGCGCTGAGCTCTGAGGTGACCAATAATGCATTTGGCTGCTCTTGTGGGAGAGTAGGGTACAAGTATCAAAAAGATGAGTGAGAGAAAGTGATCCTGAGCAGTGAGGATTAACATTTGAATCTTAACCTACATGAAGAAAACAGGAGCTTAAGTTGCTATTGTTGAGGGGAGGGGGACAATTTTTTCTCCCACCTTCTAAATTCTTCTAACTGTGCTAAGAATCAAATTAACATGAGTCAGATTAACAGGAGAAAATATCCAAAGTTTATTATCCAAATGTACACTCAGAGGTCCTTAAGAATATGAGACCCAAAGAGGCGTTGGGCAGTTGAGGCTTATATGCCATTTTGGACAAAGGAGAAGAGGGACAGGGATCTGGGATTTCCAAGGGGAAGTGGGCAATTCAGCAGTAGATAAGAAAATGCAAACACGTGGCGAACAAATTTCTGCTGAGCTACCCAGACACAATGAGACACAGGGCAGATCTAGCAGAACAGGTTTTTGCATGAATCCTTCACATCCATCACACTTCATTCAAAAGGCTGAAGTGAATATTCTAAGATTCCCTTCCTGAAGCAGGCCTTTCCATCTGAATTCACTTGGGCAGGAAAGGGGAGGATTCGGGGTTCTTTAGAAGTCTCTTGTTCCTTAATAATCAGCTTAAAATCAATATCCCAAAAGGCACATTTTGGGGTGGCAAAATTTGGTCCCCTTTGCTATGTGAAAGGTTTCAGTAGATAATAGATTCGACATTGTTATACAAGTAGATAATAAATTAATCTGCTTTGATTAATGAAAAGTGATTACCAAGTGCTGTCCCTATAAGCAGAATAATTTTACTATATAACATCTGGTGATTATTTGGCCCAGACATTATTTGACAAAATGCTTTTGTATCTAAGAAGGTATATTTTGCTAGTTTAAACCTATATGCATTCACACTTGCTACAAATTTATACCTTCATACATTCATTTCTATTTTAGCAAAAAATTTTCATGAATGGGAAAGAAGAAACACTGTATTAGATTCTGCTAGCAGAAAAGCTATTTGTCCTACTGTGATAGACTAACACCTTGGAAAGAATCATTTATGAACTCAACCTCTTTATGTGCATTTTAACTACTGTGGATGCAAAAATTTATTTACACTTACAGTAATGCAAGATTAAAGAACTAATTTTGGAAGACTAAAATTACATATAAGACCTCAGGGTAGGAAAGAATTTCTCTTTTTTAATTTTTATTTTTCAATTAGAGTTGACACTCAATATTATTTTATATTAATTTCAGGTGTACAGCATAGCAGTTAGACATTTATATAATTTATGAAATGATCCCCTGGATTAGTCTAGTTCCCATCTGGCACTGTGCATAGTTAGTACAATAATATTGACTATACTGTACTTTACAGTCCCAAGACTATTTAGTAATTGCCAGTTTGTACTTCCTACTCCTTTCACCTTTTTCACTCGGCCTCTCCCATTTGGCCATCACCAGTTAAGAATTTCTTTAAGAAGATACAAAAATACATGAGTAACCAAGGGAAAATTGATAAATTCAATTAATTACATTAAAATTGAGAAGTTAATCGAAGGACATCACAAAGAGATAAAAGATAAACCACTGTGTGAGAGATTTGCAACACACAAATGATAAAGGACAAGAATCAAGAATACATATAAAGAACTTCTATATGCCATTTAAAGAAAGATAACCAAATATTTTAAATGGCTAAAGACTTAGATATATCCCCCTGAAATGAAAATAACTGAATATTTCTCTTGAAAGATATATTCCATGGATTTTTTTTAAAAAAGTTCATAGCATTATTCATTTTTAAAATGCAAAAATGGGACATGGAACACATATAGCCATTGCCAACCTTTAGCACTGTTAGAAATTCTCTCCTCCTCTCTCAATATATGGTTCACCAATGGCACAGAAGCAGCTGGATTTTAGAAACACTAGTCACTGAGTCTTACTTAGCCCAGAAAGAGGAAAAGAGAGTGATGGGGAGAGGAGTCCCCGTCCACACAGGACTGGGCATGGTGCTCCCTGGGATAAGATTTGCCTGATTAGAGGTGCTTATGATGCAGGACACGGCAATTCTCCCGAGTCGGGGGAGACCAAGACCTGGACTGAGAGAGAAGAGGGTTTTTTGGTGGAGAGTGTAGAAAGAATTCAAGTACACACCAAAGTTAGAGTCAAAAGAAAAGTTTATTGAAGAAGGGGAAAAGCAAAGACTAGAGAAAGCAAAGATAAAAAGCCAAGACAAGGGAAAAAAAGCCCTGAGGTAGGAGATACAGTTTATATATCATTCTTTTTAGTTCCTGTGAGTTAATTAAAAGACTTTGTTTAACCATATCCTTTGAAATGGACATACAGTGAGGAAGGATAAGAGTATGTAGTGTGAAAAGGTAAGAATATGTAGCATGCAAGGCCCCCTGGCAGTTCTTAGCCTTTAATCCACAGGTTCCCTATGGTTTCAGCCATAAGGGATAAAGATTTTATTTGTGTAGGGCAGCCACTTAAAGACTGTTTTTCCTGTTTCCAATTCACAGTTGTGGGAAATGGGTTGTTAGCAATCCCAGCAATCTTCCTTCGTTCTGCAGGTGTCCTCTTGGCCTGGCTGCAGAGCTGATCAGCTTATTGCAGTCTCTGAAGGTAGCTCGATTTAACACTTTAGTTCTGTTGCCTCCTCCCTATGTTACTTAGGATGGGTGCCAAACGGCCTACAATGTTCTCTACAGACACGTACATACTAATGTTCTTGTCTTCCATCATATATTCTTCTGATAAATTATTTTTAAATGAGATATTACATGAATTTTCTTTTATACACATGCATTTTAATGGTTTTTAAAAATCAGTTATGTCATCATATACTTCTACCAGTAATGTATGAGTGTTCTAGTTACTCCCCATCTTCACCATTTCTTATTGTATTTTTAATTTTATCCATTCTAGTGAATGTGCAATGATACCTTATTGTGTTTTTAATTTGCATTTCCCTGATGTCTAGTGATTTAGAACTTCTTTTCATGTACTTATTGGCCATTTATGTATATTATTTTGTGAAGAGTTTATTACTTTTTCACATTATATTATTGAGTCATAGAGTTCTTTATGTGTTCCAGATACCAGTTCTATATGCATTTTGAATATTTCCTCCCAGGTTTTGGATTACTGTTCTATGTTCTTAACGGTATCTTAGGAGAAAAAATGTTTACCTTTAATACATACAATTTATCAAATTGTCTTAAAAAATAAATAGCTAAAGACTTTGATTGGCATTTCATAAAATAGGAAACCCCAATAAACAAGAAAAATTGTTCAGTCTCACCAGTAATCAGGGTTATAACTATAACCTTCAATTATAACTATAATAGGATACTGTTATATACCCATTAGATCAGCAAAACTTTAAGATTTGACAATATTCAATAACTAAGTATTGAGAACTCTCATATACTACTGGTAGGTATATAAATTGGTATGATCATTTTGGAAAACATGGTAAGGTTGAAGATAGGTATAGTCTGTGCCATAGCCATTATTACACTCATAGAAATTCATGAACGTGGTAAAATGTTTATAGCAGCAGTGTTCGTAATAGCCTAAAGAATGAAAGTAACCCAAAGGTCCATCAACCAAGGAGCATATGAATAAATTATAGTCATACAATGGTGTCAAGAAAAAAATTCTAAAATGGTCTAAATTAAATTATAGCAACCAAAAAGTAAGAGAAAGAGAACAGTTAGCCTGTTAATAGCCATGGACTAGCTCTGACAAAAGACTGCTCGAGACTGCTCGCATTCCTGTGTATCTCTCAGCATTTAGGATTAATTTCCAGGTGGCTATTTCCGAGATTATCCAAAAGAGAGAACAACCAGGCGCCATAGAACCCCAGGAGCCTCTGCTTCTTATTTACATGTGAATCCACAGGAGTAGACACTTGCAGACTCTGCTGTGCCTATCCCAGAACTAGCCCCCCTTACCTTCTCCCATCCCCTTTGTCTATAGCTAATGTAAATCCTTTCAGAATTGTTTACATCTTTCTCCCTCCTACCTGGTGTATAAAAAACACTTGCAAAACTCTGGAACAAGGGACATGTTGTTTTTCCTATGCTGCTGGTGGTTTAAACTCTATGCCCCCAGTCTTCTGTTTGTTTGTTTGTTTTTGTTTTGTTTTGTTTTGCTAGCAATGGTCTGATAAACTCTGTCTTTTAAAAAGACTTTCAGCCATGAAAATTTTTTTTAATTATGGGATACAATATGATTCCATTCATGTCAGGTTCAAAACAGACAAAACTAACCCACATGTGGTAAAAGTATACAAGAAAATTATGACAAAATTATATATTACCTGGGGTAGGAAAGCTGCATGGAGGAGGGGCTCAAAGGGAGATTGTGGGTGCTGACAATATTCTATTCCCATCACCTGGGTGGTGGCTACAGGAATAGTGGTTTCATATTGTTTGTTACACTGTGTTTCATGTTTGTGTACTTTTTCTGTATATATGGTATATTTCATAGTTTAAGATGTTTTTTAAAAGGTTATGCAGGCATATACGACTAGATATTCTGGAAACTGGATGAGATGAAACAAAGGACAAACCAAAAATGTAATCAGGAGATAATAACTGCCATGAATAAATAGAAAGCAGGATGAGTGGAATGGGTTGAGTAGAGAGAACTGGTTACAGATTGTAAAGTCTCCATAGCTAAGTGTCATGGAGTGCTGCTGTGGGTACACAGCAAAGGCTGCAAATTGAATGCACAATGGCATTTCTAATCAAGCCACATGCAAGAGTCCATAAAGTCCACAGAAGATGACTCCAATAATATCTAAAGTCCTTGATAGATAAGGATTTGGCTGTCAGATTTAACAATTGAAGAAAAGAAAATAAGAAAGTCTGTCTATATTTTGGATGCTTCATAAGAAAATAATTTTAATGATAAAATATTTTTAAAGGCTTGGGAAGGTTAATAAAGTCCTCATATTTAGTTTGAGATTTCTTCAAAGAAATGCTGCAAGAGTCAGATGTGAAGACTGTTGTAACGTGCCTTTCTTTTAAAAAATTTTTTTAGAAGATTTAGAAAAAATTTATGCCATAAATAGCAAAATTTATGCCATTCATTTTTAATTTGAAGAATTAGTTATTTTTATCAACATATTTTCACACTTGTATATATCTCTATAAAGAATTCCAATCAATCCTTTTTGATTTTCCTGACCTTATTTACTGTGAAGTGCTGGTCATCATTTTTTAAATGAATTCATTTTGCTTTGACTTTTTCCACATGTCAGTTGTTCTCAGATAATGAAGTTTCTCAAAATGGATTAAATTGTAAGCCCTCACACTCACACCTTTTTGTTTTATACATTAGGTTGAGCCATGTAGAATTGCAATATTCTATCATCTCTGACCTATAAAAATGGCAATTTCATACAATTTCACATTTATACACGATGTCCACACTCTTAGCTGTGTGCTCCTGCACATAGCACGAGTCCTGTCCCGTGATATTTGAAAACTTAGCCATTATACAGAAGAAGGTAAAGACATTTCTGTGTTTTTCATTATAACTTTTCTTCTCCATTTAAAAGGAATCCATTATCTCCCTCTTTCGTTCAGCAAAATGGAAAACACTGATGAGACTAATAGTTTTTTTAAAACTGGGCTATGGTTTAGCTCTTACATTTAACAAACATTTGTTGATCACCTACCATGAGCTAGGTAGGCCCTGGAGAGAGACAAAAACAATAAGACAGGATTGCTGGCTCATGAAGCTTACAAAGAATGGTAAGAAAATCAATCTGACAGGATACTGTCATAAGTGCTAGTCAAAAATGTGCCCTCGTTAGATATTAGATATATACGATTTTGTTTCGAGATATCTTTTCATACATTTTTAGCTTAACAAAAACACAAATTGATCAAAAGCAGATATCAAGACATAAAAATAAATCAGAAATATAAATTCTGAATAAGCTACAAATCAGATAATAAGGTCCTCAGTAATTTCATTTTCTTAATTTTAAGTTGGTATCTTATGAGACAGGAGTACAAGATAACAACACTGTCTTGTTTGAATTGTAAATCTTCACTTTAAAAGAGCAGGCGGGGAGTTTAATGTCCACAGAAGGAAATCCAAGGATTCAGAGAAGGTAACAAGCTGGCTAAGGGGAAATCATGGTTCTGAACTTTATCCCCTCAAAAGGTACAGAAGACTTCGAATTTGAGAGATTTTTACAGATTTAGAAGGCAACTAGTATAAATTTCTCTAACGTGTTTTCCTTTGTGAGTCAAGGAAAGATGCACATTCTAATGAAGATTCTTGAGGGTAGAGATAACATCCATTTCAATTACACTGAAAATTTCTGAGTTTCCAATCACTGAATTTAAGTCACCGCATTTTCTCCGGTGTAAACCATACTGTTGATTCTATTATTAATACCTTTTATTTTTTTGTTCTGCTTCCACAAATGCCAAAACTACACACACTTAATGTAACCCTGTGAGAATGAGAAAATATACATAAAATTTTATTCATTCAAAGAAACTAAAACCTGACATTTTAGTTTTTGTTTATAGAACTAGTTCTTACCAACATTTAATCAAATAAATAGTCTGCTTAAGAAATAAAGATACTCTCAAACTATTTCACTTCTCTCAATGGAGTACTGACATATTGTTTGATAAGAAGTCAAAAGACACACACCAAAAACAATCTGACAAGAGGAATTTTAAATGGTTAGACAACATGAAAAAAAAAAACTGCTCAACCTTATTAATTTAAAATTTCAAAATAGTATGGCAGATCATTTTACCTCCATTACAGGTTCATAACGCTTGTGACTACAAGTAAATTCCAGTAGTTTTCATAATTTATGTCTAATCATATGCTTATTCCTATTAATAAATCCTCAGAGCAATAACGGACTTCAAAAGATCAGGCCTGGGAGGATTTGCAGCAAGAAATGAAAAGAAATGAAATGCTTCTTGGAGAACTGAGGACCATTTTGACTTGATTTACCAGACATTTCATGGTAAAATTATGCATCTTACCAATAGAAATAATATTTCTTCAATAATGATAACTTTACATTAACATTCCTGGACCTGCTTTGTACTCGGCCATGTAGTCAGAATTGAGTGCTTATGAATGCAATTATATATTTTCTTAAAGTTGAAAGCATCATACCATAACACTTTCTGAACTGCCCAATTGTGTCACTCCATCTTAGCTCTTTCCTTGAATCTGTTCTTTCTCACTGAATTAGTTAAAACAGACTAAAGGCAAGAATGTAGAGCAAAAGTTAAGGCAATGATAGAGGAATAATGGTCTAGAGGTTGCAACAGGGGAAAAAAAAAAAAACAACAAGAATATGCCACTGTCTCTGGATTCTTAGATTTGTAGGATATGGGAGTAAATAAGTAATATCTTTTACAAAGAGCTGCAGGGGAAGACAAGTAAACTAAATCAAGGACATGGAAAGAATATTCTAGGAAGCAATTAAGAGACAAGAAAGTTTGTTTACCATGGAGAAGGGTAGCAGACAGAGAAGCAGAATGTTTGGCAGAAGCAGGTGGGAGGGTAAGAGAATAGATAGGTGGAGGGAGCTTTGGCTGGAGAGAGAACACAGGCTTTACAAAATTAAGTTTAAGAGAGAAGATGAATAAAGAGTATTCATATCCAATTCTAACAGTCTCTTTTATAGCCTTCCTTTTATTGGACCACACTGAGAGGCTTATAAAGATGCTGTACTGTTGACTTTTAAGCATTGCTTAAATATATATTTTTATAAAATTTATCTGCCATGGGAAAAAAAAATCCATCTTTTCCAGAGCAGGATGGAAGCCAGTGAACCAGGTAACTCATTAGGGGTACGATTATAAACATTTAGCATTATTTTGAGCATGAAGAAGAAAAAAGCATTTATTTAGAATAGTTTTTCATAACCTCAAAAAAGAATGCATCTGCCATTTATTTTCAGGCAAACGTGGTACTTCTTGGAAGAAGCCCAGAGATTAAGACCAAGACCCATGCAGGAAAAAAAAATTATCCACTCCACAATAACATGGCATGTAACACAAAGGCAGTGGTACATATCCAGCAGGGAGAGGGCCCCTTCAACATAGGAACTCCCACCGGCTGACTTAATTACAGCGCAGCAAGGCGATCCAGATCCACTACACAGACAGTGCAGCCCAAAGAAGGACTGCTGAGATCCCTCCTAGCTACGGAGACAGATGGTTCTGCTGCTTCTCGTTTGGTATGAGGCCTTCTAGAAAAAATCTTTTAAAATGGATATATGCCAAAAAGATTTTCCCTACCAGTATTTTTTTCAAGCCTACCATATGCTACTGTAAAAATAATCCTTACCTTGAGAGTCAATCGGTAAGTATTTACTGAGCTGTGACTAAGGGATAGAAAAAGGTCTAAAGCAGCTTACCATCTAGTTTAGGAATACGGACCAAACTCTGATTTAATTTAAGGGCTTTTTATTTATTTATTTTTTTCATCATGCTACACACAAAAAGAGAAAGTACTACAGAGGCCATAAAACCTTTGCCTTAAAAATTCTCAGAGATAATAGCAAACAAATGTACAGAAACAGTTCATGTCTATGCTGAAAAGTATGGCTAAATGAGGGATGGTACACTGCAGCCTAATTCAGCAGCAAAGGTAAGTGAACATTTTAAAGCAGTCACCTTAGCAAACACAGGGACAGGGGATAAAACAGGTGATTAGCCCCGCCAACTATGAAGTTGAAATACAGTTGCTAAATAATAGCACTGTGTGAATTCTAATTCGTAAAAAAAAAACATTTTAAAGGAAATGGAAATTGAACTACAAACTTACTGAAGAACCAAGCTATTACTGTCATACTATTTCATGAACTCAATACACATGTAGCTTTCCTGCATGCAGCAAACTCTACCTTTCTAGTCACTTTAAAGGATATGAATT
>NW_006436288.1:13875355-13876477 GCF_000325575.1 Pteropus alecto | reverse complement strand
AAGGAATTTAGAGTTAATTTACAATTTTCATACCATTTATATATTTAAATATATAAATATACACACATTTATATGTAATACTCATAATAACTCTATAAACAAAGAAAGTACAGCTTAATCAATTTGAATGAATTCATATATGTAAAGCACTGGAGAACCACTTGACACATAACCAGCACTATGTAAGTCCAAACTATTACTTCTACCATTATAGTAATATTGTTATTGTTGTTATTTAAAAATGCGAGTTTTGAAGTCACACTGCTTGACTCAAATTTTGGTTGCATCACTATCTAGACAAGTTATCTAATCTATTTGTGGCTCAATTTTCTCATCTAGATAATGGAAGTAATAATAAAAACATCTACTTCACAGGCTGTTGGGGGTGTTGAAATAAAATATATTAAATATTTAGCACAATACTCACTATATGGTAGGCAGCAAACATAATTTAGCAATTTTTACAGTTTAAATGTTTGGCCTTGGCCTCCTAGCCAATAAATAAAGAATATGAATTAAATCCCGGTCTCTTAATAAAGTTCTACAGCCACACTGCTGGGAAACATACAAAAGAGGCCATTTAATCAATTAGGTACAGTAACAAAAAGTAATATTGATTGCACGTGCTGACACTAAGTGTGAAAGGCTTTATATGACATAAAGTAACCAGATCAGATGCTCTAGTAGAACATACACCAAACACAGTACCTTGTTCTTTTCTATGATTTTTTTCCTTTTGAAAAATATAGGAAAAAAAATATACATCTGAGTAATGAATCACTACAATAAATATTTGAGAGTATTCCTTCAGGTCACAGAGCAAAATGACTTGTTAATAAAACAACCAACTTTAAAATACTAAGTATTCAGTGAAAACCAGATTCATGATAAGCCAAAACAGTACTTTAGCTCCAGGTATTAATAGCTATTTCTGGAGCCATAAGCAAACCTAATAATAAAGCTCCTAAATAAAGAACTGTGGTATGTTCAGCAAACAATCGCCTCAATTTCTCAAGAACATTCACCCTGGGCACAAAGTGGTCCAGGTAAGTACAGATGGACATCCTTCTAGAGAGATTAAAGTTCACAGGGAGACTAGGATACTAAAGATCTGGGGAAGAA
>NW_006436288.1:13863583-13875319 GCF_000325575.1 Pteropus alecto | reverse complement strand
CCTAATCATTCTCTTTTCTCTACCGTCTTTCCTCCACTCTCAAAATGCACTCATTAACTCACATATTCATCAAAATGTCAAATGCAGTGCTTGGTGATAAAGTTGACTATGACAAAGAATCTGATAGAGAAAACAGAAAACAGACACAAAAAATCATCAATCACATTACAGTAGCCTCAGGTTTTACAGGAGAACATCGAGGGACATCAGCTAACCAGATCACGGACTTCGGGCAAGGTTACATGCCTGGTGCTCCTGTATATACTATCTCATTCAAAAATAAACATCAGCCCTGTTTTCTGCTCCTATTCAGTAGTAGATGGAGTGATGGAGGCTTTGAGTTCTAAGAGGTAGAACTCAGAATGAAATGTAGGTCCTCTTAATCCAAGCCCAGGGCTCTTTGTAAGGCACTATGATCCTACTCCAACTCCTCTACTTTCTCATTCCTCACTTTCCTTTCTCCTTTATTTGTTTTTCTCCCTAGAAGGGCAAAAGAGTGTCAGCATCTAGATCAGAAGTCAAAACTCAAATGTCAACAAGGAAATGACAGATGATGTAAATGAGGGAAGAAGACAATAAGATGATGCAGATGAAATGGAATGGTGGGGACCGTGGCAAATTGTAGACTGATGCCCTTTCTGAAGGAGAAAGACTCACTCCGCTCCAGCCTGCTGATGTCACGAGAAATTAGGGCTCAAGGCTTTCTGAAATCTTCCAATTGTTGAAAGAGGCCTGAAATCCAGATTTTTTTATACGACTCTCCTTATTTAAAAAAATAAAAAACAAAAAACAAAAACAAAGCTCCATACATAAAATATTTCTAAATCACTGGGCTGGATTCTGCCCATGGGATACCACTTTGCAGTCTCTGCTCCAAAAGAGAGAGGTGGCCAATCTCGCTGGCACTGCTCTCCATCACTCTGGTATTTCCTCTGTAGAGTTTAGCAACCGAGCAGTCCTTGAAAAACAAACCACAGGACTGCTGTAACTTTTGTTATCAGGTCTTTATTCTAATTGTATTGTATTAATGAGACGGGCATATTTAATGACAGAGTCACAGTGCTAAAAACAATTTAGACATCCTCTGTTACAAATTCATCAAGTGTTTGACCCACCTCCTCAACCTCCCTACCAAGTAGCTTTTTCCTTTCTACTTAAACATCTTTATTAGCCAACAAGTCAGTCTCTCCTCAGAAGGCGCACTAATTTTCACTCTGCTCTTAGCCTTCCATACAGAAGGTCCTTCTTCATATTAAATTGATCTCTGTATCCTTGTATCTGCCTCCCACTGGTTCCCAGATCATTATATCTAGAACATCATATTCCAGGAGTAGAGACACTGACATCTATCATCATCACATTCTGGACACTGTTCTGGTTCATGCAGACCAAGATTACATCTGCTTTTTCAGGAGTGTATTCACTTGCCACTCTGACCCATGGGCACTATAGCAGGATCTAGCACTGCAAGCAGGTGAACAAAAATTAAGGGGAAACAAGCTGTTGGTTGTACCAGTCACATTTTTTATTTTAATTCCAGCTTAAGAATATAAATATTCCATGTTTCTAAAGTATACACACTGCTTCCTAGAAATAAGTATTTTAAAAAATACTGACATCTATTTTAGCACCCGGATAGAGTTGGCTTCACAGAATATTAAAAAAGTATATATGGCTTGTTTGTTTGACTTTATAAAAATAAAAATGACTTAACATTTTAGCTTTGTAATAGAAACTAAGAAATATGGCTATAACCTCAAAGTGTATCATGAAATGTAGCCAACTTAAGTCCAGTAAATTACATCACAGACCATAATAACTATAGGATGACGCTTGCTTTTCCATCAAAGTCATGAATCCTTTCCAAATGTTAAATGCTCTTGGCAGACACATTTGTAAATTTTTTTAAAACAAAGCATCAAAATTGAGATCCATGGAATTTTCAAATTCAAATAAATATGTAATACTTAATCTCCTAAATTTAATTGTCAAGTAGTTTTATTTTGTTTATCTCTTTATCGTATGATTTCTTTATATTCTTCTTAGCTCCTTACGAAAAAACCTAGGAGCCATCTTGATTTCTCCCTTTCCTTTGCTCTCACATCCAATTAATTAGCAAATCTGTCAACATACATCCTGAATCAGATCATTTCTCACCCGTATTAGATTCTCCCCCAGTCCAAGCCACCATCATCTAATACCGGCACTACTTCAACAGCCTCCTAACTTGGCTCACTCAGTCTTCAAAGAACACCAGTGATCTAAAACATTTATCAGATCGCATCACTCCACTGGCTGCCCACTATGCTTAAAATAAAATCCAGACTTCCTACCAGGGCTCAAGGACCTGGTCACTGTTCACCCTCCTCTCTAACATCCCCACACCTCCCTTGCTCCAACTTTCAGGGGTTTTTGGTTGAGGGTAATACTGTCCCCCTAGGGGGAAGGGGTATTTGGAATGTGTGAGAATGTTTTTTTTCTTTATTGTTTTTAAATTGAGATATAATTGATATATAACATTTAGGCATATTTGTTTTAGACGTAAAACATAATAGTTTGATATATGTATATATTGTGAAATAATTACCACAACAAGTTTAAGTTTAACTAACATCCATTGCCACACATGATTGCAGAATTTTTTTTCTTGTGATGAAAACTTTTAAGATCTACTCTCTTAGCAACTTTCAAATATACAGTACAGAATTGTTAACTCTAGTCACCATGCTGTACAGTGAGTGTTTTGCACTAACAATGACTTGGGCATAGGACACCACTGGCATTTAGTGGGCAGGGCCAGGGATGGTGAACATTCTGCAGGAACCCACGGCCCCACCACACACAGTTCCACGCACCCTAACGCCACTAATACTCTGGCCATTTTCACAAACACCAAGCTCATTCTCACTTTGAGCTCTTCCCACCTGCCCGTGACATTCAGCCCGGACCACGGGAATCTTTTCCCTTTGCCCTTTCTCACCACTCGAGATGTCATCTCCTTTGAAAGGCCCTCATTTCTAAAAAAGCCTCCCCTACTATCATTCCTGACAGGCTTATTCCTTTACCCTGCTTTATTGACTTTTTTAGCACCCATCACTATGTAAAATTATTTATTTTGGTATGTTGATCCCTTGAGGGCAAGAACTTTGTACCCTCATCACCTAAACAATGCCTGCAACATAGCAGGTGTTCAGTGATCATCTGTGAAATGAATAAATGTCTGTGGTTCTTTTTTTATTTAAGATTAGGAATTTTAAAACTTCATTTCGATATATAGTCTCATTTAACCATTATTTGTAGTAAAGGAGTTTACTACAAAGTTTTGCCTGAAGCTGCCTTTTGGGATCTTGATTTTAAGCTGGTTATTAAGAAACGAAAGACTCAGAAGAGTCAAGAACCTTTGACCCTCCCCCCTTTCCTGCTTAAGAAATTCAGAGGGAAAGACCTATTCCAGGAAGAAAATTTTAGGATGTTCACCTAGGCAGCCTAATTTGAACTAAGTACAGTGGATGGGAGGGCATCCAGCAGGAGCATGTTTACTAGATCATCCACTGTGTCTGTTTCTGGGTTGCTTAGCAAAAATTCACCTGCCAAGTATGCCCACTCTTCCTCCACTACCTGTCAATGGCCTGTTTCCTTTGACATCTCTTTTGTCCAAAATGACATATATATCCAATTGTACCTCACTGTCTTTGGAATTTTCATTCTAACTCAGTGAATTTTACATTCCACAATTTTTATTTTTATGCAGCACAGAGAAGTAATGCAAATTTAAAATGTCCCAAGTCACCATCTAACTCTTTCACAGACTGGGAAAGAGGCGCTTTTTTGAGTACAGTATTTCTGTAAACCTCAGACTAGATTTGTAACTTCTGGCTCATGTGGTCAGTAGAGCAAAGGTAGGACTGCTTCTAGGGATGACAATAAGCACATGTGATGTCCTGAATCCACCAGAATTCAGTGTGAGCATCACCTTCTGTCAAAAAGACTCACAAACATATTTTCAAAACCAAGAACTGAAAACTATTGCAACATAATTTTTTTTCTTCTAAATCAACTTTGAGAGTGCAAAATCAAAAGTTCAAAACAGGTCTAAGAAATGGACTAAAGGAGAAGTGAAAAGTGGGGATATGTGGGATTAAATCTAAATTTTAAAACATTATTTTATTTAAATGTACAGAAGTACTATTTAAACATATAGAAGTCTGTTAAGATGTTAAAGAATGAGTATAATTTGATTCTTTCTATGTTCCAGACATATAAGATCTATGCTTAGAAGGGTCTAGATTAGATACTAAATGCTAAACAGTGTTTTTCTTTGACAAGTGGTATTTGGGTACCGGCATACAATTACCTATGGTTTGTGTGAGATTGTTGGGCCCAAGCATTGTGTTTACTTTATATCTTAATATAGACTGCCAGATCACATTCTTAAAGTTCACAGCAATTCACACTCCCACAATGTAAGAGAATGCTCACATTTCCACATACTTTCCAATATTGTATATTAGCAATATTGAAAACTTTTATAAATTGATTGGTTTAGAAAAGTGAAAACTAGTCACTATTATTAATTTATATTCACTTGAGTAAAACATTGAGCATTTTTAAATGTTTAATGATTATTTACACATCCTCTTCAGTCGGTCTGTCTAGTTTTAGCCTTTGCCTTTTTTTCTACTGTAATATTATTGTTTTGACTCAACTTACAGGAGTTGTACATTAGAATTAATAATCATTGTAAGTCACCCATGTTGCATTATTTTTCCAATCTGTTGCTTGTATTTGACTTCTGTCTGTAGTGTCGATCATACTTGTTTGTTTGTTTTAAATTTCTACGTAACCAAATGTGTCAGTTCTGCCCTTTGATTCTAAGTTTTATAACTTGCTTAGGAAGATTTCCTCCACATTGATGTTTGATATATGCTTCATGATTTTTCTCCTAATTAGTTTATTCCTTAATGAGTCATTAAATACTATGAGAAGCCTTATTTTTTAATATTAGAGGATTTTTAACATGATATTTTATTGCTGAACTTGTCCTCTCCGTACTGTTAATGTTATCAAGAGAAAAAAAATGACTTGAAAACATAATTAAACTATAAACATAAGAAAAATTTTTGGTCTAAAACTGAGCACAAATAACACTATGAATTTTTTGGTAAGAAAAGAAATAAGTACATTTTTTATAATATTAAAAATGAAATACATAATATAATTAAAAAATTAATTCCTACTTAGGTAATATTTCATCTGAGCTTTTTCCATATAAGAGTATGGGATTATTTATACCACAGACTAGTTAATTGGGAATTAGTGTAAAAAAGGAAGAATTTTTGCAGAACTAGAGGTAATAAGGTATTTTAGATGCTTGTTTAAGTTAGAGATATGCATGAACTTGCTCAAAAGCCACAAAAGGGACTTTTGAGATTAGAGCTTGTATTTTTTAAAACTTTATGAAAAGACCTCAATATTTTTTTCTAAAATGACTTTTTAAGAATTAGATCCAAAAAAAACAAAAAAACAAAAAAGAATTAGATCACAGATACCATTAAGGTTTCTAGCAACATCTAATTGGATAATTGAGTTCCCTTGCTAGAGCTTGCCTACTTTGCTTATTAAAGTGTACACCAAGTCTAGGACAACCACAATTGGATACTCAGCATCCCATCTTTCAAACTTACTGGAGAGATAGAAATAAACAGTGTGATCTGTCCTTATTCATTTAATGCTTCCTTGTAAGTGCTGACATATCAAAGCAAAGAGCCAATGGCAGCAAAGACTCCTAAAGCCAATGACTCCTACAGAACAAACCAGGGAGAAGTATTTCATCAACAAGAACATACTGTAAAGCTACAACAGTAAGACAATGTAGTATTTGCACAGAAATGGAACCAAACAGTCCAAAAATAGATCTATGCCTGTATAGACACTTGACTTATGAACAAAGCAGAGATTAAAGATTAACACTGTGCTGGAGATGCAATTGAGACAGAGTAGATGAAAAGTAGGTAAAAATTCAGGCACAAAGAACCAGACAAGTCAGAATAGTGTCTTTTTTAGTAAATTGGTTTAGTCAAACAAATGGTGATTTTTTTTAAAGCCAGTAGTCTATTCCAAACTCTGCGAAGTAGCTGGCTATCTTAATAACTTCATCTTTTTTTCTAACCTAAATCAATACAATACCACCAACATCTATTAAACACTTGTTATTGGTAGGCGTGGGGGTGTGTAGAAGAATACGACATATCTCACAAGTTACCAGGTGAATTTAAACTCCTTTTCCCTGAAGGAGATTACAGTCTTGCTTTAATGTATACGCAGGTTATCTCAGTGGAAGGGGGTGCAGAATATTGTGACTCGCTTTGCTCAAAATCCTCCAAAAGTTTCCCACTTCACTCACAGCAAAAGCCAAAGTTCTGGTAACTACCTATAAGCTGCTCCCTTATTTGATCCCCATTCCCTTTCTGACTTCATTTTCTATTCAACCCCCTCACTGAATGCCTTCTAGCCAGGCAGCCTCTTTGCCATCCCTCTCAAGGAGGCTTTGGCTGACTATTTTATTGAAAATAGACCTTTCCCTACTTTTCAAGCCATCTCCCTCTTCCCTGCTCTGTTTTTCTCTATACCATTTAGGACCATCTAACATTCTTTTTGACTTATTTTGTTTATTGTCTCTCCTCCTCAACCCCATTCCCATCATCACTCTCCATCCACCCCGCCCCGCCACCTCGCCCCGGGCAGAATGTAAGTTTCACGAGCATGGAGACTTGTTAAGTTTCTTCTCTGCTGTATCCTTCAGCATCAAGACCTGTGCCTAACACAAAAGAGGTGCTAAATATACCATTATTGGAGGAAAGAATTAACAAACCATTATTTAACTTTATGCAATGACCTATCTGCTCACAATATTTACTTTGGTGTCCATTTTCCTAATTTCTAAATCACATTGGCATTACAAATTAAAATGTAGCTTAAAAAATTTTAACTTGCAATTGATCGATGATGACATAAATCTCATTGGTCTAGAGTTTTTTTATTATCTCTTTTTAAAATATCTTTCTGTGACAATTGTCTAAAAATATAATTGTAGTTTTGAAACCCTGGTCCATATTTTAGCAAATAATAGCTCATATTATCCCAAACACTTCAATGTGACTTGCACATTTATTTCACTAAAATGAAAAAGGCATATAAAATTTGATAAGAAATAACTACAGTAATTAAGATAGAGGACCTGAGAGAACTCTCTTAAGAAAGAGTTCTAGTTCTAAATCATTTTGAAGTATTAACAAAAAGGGGTCTTCTTATTAGATTAGTAGAACCAGATCATTAAACCATGGTTAATTCTGAATTATTAATACTAATTAAGAACCTTATCAATTAAAAAATAATAATCCAAAGACTCAAAAAATATTTATAACTGGTTTTCAAAATTTTAAAGTTATTTATAATTGGTTTTTAAATACATTATATTATTTTCTTTTTTCTCTCTAATTGTTGCTTTTTCTTCCTAATTATATTTTTTTGAGGTTTTTTTTCTTGCGGTTTTGAGCTTAAAGGCTCTGTGCACATACAAGCATTAGCAGAAAGAAAGCCAGATTGATTTCAAGGGGAAAAAAATGGTTGTGTATGCCAAAAATGATCTGCAAGATGACATTATCTTCAGCTCAACAAAAGAAGTCATGCAAAAGATTAAACTCTTCCTGTCTCTCTCTAGTTACCTCACACCGAGGTCAACTTTGAAAAATCTCCTAAAACCATCTAAAAAATGGCACTCAGTGAGGCTTATCAACAAGGCACACCCACATTATAATATAAACCTCTTTCAATTTCAAAAATTGGTGGCTGAGGGCTCTTAGGCAGTAACATTTGATTCCACATTCGTCTGCAGTATGCAAGAGAAAAACAAAGACACATCATTTTGAACCTTCTATTACAGACCCACGCCAAACTGTGCAACAAAACATTCCTAAGGAAATTGCTACTGTTATTGTGTACTTCCCATAAATGTAAACAAGTTTCTTATTTTCAATTCTAAATTTAAAGATAGAAACATAGCCATAAATATTACATTTTAGAGTAGTGCTTTTTCTCCATAAAATGTTTGAAAACGGTAAGCATGCATAACGAAAAGAATAATGGAAAATAACCCCAGAAGTTAAAGCCCAATCCATCTAAGTAATTCTATTTTAATATTCCATTTCTAAACCCTTAAAGTTGGCATAAACAATTGCAAAGAGTAGAACAAAAAAATAGACACAAAAAAAGGAGACGACTTTTAAAAGACTTTAAACAACGCTGAATGATAGAAAATTAAACGCAGTCTAGTTTTACATACATCTTAACTATCTAATGCAGTTAAGTTTTGAAGATGTTTGTTGGTCTTCTGAAAGGCTTTACAGTGTCTTAATTTTCACAAGTCAAACCAGAAAAGTAAAAAGACTGTGCAGTTAAGGTTTACATATCAGCTCATAACTTCCCAGTTTTTCTTACCAAACACTTCTATCCCTATGGAGGCATTTACCTCTAGAGTTGGAGGTATCTAGGAGAGAGGTTCTCAGTCCTCACTGCACCTATGAGGGGAGGAGGATTAATATAGTGAAGAGCCAGCTCTATCTCCAATGACTCTGATTAAACTGTCCTGAAGTAGGGTCTCAGAAGCAGAAATTTTACAAGTCACCCAGGTGTGACTTGATGAGTAGTCTGTATTAAAAGTCACTGGTTCTGACCCATCTCTTCTAAAGAAGCCCTCAGCGGGGGTGGGGAAAGGTTGGTAGGCTCTGCTCAAACACTTTCAATGTTGAGACACAAAAATCTCATTCAAAAAATCCAAAGTCAGTATATTACTTTATAGATGGTCATTTTTCAAATATGAAAGGCTATTTTTACAGGGCGTGGTGACCCAGCATTTCCCCTAACTACTACAGAGTTCTAAGATCCTTGCATTTGTCCCTCTTCCTAAAAATCACTTCCCCCAATCTCCACAGGACTGGCTCCTTCTCATCATTTAGGTCTGAGCCCAAATCGCCTCCTCAGAGAGGCTTTTCTGGTCATGCTTTTCCCAGCCAGGCTCCATCTCTTCGCTCATGGCATTTCTCATATCTGAAGCCCATGTGTGCTTGCTGACTGTCTCCCAGGTCTGAAATATGAGCTCCACTCAAGTAGCTCCATCTTGTCTGTCTTGTTCAACATTGTATCTTCCGCAGTAGCATATTGCTCAAAATAGTAGCCACTCAATCCAAATTTTAGAATGAATGAATGAAACAGAACAAGAAGCAATGGGCAATCTAAAGCAAAAAAATATAAAAACTCAGATTGGTGTATATAATATAAATAGTTGATGCAAATTATAAAATATTGTACTGTGTAAATGCAAAATATATAATTGTGTGTATATGTGTGTGGGAAAACAAAGATTCTGCTGCAGATCGGGGATGGCGGGGTAGGGGAACAATATGGGACACCCCAGAGTTGGTGGAGGTCGTGGTTCAGTGCAAGGCCCCACACCAGAGGGGGGTGCATTAGTGGAATGAGTAAATAATCAATCAACCAATAACAAATGTATGAGAAGGCAGAGGTGGCCCCACAGGGCTCAAGGGCAATGGGGGTATACCTAGAAACCACTTGCCCATCCCAGGGGTTTGTGGGAGGGGAGACAGAAAAGAAGTGAAATAGCAATCAATCTGGTCTGGTGCCCCTAAGGGTAGTCGACTCAGCAGGAGATGACAGGTGAGCCCTTGATGAATTTGGGGGCCATTTGAAGGTGGGGGGGATGAAAAAAGTGGGCTAGGGGGAATGGGTTTGTAGTTTCCTGGTATGAAAATGTTTATCTTCCTCAATAGGAGATGTCTCTGAGAATAAATAAACATTCATTTTTGTGAAGCAACAAAAAGAAAGAAAAAAATTCTGGAGGCAGTAGACACCCTCCCTCCCAACCTCAAAACAACCATATAGCTTCAAAATGTATAATGTCACTGAATAATCATCTTAAACTTTTCTATTATGTATCAGTTTTGTTCTGAAAATCAAGCAAAACATAAATCATAATGAAGCTAAATTTTGATATGCTTTGAAAACATTCCAAATGTTCAAAAGTCCTAAATACTGTCAAATGCTAAATGTTAAAACAACAACAAAAAAATTTTTAGCCGTTAGAAACACTCTGATCTGGTGGTGGGGAAGGGAATATAAAAAACAGAAACATATGAAATTACTTGGAACATCTAGAAGGATAAAATCAAGAATATTCAGACTAGGAGGGGTACCTTAGAGATCATCCTGTATAAACCCCCTTTCCAAGCATGAAATCTTTAAGACAGTACTCCCAGCAAGTGGTCGGCTAGAACTTCCTTAAACTTTTCTGGTGACAGGGAACCCACTACTTCATAAAGAAGGCTGCTTCATTCCATTCTTGCAAAACTATACTTGAGAGTTCTTTATTCTGATCCACAATCTAGCTCTCAGAGACCCATTGGGCCTTGTCCTGCTCTCTGAAGCTAAGTACAAACATGTCAATGAAAACAAACTCAATGAATCAGTTCTATAACAATACAGGCATGATTACAGAGGTAAAGTGAATCCAGAAGGGAAATGAGTTTGGGTCTAGTATTCAAAGAGAACTACGAATTGTATTTTAAAAAAAAAAAAAAAAATCTGTGGAGGGATAGAGTACAAGTGTGAAAACAGGTGGATTTTCCTGGCTGGAGATGAGCAACTGAAGTGGAAACGAATAGCAAGAAAAATACAGAAAACGGTCCATGCATAGCTCTGAAGGCTAGGAGAAAAGCATGGTAATTAAGCAAGAGTATTCTATACTTTGTAAAAAGAAGAATGAATTTGAAAAGAACAGGTAGATAAATAAGTAGACTAGGTAACTCTAAAACACAGCATACAGAAGTTGAGAGCTGATAAAAAATAATAGAGATCATCTATTCCAACCCCTTACTTTTATAGACAACATAATTAAATCCCAAGAGGAAAATGCATAAATTGCCACAAAGAAGAACACTCTTGTGGAACACTTTCCTGTCCTGTACTCTCTTCTCTCCATTGCCTGTATAACATGCTGAATCTGAGATGCTTAACCAGCTATAAGATCCTTAACCAGCTATTTCAAAACTCAACTTTCACAGGGCAAAGATGGGAGATATGGTGAATCCTAACTGCCTGGATCATCTTGGCTTCTTGCCAAGACCCAGTATGGGCAGGATGTGGCCACACTGCAGGACTAGTTCTTGATCGCCATGGAAACCAGCCATCTATAATGCTGATATATAGTTACATCCAGCCAAGACAAGGAATCAAATTTGCTGATAATTCACTCACAATAGTTCCCATTTTTTTCCTTGGTATCATCACTCGGATCTGCCATGGGACAACCAAATTCCTTCAGTTTCTTTTACACACACACCTACACTAGTTTTCTCTATGCTTACCACCCAAGCTATCTTCAGAGCAGAACCTGGGCCACCTAACCCCGCCCCCCAGTCCCACCCATGCTCCCTGAGGCTCTCTGGTTTTCTTCCCTAATCAGTCCCATTTTCTTCACACTTTAAACATCAGTACCTTAAAAAATACATTCCTGTCCTAGAAATACCAGCATTTTAAAAGGGCATATTGTCAAATGAAAAATACAAGATTGCGGAGTAATACGTATGGCACGATCCTACTTTCATAAAAAAAAAAAAAAAAAAAAAAAAAAAAAAAAAAAACCCCCAATTAAATTTCTTTGTT
>NW_006436288.1:13835501-13863433 GCF_000325575.1 Pteropus alecto | reverse complement strand
AAAAAAAAAAAAACAAGAACAAAAAAACCTGCATATGAATTCACTTGTTTAAAGATATTTAAAACAAGTATAAGAGAATACTCAGCAAAGTATTAGCAATCCAGACAGATCTGAGAGAAGGGGAAGCTATTAATATGTATATGATTTTATCTAACTTGGATTGTCGCCATAAACTGTCATAATTATACAATTGTAATTTTTAAATAGTAACTAAACTCTTATGACCAAAAAAAAAAAAAAACTTAAAACACTAATGGAATTTCAAGTATCAGTCAGAGAGGAGTTTGTGCTATTGCTCTCAGCTCCCTTAAGAGGTCAGCAAGGGGTAGTTTTCCGCCTAGGCTGCCCTCCAGGGCCTCACTGTGCCAGCCCAGCTTCTCTGCCCATGGCTTATTAGTTTGCACATCTCCTAACTAAGAATGCAATCTGAACTAGTGAAAATGTAGTTAAATTGTTCATATAGTCCATATTCTGGAAATTAGGTTTGAATAAAATGACAACGATTGCACAAATTATTCATATGTTTTATTACACTGAGAGTATTTGAAGCTCATGCAATTTATGTCTCCCCACACAGAAAACATGAATTAAAAGGACTCACATATCTGGGCAATCAACTTTACCCTCTAAAACTGCTCTTCCCCCTAGAGCCTTCTCTTGTGAATGGAACCACCTTCTATCCATCCTGAGATTCTCAGCTCAGTTCTTTTCCTCACTTTCCACATTCAGTTACATCCATCACCAAGTTGCACCATATACATCCTAAGAAGCTCCTAGGTTTGCCTCCTCCTCACTATCCCTTACTGCCCCTGAACAGCTCCAATCAATCCTGTGACTAAATCATGAACTTCCAAACTGTACTTGTGACAGATGTTTTACCCTCTCAGGTAGGATAGTGAGGTGATAACAAAGTGAGCTTCTTCCCAAACCAGGTTTCACCACTTACTTAGTTTTGCAGCCCTAAGAAGAATCCTTAACCTCTCTAAGACCCATGTACCTGCCTCTTCTCATATAATTCGAGTAATATCTACCTTGTAAAAGGACATTATAAGAATTAGAGATAAGGCAAGCAAAGCGCCTATTCCTAAATGGAGCTTTGTACATAGTTCAATGTTTTATTATTTTTATTATTTTCTTATTTGTAAAAACAGGCAATAAGCCCAAGTTACTCTGAAAATTAAATAACACCTAAGGCACCAAACACAGTTACTAAATGTTTCCTTTCATTTCCTTTTAATGGTTCCCCATTCCCAAGACAAAATGTGGCTACTATAACTTTCCCACTTTCATTCCTGCCACTTGACTTCACATGCCTCTCCTTCAGCATATTGAATTATTTAATAGTAAAACTATGCATCTCTTCATGCCCTCCTCTCCTTCAAAGCCATATTTATAGGTATAATCTTATATGTGAAACAGTCCTTTACTACATATTTCAACATGCAGGTAATTATCATATTTTCAAATCTGGAGTGCAATATCTATAAGGTACAAATGTATTTAAGGGGACAATAGGGCAAAACAGTCATAAGCATGAAATTCTGAAAAATTCTTCAAATCATAGCTGCTGTACACGGTCATGCAAACATAGTAAATGTGATGAAACATTATAAAATCTTGCTAAATGATATCTGAGAAATAACTTTGCCAGAAATGAAATGTTGGGTTGAAATCAAAAGGAAAGATGATGCAAGGTAAAGCAATTGGGTCAAAAAAAAAAAAATGTGATTGAAAGCGACTACGTTTGTTGAGGTTGTTTATAAACAGTTTCTCAATGCATATGTTGATATAGTTTACATGTTTTAATTTCATAAATGTGATAAAAACAAATATTTCTTCTTTAAAAACAATAAGAGAAAAAATACTAGCATATGTAAGTATTCATTTTTTCTCTATGTTTAGTCATAGATTGGAAAAGATATCTGGAGTTCCCCCTATATGATTTCATGATTAGAATTTATAGGCTTAAAAGAAGCTAATAGTATTTCTAAGCATATGAGGGGGGAAAATTAGTTCTTTAAAGATGAAGCCTGGTAATTAAATGGCTTTCATCAAGTCTCTAACATAAAAATCTCTAAAAGTGTGTAAGTTAAATGTTTATTTATTGAATGATTTCATTCTAGCTCTGAAAAAGCGTACCATTTTCTCCAAGAGAAGCTGTTCAATACCCAGAGAGTGCTTCTCCAGCAGCTGGTCCATCCTTGGTATCAGAGTTGAGAAAATGAGTTGAAGATTCTTAACCTATAGTCTACTATAACCGAGCTGCAAAACTTTTCTCAAGTTGTTGCATGGATATGTTTTCTAAAATGCTACCAGATTTGCTGAATCATACCTTTCTTAGGGAATCTTTTTCAACTTTACTACATTGAAAATTTCAGCCATTCTTTAAGTTTTAAAAAATGAAAAATTTAAATACCAGGAGGTTTTTTTTTTTTAATGCATGTATATTTTTAGTTTTCAAATTATTTTAGAATCATGACTCCTTCAAATACTATTTTGGCCTGGAGACAGATGCAGTGCTGATTCACACACATCCCAAATACAAAATCAACTGGGTATGGGTGCCACTCAGGTCACTGAAAAGCAAGCATTATTTGTGAAATCATAAAATCATGGTCAAGTATTCTAGTGGATATGTAGATTTGTCCAGCTGCCCAAGTATAATGAAAAAGAGAAGATGATGACATCGGAAGTCATCCTCTTTTCAGATCCTAAGTACTTTTCTTTCAAGTATGTTCTTTTGGGAATAGAAGAATTACAGCAGTCATGTAGGCACAGGGCAGAGCCCTAAACAATATCGGGCAGGCCAGGCCAAAAAGCAATCTGGACTGAGAAAAGGACATGACTAGAAAAAAACAAATGACTTCATCATCTTGATTTTGCACATCTTCAGGCAACTTGCATTATTGTCATAGCAGTGTACAGCCTGGAAAGGAAAGAAGCAACATTGCTGGGCGCTGATTCTCAAAAACAAAATGACCTGCAAAGACTGAGCTGTGTTGCTACACTGAGAATTACTAATGTTCAACCTGGACCTAGTACAGTATTTTTCTGTTGACATTCCTGTAAACCGATCTAATCATCTTTAAATGAATCATATTTGCTGAAAGGGCCTAGAAATAAGCCAAAGATTTATTTTATAGTTGGCTTTACAGATATAATACATCATTTACTATAACTTTCTTTTGAAAAATGAACAAAACTTCCTTTTGAAAAATTAAAATTAAAGGACTCACAAAGCATGTTTTTCAAAAATGACTTCTATGTGATATCATCATTGGAATATCTAACTTTGCACAATTATTTTGGATTTACTTTTTAAACAGGAAGTATTATTGAGACTAATTTAGTTCATTTAAATAATACTCCCAACTAAAGTACACGTGATAGTTAAAGGATAAAAATAACAGGTCTCACTATCAAATAATCAAGTTAATGATTATTTTATTACTTTAAAATGTATTTTTATATAATTGTAAAAATCAGTCATTAGGAACCTAAAGCTGAATTATATTTATGCTAAATGAAACTCAAAACACATGTCAACAAGTATCATTTAGTAAAAATCATCCTGATAAACTCTTATTAACCTCTTGCTATACAAAATATGCCTTCAGATTTTTATAGAAAAAAATTATAATTGGTATTTGCATTATTCTGCATTAAGAAACTAGTGTTATACTATTCTTATAAAACACTGTTTTCTCATTTACTCCATTATTGCCGTAGAAAATAATTCAAGTCTTTTTTTCATCTTAGTCACGTCCTAATTTTCTTAAGTCTTTCTCTGACACTAACCAATACTGACTAGTGAATGTTTGATAAAGGTATCTTCTTCCAGTATAAATTTATCCTTTCATAAAATATTGATTATACACTCACTATGCTAGGCTTTGTGTTGAAGATTTTGGATGCAAAGTAAGTTAAGGCAGATTCCTTGTCTAAGAGCTCATGGCCTAGTGAAGGCAAAAGACAATTGCATTAAGGTTTACTATGCAGGGTAAGTGCAATGACACAGAAAAAAACCCTAGAAGGGTTATTTAACTTGAGCAAGAAGGTCAGTTAAAAGTTATATTCCATTTCACTAAATTTCATTAAATTAAGTCTACCTATTTTATCAAGGAGGTGATGGCTTAACATTGCCTGGTTTGCACTTCCTTGTCTTGGGAAAGCAGTTTTGACAGGTGTCGACAACATCAAAACATCTCTGAGAATTACAATCAGCAGTCTCCTGACTTCACAAGGTTTAGCATCACTGAACTTAAACGTATCAGCCTAGGACCTAATCTAAGTTGAAAAATACCAATAAGTCCAGCTGTTGTTAAGAACAAACATGTACACGGTAAGAAAAACATGAACTAGAAATTTACAGCCCGAAACACAAAATTCAGAGTTCTAGGTAGAATTGTTACCATATATTTATTTTTCAGCATTTAGACATCAAAATAAAAACAAGACATACCTGAAAGTGTAAACGCTTACCATTTTATGTACTAAATTAGAAAGCAAGTTGATTAATTATACCACAAATCATGTTTTTAAACAGTAACAAAACGAGATGACTCCCCCAAAATAAAACTGAGTATATTATAAGAAAAATATTTTTTATAATCTTGTATACCAGAATAGAATTTAAAATGCCAGTATGCACCTAAAAATAAAGAGTTGTTATGTAGAAAAGCAATGTGTACGTTTACATTTATAACTGGTTACTTGCTACCCACAGTGCCTCAGGAATCAGATAAAAGGAACTGAGTTCCTTCAACAATATGTATTTTCTTATGAGTGTTTGATAGGAAATCAAAGCATATTCATTATTATCTTCCAATACATTAGCCAGGCTTTAAAAGAAGCCAGATGCCAAAAGACCAAGGAGAACAAGTGTCCATTTGTGATATTTAGTTTTATAAATACAGTCATTTCAAACAGAAGAGCCTCATTTGAAATGCACGGCTACCCAAGTAGTTAATCTTTACCATTCTGCACACCATTTGTAGAGAAGTTTAATTTTCCTTGGTCGGATGACCTTATAAGACTTGTGCATGGCCCAGCCTGCCTCACTCAGGTGAAATCAAGGCGGCGGGATCAACCAGCAGAGTTGTTTTTCTCCCGCAGCCCAATGACAAGAATGACTAAAGCCAAGGAGGATATAGATTGCCCAGCCTTTGTCAAATGGGATTGGCGGGACTTCTAACAGCTCCCTTTCTCATCAAAGAGTGGTTACATTCAGCAAAAGGCTGAAGCACCACAGATTCTACATCCCGAAATTGTGGATCCTTGGCACAAACCTACTCATCGCCTTTGTGGATTATGGGATTGTTGCTGAAACCTGGGTTTGCAATAACAGCAGTTTTGAGAAGTTTGATTTACACATTCCAACCCAGTTGAAAATCGCCTTAGAGTGCTGAGACTTCAAGACTTTTATGAATCTCCTCCCCCACAGCCATTGCATTCCAAATTCCAGTTTATACATTCATTTCCTGGGCAATTTTTCTCTTGTGGGGAAAACAATGGACTCTTTCAATCTTCTCTTATCAACAGAGGGCTCTAAGATGAAGAAAATCCTTTCAATAGCATCCTTTCCGACTGCCTTATAAATGATGAGTAGGCGTGGGGGTGGGGGAGAAGGGGGCTGAGGAGAGAAGAGGTAACAAACAACTCACCTCTTTCAGCTGCTCCAGCTCCTGTTTGAGGCTGTCGTACTCAGCCTCAAGCTCGTCGTACTGCTGTTTGAGGGTCAACTTCTCTTCCAGGACCACCAGCCCGTACTCGGCAGCCTGGATCTTCTCGTGGGTCGTCTCTGTGAGCTCCTTAGTCAGCCTTTCTATCTCAGTCTTATAATGGTCCACAGTCTGCAATACCTCTTCTGCGGCCATAGCCCCGGTGGATGGAGGCAGGAGAGGGTCACGGGATGGGGGAGATGAATGTGAACAGGCGGGGCAAAGGAAAAGAAAATGGGGAGGGGAGGGTAAAAATGGGAAAGAAAAATGTGGCTGAGTGAACGAGCAGAGCGATGCTCCTCCGGTGGCAGCAGCTACACTGCCTGAGAAACTGACATGAAATGCAACATGGAGAATGCAAGGAGAGAGGACCGGGGCGCGGCGGCAGTGTGTCTTCTGGGCTGGCCCCTGCGTGCGGTCAGCAGCCGTGCGGCATGGCCCGGGCTGCAGCGGCCGGCGGCGGCGAGGGGCTCGGGATTCTGCTTCTTCAGAGGCGCCCGGCCGCCATGTCTCCCGGGCAGCGTCACTGCAGTCTCCCGGGGCCCCGCGCGCTCCGGCTCGCGTCTCGCTCGCTCGCTCCACCTGCTCCCTCTGGCCGCGCTGCAGCCGGTGCGGAATGATGCAGTCTCGGCCCCACTCCCTCCCTTCGCGCCTGACCAGGGCTCCGAGCAGGGGGCGGGGAGGCGTGTGGAGTCAGCGCGGGGGGAGGAGGGACAGATCCGACGGAAATATCCCGAGGTGCCTCCCGCCGGGCGCGCTGGCCGCCGCCGCCGCCTGCACCCGGGAGCGCGCGGCACGGAGGCGGAGGAGAAGGCGGCGGGACGGGACCCGCGGGCAGGGAGCCTTCGCCCTGCCCTTCCCTGCCCGCCTGGCTCGTCGCTGGCGAGAGTTCCTCCCAGGGCTTTGCCCGGGTGGACGTTGAAGCCCCCGACAGTGTCGTGCGCGCCCCTGTGCTCTCGCTCAGCCGTGAGCCCAAGCTCTGCAAACGACCTGGAATCGGCGCCTTCCCTAAGGAAAAGCAAACAGTAACTAACGCGCTTGGGGCCCGCGCATCCTCCTCGTCCCCGGGGCTCGCAGCGTTCTTCCCCGGCTTCCTGCACCCAAACGTTGTGTTTCCAAAGCCTGCCAGACGCGCCCCAAGGCTCCCGCTTCCGCCCCCTTCTTCCTCCTTTCTCCCTCCTTACCCTGTTTTGGCCTGGTTCACCTCACACTGTCAACAATAACCTGATTACCACCTTAGGAAAGTCTTTACTAAAGATTGCTTGTCCTTGTTCAAGCTTTCCGTGCCCAGCTTGTCACAAGATCACTACCTACTCAGAAAAAGATCTCTATAATGCAGGCACCCAGGAAGCCTTTAGGTGCTCTTATTTTTGGCCCCAGTAGTCCTACCCTATGGATTGATTCTTCAATAAAGGAAAACCGCATGAAATTTCCGATATATGGTATCGACAATACCCTACAATAGACATTTTTCAAATAAGAGCTAATAGTTCTTGAGACCATGTGCCAAGCATTCTCTGAGTATGGTACATGCATTCTCTCCCATCCTAACAACTCTTTGAGGTAGGAACCCCATCCCCATTTACAGGTGGTGAAAGATAGACAAGGGGAAATTGAGTGATTTGCTCAAGGCAGGCAACTCTTAAGGGTGAAGCCAAAATTTAATCATAACTCCAAAATCCTGAACTGGAACATTATATTGGCTTCGCCTTTACTAATTACTAATACAAATCCCGCAAGTAAATATTAATTGCTGGCAAAATGACCACTTTAATCAATATGAACGACGATGATGCAGAGTCACAAATGATGGTGAAGGCAAAATCAGAGTGAAAGGGAATAAAGAATAGAGAAGAGATAAGAATAGAGAGCAACCAAGAGGAAGAGAAGAAATAGGAGCAAAAAGAGCAATTTCTGTGTAACTAGGAAGCTATGGGATCAATAGAACAAGGGTCTGACCAGTCCCTCCGCTCTCTCTTGGTTGGCACTTATTACACAGCTTCTTCTCAGTAGCCAGGAGGTATTCAAAACACACACACAGCTTTCTAAGTTATAAAGTAGGACTCAACTCTCCCATCATTGTGTACATGGTAAAGAAAAAGACAGTTGCTGATGGTGTGGGAGGAGAGCAAATGACAATACCCTTATAAAGCCTTGACAAATAGGCTCTCTAGATATGATTTTCAGTGCCTCCAAAAACAGACAAGAAAGTCCTCTTCCAGATACTGACAATTACAACATAATATTCTCTGATAAATATCAATCAGTCAATGGAGAAAACACTTGAAACTGTGACCACTATGAATTCTAACTTGTCAGAGAAGCAGGGATGATAATGACCACATCATTTCACCTATGCTGCCTTCACCTCACATTGCAACTGAGAAGCCCATCCTGGGTGCTCCTGTAGTACCCATCTGCTATCACAATGGTGAATGGTCATGAACTGCTGAAGAGAAAAGAGATGAAACCTGTAATTGCATTTAGCCAAACTGCTTTCTACCCAGCATGCCCCTGGCCATGCCTCCACAAAGTGCAAGTATAGGCCTTCCAAAAGGATCTTAACACTTGGCGTAGATTGCCTGCACCTCCCTTTCCTATGGATCATACGAAAAATGGAGTTTGCCTCTGCGACTTTCATTTTTCTAAGTTCCATTGCTGCCCATTCCTTATGCTCTATTCTGCACCATTTTCTGATTGATACGCTTTTGTTAATGTATTCAGTCTGACTTTATTCAAACATGTACACTATTCTAACGCTTTAAGATTTTGCTTATTACAACTTTGATCTTTTCTATGTTAATATTTAACTTAAAGAAATTAAACTTATTTCCTTATACTGCATACCATACTCTTCTGGTACTGCACAGTTACACTTCTCATGTATGTCATACGTATCTTGTATATATAGATAAGAGATACAGATATAGGTGTGGGTATCGATATAAATAGGTATAGATTTAGATGTAAATATAGATATATCAGCGACAAGTATCTAGAAAATTATTTCTTAAACATTCTTGGAAGGAGGGTTTTCTCATATTTCTTTATCCTAGCAGTCTCCAATTACTTATAAAACTTTCTTAAAATATTTAGGAAAAATTGTATTTTGTGACCTAGTACTTCAAACAACCTCTCAACAACTCTGTCAGCATAAATACTGCAATTTTTTGTTCTCATTCATTCTATTATTAAACAGATATTTATGAAGTCCTCCTAAGCACAATTGTACGCATTGTAAAATCAATGACCAATGAGATGTCAATGGTCAATGGTTCCTGAGCTCATGGAACTTCTGTTCTGGGAAGGACAAATAAACAAAAAAGAAGCCAACAAAACAGACAAAACAACAACAACCTACATTTTGTTAATAACCAATGAGATCGAACCTTCTAACCACTTCATTTATTTATTTATCATTTATATGTCTTCTTTTTCTTTCTATCTTTTGCAATTTTCCTATTGAGATTTTTGTGGTTTTTCTTTTATCTATTTAAATAAGATGAGGGACTCTATTTTCTATGTCCCTAGTCATCTGCTGAGAGAAGAGAAGTCAGGGCTGTAGAGAGGCTTGAGGGAAGTAATAGTCAGAGGCAATGGACAAGGGGTGACCAGGAATACATCAATAGATGCTTGGGTCAGCATGTGGGGCCTGCAGAATGAACTGCCATCTTGTTAACTGAGGATGGACGCATAAAAGCATAAAAGCAAAACACATCTCACAAACAGTTATCAGCATATTTCCATAATCTAACTCTCTTCCTGTCCTTTTAAAACATGAACAATTTCAGAAAAAAAAGTTAAGATTTATTCTTTAGGTTGAAATAAAATTCCTTGAACTACAAAACAACTTTAAGATTATAATCAAACAATTCTCTGTAGCAAAGACTGTGAAAGAGTAATTATTTTTTGTAACCATGGAAACCTAGCTGATACCATGGCTATATAACCAACTTGCATAAATAATTTTTAGTAAACCAGGTCAAAACAAATCACTATATCTCCTAAAATCATTTCATTTTTAAAAATGCTTTCTCTTATTGCTGGTGGAGGGAAGGTAGATGGTTTGCCATTGGGCTATCTACCCAGCGCAACTTCTTAGCTTCTTTTTTGACATTTTAGCTTTTACTGTTCTTTTTTGAAATAAGTACAAAGTACATGCCATAATAGTTCTCTAATCTGTCCTCTTATTTCTCCTGATAAAGTCCTTAGATGTACCAGCCTATTTTCATGAGGATATTGAGAGACCAAAAGATGCTATGTCCAGCCATTGGCCACATGCTAGACAAAGCTACACAAACCTCACTGACAATTTATTTCACATGCAACTACAGTCTTTCGGTGATTAAGAAAAACCCAGTTACAAGCTCTTGATGTTCAATTTGGTAAACATACATAAAGAGTGATTCCATTCTATGCATTGCACTTTTCTTCAACTTTTTAAAAAAGATAAGATATCTTGAATGCCACTCTATGACAAGACCTGTTCTAAGCATTTTATATATGTTTACTAACTTACCCCTTATTACAACCCAAGGAAATTGATGGTAATCATAATAATAATGATAATAATAATATTTCTATGTTACAGATGAGACAATAAATGAACCAAGAGGTTCTGTACCTTGCCCAGGGCCTCACAACTGTCAAATGATGTTCATCAACTGTTAATACAAGCTTTTCTCCTAAGCCATGTACTGCTCTCTCACTTTTTACCACCTCCTCCTATATCCCCAATGTATATTAAGAACTACAAGTCAGCTTCTTTACCAAAATGCTGTAGTGGACAAAACAGTAGACTAGTATAGTAGTCAGAAGACTTGGATTCATGTGTCCTGTGTGGCTTTGGTAGAGTCACTAATACTATTGGACTTTGGTTTTATCATCTGTTAGATGAGAATAATGATAAGACCTGTATTATCGCCCAGGACAGTCATAAAAATCAAACAAGATGAAAAGTCTTTGTAAGGTGAAAAGTTTTGAGTAGCTCCAATGACTTTTTATATCTGAGGTCTTGGGAATTGTCAGGGAGGTTTCACGGAAGAGGCGATATTGAAGCTAAGTTTTAACGTAATTACAGACTATGTTCCAGGCTCTGTGCTCGAGTTTTATATTCATGATCTCATTTAATCCTTGCAACAACTCTATGAGGTCATTCAGGTAGATCCTACCCACCCTGCTCATATTAGTATGATTCAAAAATGGATTGGTCATACCAGTGTTTACCAGTCACAAACCAAAGAGAGAAGTGCTGGTAAACACTTCTGGAATAACAGACCACATAGACTTTGAAGATGGCAACCCATGTCCCCAGGCCAGGCCCTGGTGAGATCAGTAAAGATATAATGGGAACAATTTGCTTTGATCAGCAGACACATCCTGAGAGAGTATATCCTGAGACATAACTGGCATATCAAGCAGAACAGGCTTTTCCCATTGCATCGGGAGACTTGGGAGACTTTCCTCAACTAATTTTGACAATTATTCTGGTTTAAGCTTTGCCTGTCCTCAGTTAGACCAAGGGTGTACCAAGAGACCCCAATGAAAAGAGTAGAAACTGGGATTGTCCAAAAAACAGACCCTTAACTTACAAAACAACAAATTAGAAAATATATTTTAAGGCTTAAGCAATGCAAAATAAGCGAAGTGAAATATCATTAATGATTTTTGTTCATGCTTCCAAACGTTACTCCTGAAGCAGTAAACTGAAAATTGAAAATTGAAATAGACCATCGAAGCAATTGCTACACAAAACAGGAGATACCAAGGGGATGAGTGGTAGACTTTCCAGGCTGTGAAAACATAATGAAACTGAAGATGTAGGGCTCCAAGAAAGGACAACTGGTTGATGGACATGGATAGGAACAAGGGGTGGGGATGAAGGACATAACTTATTTTACAACAACTGGTTTTTATTTTTAAAAACCAGTTTTTCATTTCAGGACCAAAAATTTTATCATTCATCCTCAAGGCAAAAATAAAGAAATCCCAAGCCCTTTTGATTGTTTATCTGAATGTGACAAATTATGATTCTGATGAGATAAGCAAGTGGGATTGGCTCCATCACACATGTGGCTTCAGGATGCTTTCAGGATTCGTCTTACTCCATAAAAAGCATTCTCCACAATAACATATATGTTGCACCCTTCAAATGTAGCTGGGAATAGACAGGAAGAGCCCTCAAAGCCATGTTCTTCTGTAAGACCAAGGGCATGGGCTAAGAAGGACTCCTAGTGGAGAAACAGGGAGGTGAGCAGAAGAAACCTGAGTACCAGGAAGGTCATTATACCAGGCTACACTAATCTGTCCTTTTACCCTAAAGAGATGCTTTCTTAGTATCTTCCAAGTATATTCACAGCCTATAATGAAAGATGTTGAGTGAGAGCTCCATTATCAATCCACTAAACCATGTCTACAGCTGTTGACTTCATAATATTGGGCTTGTACCATATCTGGGTCTTCTGGATGGATACTGAAAAATAAACACTGTAGATAAAACCAGTCCCTAAGGGAACACATTTGAGACCAGAGAGAATTATTCATCTTATGTCTTCATTGAGCTCACCAATTCATGACTTGGACTCCTGTAGATTACTCATTTGGGAGGACACAGGTGACTACCTTCAAAACCTGTGCAAAATGCTATAATTTTCTGCAAGAGACATGGATGGGTTAGGGGAACCTATGAAATAACAGCTGTGATAATAATGTTATCCAACCAGCCTACAGTGAGAAATTGAACTATGAACACCATTTGGCCTGAGAATAAAATTAAAAGGTTGGGGCAGGGGGAAGCAGGCAGGAGGGAATTAAGTAAATTCTAGATCATTTAATTTATGACAGACATATAACAAGGAACGTGTTCAAATATTGAAGGGGAAGGAAAAAAGAATAATATAATTGATCAAATAACAGAAAAAATCTAATTATTTATAAATTTTATATTTTCTCATTGAAGAGTTCAAATATGTATGAAAATAGGAAACTTGTTATTATGTTTCTCCTCTGTATATGGGCATGTAAAAGGCTATAAATCTTTGCAGGGGAAGAAAGGCTTTCCTTCTACCTTTCCAGGTATAATATCTGGGTCTATGAAATAAACTGGCAACAGGAAGATTAACAGGAAAAAATATACATGAATTTATTAATTTTTAATATTATGTACATGGAGGCATCACAGGAGGTGGGGAAATATGACTACTCCAAACGTGACTACTCCAAAAAGCTGTGAGAGCTGAGAGTTTATATACAGTCTTAATAGGGCAAGAGAAAAGGGGATATAGGCCACTTAGGAGAGAGGAAGTGATTTTTAGGAAAGATGAATGGGCCCTAGAGGAATAGAAGGGAGAAATGCTAGTTTATGACAAGTTTGTCTGGGTGTGGATTCCTGTGATAGGAATCAATCTTTCCTGGTTGATGAAAATAGGGGGAGAGGATCTATGACAATTGAATTCCTTTTAAAGGATTTGTCTTTAGGCAGAAAGGGGAATTCAAAGAAAACCTCTTCCTGATTTGCTGTTTTTCAAATGCCTCTAGTTCAAAATAATTACTATACCAAAGGCATATTTTGAGGTGGCATGTCTTGGACTCCTTCACTTTTATTTATTTGTATGTTTGTTTGTTTGTTTTTCTTCACTTTTATAATTGAGATTGTAAAAACACTGAAGGAGCCATATACAGAGGCTACGTGCACTGTAGTACACTAGACAGAGACAGGTTCAATGCCCTTCTTGGGAACTCCTCAGGGATCCCGCCAGCATGCTAATCAGAAAGCTTACCCTATAAGTGCTTTATCTTTAATAAGCAGGAGACTGTTAATTAGCAACATTATGTCAGAAAAGAGTTGTCATTGATAAAATTGGTGGCAGTTAAGATATGTAGATTGGCTGAAGGTTTTAGCCACTCTTGGTAAGAACAGAGTATAAGAATCGAGGATGTTCTGGAGCCTTCTCTGTACGGAATGGTGCCCAGGTCTCGACCCTGAAGCCTCCTATGTCCAGTCATTGATTCAGAGGACTGAATTGCCTGAAGACAATGATGAAGTTAACCTCATCCTGCCTCTAGAATACTGACACCTCTGCCCCAGAATGGACCCTTTATGCAAGATGTATTCCAGCACCTACAGGAACAGACCAAATAAAACAGATTGTATAAACCATTGTGTGCCTGCTTACTAATGAGTGCATGTTCAGTAAACATCTGTATGAGTGGCTGAATTTTGTCTGAAGCCTGCTTTGATTATAACCTGGTAGTGAAGGATGGGGAGTAGCTAACCTTGACCCACCTCTAACTAAGGGCAGTTACCAATATCTATCAAAAAATAAGTTAAAAATTATGTAAGTCCAAATTATCATATGTCAGTTAACAAGGATTAAGTCCAATATTTACTTTGCTCCTCTTTCTTTGTGTAAAAGTCATCTTTTAGTGGGACCGAGTAAAATATTAGGAGGTCATTTTTAATTAAGTTTTTTGACAGCAACCCATAAATAGTACCTCTCTTCCCATGTGGGTCCTAGACCAAAGGAATAAGGCAGATGCAAACTCAAATATTACTTTTAGTACTAATAAAACATAGTTCGAAAGATGAAGCTTTGTGTTCAAGACAAAATGATTGTGTTTAACTTTCAATCCTCCAATCTAGACCTTACAATTGCCCACCGGAGGGCAAGTCTGGAACAGCAGAGTAGACACAGACACCTACTGGCTGCCTTTATTGGGCTGGGAAAAGAGCAAAAGAAAAATAGACCTAAATCTCCATGCTTGGGAACTATGATAATTAATTTTACCCAATTAAGAAATGAGGCCCAGAGACTGTCTCTCACCAGGCAACATACCCAATCTGTGTAGAGAATGGTAAAGGATGAAGTAAGTGGCCTTGATACATTTGATGCATTTAGTGTCAAAAATATATATATAACAATGAATACTATATGCAGTGTTGCATTACGAGATCATTGTCCTTTCGGGTCCTTGGACCAAAGTCAGGCAAAAGGCAAGAATTAGCCACTTTCCAACAGCCTCTATGGCTCAGCTCAGTCAGTCCCCCACCAGTCACACCTGTGGGGCAGGGGATAAAGAATGTCCAGGATGAGTCTGTTATCTGGGAACTCCCCAAAGTCTCACACCATGACACTCAAGGCACAGTACCCAGCTACCAATGACCTGCCCCATCAGCAACTCTGCCATCTCTAGTATATTGTAGGGAGTAGATCTATGTTCCGTGCCAGCTTGTGAAGGAATTCTCTTTCTCTGCTCTTTCTGAACTTGGAAGACCTCCTTCTTTCTGCACTTAGCTCTTGCTTTATGCAAACATAAACCCAGGATTAAGAATATGAAGTTAAAATCATCCCCACTGTACAGATAATGAGAAAGAAAGGCTTGTCTTAATTGCCAAAGCCTAGATTTGAAACCAGGACTGAGCCTATTTAGCAAAAAATCTAAACTTTTCCAAAACTTAATATTTACCTCTCGAGATCAAGTAGAAAAAATATATAAAAATTAGTGCATTCTTTAGATAAATATAAAAGGAAATTGTATTTAAGTGAATTTTTTTCTCAAAAAAGGAACAAGATTTTTCTTCCTCCATATCTCTTTCTCTCTCTCTCTCTGTCTCTGTCTCTCTGTCTCTCTCTCTCTCTCCCCTCCCTCCCACCCTCGCTCTCTCTTTCTTTTTGGAACCAGATTTATAATATTTTATACACTGTTGGTTCATTAGATTATGAAATATGGCTCAGGTGTTGACTATTTTAGCAAAAGAGACTTTAGGTTTATCACTGTGGCTTCTATCCAGATCAAAAACAAAGTTGAAATATAACAACAATCACGAAGCATTTTAAGTATGAGAACTTTATCAATAGCTACACTTCATATGAAAAAGAGTAAATTTTAAAAGCACAACAAATTGCTTAGTGTTTGCAGTATATCTTTACGAGCATTTTGGTCAAAAAAATATTTAGAGATTGGCCAGAATCTTATTGTTTTAGGGATCTCTACAAGAAAAGAAATGCTATAGCAAAATTAGATCCATCTTAAATGTATATCTAGATATATATCGTTTATAGGAAAAAAGAGAGAGAACTAAATGGAAATGAAAACAAAATTGATAAACTTCAATTAAACAATGAAAAGTTACATATAAGCACAATATTACTTGTGCCAGGCAGGTCTCCTCAGACCCCAGGGTGAAGATGCTCTAATGCAATCTTGAGAGGCATTCCACTTAAGCCAGGAAGGTTACTTTAAATCACCTTATCAGAGAGGACCTACTACTCCATGCAAAGAGTTCTTCGTCCTCAAAGCATCTCTATGAATTTAGGCAAACACCCACAAGCACAGAGCATGGTTCCTCAGGGAATTGGAAAATAAGTTAGTATTTATGGAGAAAATAGTATATATCAAGCACTGTACATATGCAATTTTTTTTTATTATACACTACACATCTCTGAAGAATTATTCCTATTTTACAGATGACAAAACTGATGCTCATTAAATAAAGATGTACAACTAGCAGAGCCAGAAGCTAAACCCAGATTTGTCTTCTATAAAGTTCTCTGCTCTTTCTGGGTCTCTTCTACTTCGAACTTAGGTATAAACGAAGATTCTCACTTTAACTAGATGTTTAAACCAGTTTAACCTCTGAGCTCAGATCGGACTTCCCAAGACGTGCATGGAAAAGGAAGTGCAGGAAAGGAGAAGTGAGGAAGAAAGAAGTATCAAAATTTAAATCCAGAAGTCTAGTCCAGTGATCAACAACCTTTTAGTTCTAGCCAGTTAGTAAACATTTTAGGTTTTGTAGGCTACATGATTGATCTCCGTCACAACTCATCAACTTGGGCATTACAGCATGAAAGTGGCCACAGATAACACTTAAACAAATGAAGCAGCTGTGTTCCAATAAATTTTATTTGTAGACACTGACATTTGAATTTCTTATAATTTTCACATGTCACAAAATAGACTTCTTCTGTTTTTGTTTTGTTTTGTTTTTCAACCATTTAAAAATATAAAACCTACTCTTGGGTTCTCAGGCTGTACAAAAACAGGCTTTGGGCCAGATTTGGCCAACGATTCACATTTTGCTAACCCTGCTCTAGTCTAAACCACTCCTTAACTAGTAACAGTTCAGGCAAACATTCTTTTTATCCAAAATTCTATGACTTTCTTTTTCTCGATGACATGCTTTCTTCTTTTTCCTCACTTTTACCTCATCCTTTGCCATTAATTACTACATATTTTGCCATTTAAATAAAAACTCCTATACTGACATATAAGCTTATAGAATTTTTTTTAATTAGAGAAGTGAATATTGTCACACCATGTAGGAGTCAAGGGTAACTCATTCTGTCACTGATAATGTATTATGGCTCAGGCAATAGGCTCTAGAGATAGTAGGTTCTAGAGATAAGATTCAGGAGCAGGCTCACCAGCAATAGCATAAAACTCATATGAAAGATGAGTTTAGCATTTTATCTATCAGATAAAATTGAGCTTTTTATCTATCAGATATTCTGAAACTAATGAGATCTACTGTAAAAACAATTCTTTAATAATATAAACCAAATTGATGAGTAAACAGCAAAACACACACCCTTTGCAATGAATGGCTAAGAGCAAGTGACTGAGATGCTAAAAGTGTTACCCAGTAACTAGGCCTGATAACCCAGGAGGATTATGTTTAAAGAACATGATTTTATTCCAACAAACATTGAATCTGATATCTGCTGAAATGTGCTAAAAGTGTTCCTTTTTCCTTTAAAAGTTTTTTCTTAATTTGCTGCATTCAGCTATTTTTACTTATATATTGACACTCATTTTTATAAGCATGAAATTCCTCCTTTATAAGATATCAATTTTAAAAAAGCATGACTCATTTAAAAGTAACTTCATAGCAAACTTTAGGAAAGGTATGCAATCCTGCAGAGAGACACACTTTGTCTTTGGAGATATTCACTAATAAATATTTGATTTGATAATCCCCAGTGTAGCTACGATAATGATTACATCAAGAAAATGAACTAGAAGCAGCTGTATTTGAGGATTTAAGACAGTAGATGTATTGCTGTACAGAAAAGTAGGAATAGACAGTTCATTTGTACACTTGTCACAGCTCTCTCTGAGAAATGCTGTCAAAGGAAAAACAGGCTCTGAAAACGAGTGAACAGGGGAGGTGTCGAATGCAAAGAAGAGTTTCACTCTATGGTGTCTGGTTTCTGGCAGCAGCAGGAAATGTTCACGCTGCCACTTGGAGACACCTTGCCAGTGGATTGACATTTTCTGCAGTCAGTACGCTATGAGTGGGGATGAAAAGCCTCAAGAATCTTTTAGGAAAAGCAATATCTTTGTCACTTGTCAGTGTCCTTGACAGGCTATAGGACAACCCGTCAGCTAAATGGTGGTGCTAAATTCATGAGCATTGTTCTTAAAAGGAAACAAAACAAAAACACAATTTAGCATAGAATAATCAACGAAGAAATTTGCAGGGTTTTTTTTAAGGTGTTAAAATGTGCCCATCACTAAGAGGTTGAGTGTGGGAGCAGTTAGAAGATATTCCTCCATGCTTTCCGTTCAACGAGACTTCCCATAACCAGTGAGAAGGTCTTTTATTCAACATTTCATATAAGATCACACAACATAGAAGGGACATCCCACAGGTTGGCTTTTATTTACTCACGTAGGAGTAGAAGCAAGACTTTTTTTGGTCATATTCTTCCAGAAGTACATTTAAAACAGGTTAAAACAAAAAATTTCAGTGTTTAATTCCTTTGAAGCATTTTAAGAAGAAGTATGTGAATATTTTAATAAGTTCGTATATGGAGCTACCTAAAAGAAATTTCAGGAATAACCCCTTAACCCACAACAAGAAACCACTATTTCCTCCTCCTTAGCCCATGAAGACATCATTTATTCATCATGGGCCTCATTCCTGCAATTCCATCTCAATCATGCTAACACTACCAGTTTTTCCAAAGATGCCACTGAATTGTAATCCATTTGCTCTAACTTGTGGCAGTAACCAATTCAATAGCTCTCCTGTAAAGAAAGATCTTACTTTAAGGAAGCCTATGACAGAACTTCCTATTCAGTACCAGTTCCAATCCCTTCTAGTTTGCATCCTGCACTTTATATGCTGGAAAACAAAGGACTCAGTTTTTCAGACTCCCTTGTGGCCATAATTCTAGCTATGACCAGATTTTGCCAAGCACGCCTGGGAGGCTGGGAGGGTGAAAAAGTCCCATGAGGAGGCAGCTGCACTGAGACCCATTGGCTCTTGTGGCAGAAGCATTTGATTTTTCCAGGGATGCTGTGGCAGAGGCTCTACTGACCAAGCCGTAGACTCGTAGACACCCAGTGATTAAGTGCACAAGTAGAGGTATAGTTTCTGTGTTGACAGTACATGGTATGGTTGTGGTTCGGTGTTTCTCCCAGCTGTGCAGCATTCAAGCTTGGTCCCTGGCACTACTGGAAAATCTGTAAGCTATCCTATACCCTGAAATAAATCCCTATCTGCTTAAATGAAATAACATGTATTACTTTGTTTGCAACTAAGAACCTTGACAAATACAAGCCTGCCCCCCTCAAGTGCAAGAACATTTCAAGGATCCCATAGACCTAGATGTGAAAACTGGCTCTACCAATTGCTAGGCGAGTGGCCTTGGGCAAGTTCCCCGACCTGTGCTTTAGTTTCCTCTGCTATAAAATTGAAGCAGTTAAATCAGCCTCTCTTTTTGCTACTTATCCCCTATAAGTTCTTGTGCTGTGCCAAGAAGAGACTTTCTCATAACCATCACTGTTTTCTACATTTAAAAATATAATGTTTATATCAAGAGTAGATTACATAACTGTTTAGAGAAAAGTGCAGGTGGACATCCAGTGATGAGCAGAGAAAAGTATACACCTCAAAGATAAGATGCAAGGAAGACTAAAATTGCAAAAGAGGGTTGGGCCACAAATTCATGAATGTGCGGTCACAGTGTTAGATGAGATATACCTAGAAATAAGACCAGAGCAATGTGCTAAAAAGATAAAATTAACTACCAGTTAGAAATTCATGCTTTTGCAAGGAAGAGAAAACCCAGCTTCAGGCTTAAACAAATAATAGGTTTTCTCACCAAAAAAAAGCCTAGAGATAGGATCTTGCTTGCTTCGGCTCAGCTGTAAAATGATGCCATTGGGGGCTTAGTTCTCTTCCCACTCTGCTGTGCTTAGCATGTTGCCTTTTGTCCTCAAGCGTGTCATCTCAAGATTCAGGAGGGCTGCTACTGATGCTCCAGGCATTTTCCCAATTCGAGCCAATAAAAAGGGGGAGGGGACAAGAGCTTTTCCTTTGTGCCTTTGTCTTGTTTTTCGGGAAAGGAACCCCTCCTAGGCCATCCCTACTTCCATCTCATTTGCCAGAATTGGCTCATGTATCCACTTAAAATAAATTATTAGCCAAGGGAACAAAATCATAGGAATACTTTAATTTATAAAAATATCATATTAGGTGTGTGGTTTAGAAAAGGCAAGCAAGACACTCCTGTTTCAACGAAGTGGACAAATAATGTGAACCAAAGCAGTTAAATCAGCCTCTTTTTTCTTTGCTATTACCCCCTGGAATTTTTTGTGCTGTGCCAAGGAGAGGAGGCTTTCTCATAACCATACATGGCCTTGGCCTTGAGATCTGCTGGAAATCCAACAGTGAACTGGCAGAGAGATGGAGTAAGCCCAGGAACAAATGAGCTGTGACTAAGAGAGCATATTGGTAATAGAACCTATCCCCAAAGTGCTGGAAGCAATATCTTAAATTTTAAAAGTCAAAAGGTGTGTGTGTGTGTGTGTGTGTGTGTGTGTGTGTGTGTGTGTGTGTGTGTTGTTTGGAAGGAAGAGTATTGATTCATGTCTGAAGAATCTATTCTGATTGACAGGGACTTCAAGATATGAGTCGGTATATAATGGTGGATCTTATTGTCAAAATCACGGCATTATTGTGGATTCAGGATATCCAGGATGCAGGACAAAGTTGGGGTTCTTGGGAGCCAAGGCCAACTCCACTAGAAAGAAAAGAGAAAGCTAACTAGAGCTATGCAGGGGATTTGGTCCATCATCAAATGGGCTAATTAACGGTAGGACTCAAATCTCAACAGGCATTTCGGAAGAATCCTATTCAATCAAATTAGACTGTGGAGTGAGGAAGAGAAAAGAGGGAAACCTGTACCACTCAAATTTATCCTGGGCTCAATTAAGCAAATCAACTCCAGATCCTACCCATGTGAGGTGTTGGGGGTCCTATTCCAATCAGATTTATTTTTCATGGACTTGGAGACCATGTAGACTTAGAGCCAGCCTGTGACAGCTGTTGAAAGAAGGAAAGATAGTTCTTCCAACAAACTGATCATCCACTGTGTGCCAAACACTGCTAGAGATATAATAGTAGGCAAAACAGATGTAACCTCTGCCCTCATGGAGTTCACTGGTTTCCCTTGAACAATTATGAGAGGAAAAAAACAAAACAAAACGCTGGCCAAGGCCAAAGTTTCCCAAGGCTTCAGCATCCTCTGATCTGAGAGGAACAATGAGTCCCATGTAGGGATGAAGGGTGTGCAAGGCATGATCCCTGTCTTCAGGAACCTGACAATATAAAGGTCAAGTTTCAATCTGGAGACTCTTATGGGAGACTTCTAAAAAGACATAACCACTAACACGCACCATGGCAGCTTCAGGAAACCAGTGCCACTGCCTCTCAGAGTGTCCCCAACCTTTCACACAGGGCAAGGGCTACAACCAGAGCTACTCTCATTTAGTACAGGGAAAGTCAGCTGGAGCACCCTACATATACCACCTGCCCCCAACCTCTGTATCTTACCAGTTAGGTTTTCAGAGTCTGATATTCCTCTGGCAAACAGTGGGCATTATCTGGTTAAATGATTATCGGTATACATCAAGTACAAGAGAGTTGGTCATATATGTCATTAATAATAAAACTGTTATGCAGATGACTACACTTCTAACAGCTGTGATCAGGGCTTTGTTCTTTGTCCAAGTTCCCTACCATGTGCCTGAAAAAGCTTTCCTGCCAGTAATTGTTTGCCTTACTTTCTCAATAATCTCAATTATAAATATGAACAGAAGCATGAAAAACAGTTCAGAAGTGCTAACTCACTCATGCAAACCACCACTTTCTCATTCCATTCACCAGAGAGTCTGTTAAAGCATATGGTGTCAGGGCACATGTAACTTGCAGCCAACACGCAATTTTCCAAGAATTACCATGCATTATTAAAATCAACGGTCCAGGGAGAAATTTACTGTTTAACTAATTGCAATGCCAAATGACCAGCAAATAGTAAAACTGCCTGATTTGTTTTCATTACGTTTTTTACTGACTGTCTAGTCAGCTAATGAGGAAAGCATTAATCACTGGTTAAATAGCCACATATCATACGACACTAGAAGGGTTTAGCGAATTCATGATATAGTTAGCCAGTCTCTGATTTTATATTAATTAATATGTAATTCAGATATAATTGGTTATAACTGATCAAGAATTCAACACAGAATATCATTAATGTCAAATCCATGTAATGAGATCCATTTCCCACTCCAAGGATTGAAGTATCTGTTAAAAGGTAAAGTTTGTAGCATTAGCAACGTTCCAGAAAAAATAATCTTTGAAAATGTAGTATAAAATATAAGTTAAAATCATATTGAAATACCATTTCTTATCTATCTGTTGGCAGAACTCCAAATTTTGACATTACTTTCTGTTAGCAAGGTTGTGGGAAAACTAGTCTCTCTCACACATTTCTGATGGGTGTACAAAATAATTCAGACTTTGTCAGAGGAAGTTTGTCAATATATAACAAAGTTACATATGCATTTATCTTTTGGCCCAATATTCCTGTTTCTAGTAGTGTATCTCAAAGATACAAGTGCAAATAATTTTTAAAAGTATTTGGTTCTATTTGCAGCACAAACCAATGGAAAGTTGATGAAATACTGATGAAAATAATTACCCATTAGAAAATAGGATGGAAGAGACAGTGACGGATATGAGACTTGTCCGAATGTGGATATTTAGTTTTAACTTTGAAATGAAAAAGTATCTCTATAATAATAAACTAAACTAAATTAAAAATCTAAGTATCTAGAAATTGAAAATCAATTAAAACAAATGAATCTAACTATATTACACAGTATCTTGGCTGAACATCCTCAGTGGCATATAAGGATAAAAAGAACTGTAAAAAAAATCTTGAACTTCAATCAGCATTTTTTATTGTTAATAATGATATTTATTAATATTTTGATAAATATATTACATTATAGGCTAAAATAAGTAGTTATGATAATGATGTTAGGAAGCAGAATTTTTAATATGAGAAGAGAGATGATTAAATTAAATCAAAAGTTTTAAGTAAAACCCAGTAATCTAAAACTTGATTTGCAAATATCAATGTATACTTATGATTTATTCCTGGTGCTATCCAATCAAAAGCCCTAGCAACAATGACAACCTAAGAAAAACAAAAGAAAAAATAAATGGGACTACATTAAATTAAAAAGTTTTTGTGCAACAAATTATCAACTAAATGAAAAGACAACCTACTAATTGGGAGAAGAAATTCACCAATGATACATACAATAAGGGATTAATACCCAAAATTTATATAGAAGTCACACAACTTAACACCAAACAAACAATCCAATTAAAAATGAGCAGAGGACCTGAATAGATATTTCTCCAAAGAGGACATACTGATGGCCAATATACATATGAAAATATGTTCGATGTCACTAATCATCAAATAAATGCAAATTAAAACCACAATGAAATATCACCTCATACCTGTCAGAATGGCTATTATCAGTAAATAAAAAAACAAGTGTTGGCAAGGATGTGGAGAAAAGGAAACTCTCATGTACTATTGGCAGGATTGCAATTTGGTGCAGCCACTATGGAAAAGGGTATGAAGGTTCCTCAAAAAAATAAGAATAAAACCGCCTTATGACCCAACAATTCCACTTCTGGATATTTATCCAAAGAAATCTAAAACACTAATTCAAAAAGATATATGTACCCCTGTGATTATTGCAGCATTATTTACAATAACCAAGAATGGAAGCAACCTAAGTGCCCATCAATAGATTATTGGATAAAGAAGAGGTGGTACATTATCTACAATGAAATACTACTTGGCCATAAAAAAGAATAAAATCTTACCATTTGCAACAACATGGATGGACCTAGAAGATATTATGCTATATAAAATAAGTCAGACAGAGAAAGACAAATATCATATGATCTCATTTAAATGTGGAATCTAAAGAACAAAATAAACAAACAAACAAAACAAACAGACTCATAGATACAGAGAATAGACTGATCATTAACAGATGAAAGGAACTTTGGGGGTGTGGGTGAAAAAGGTGAAAGGATTAAAAAAGTACAAATTGGTAGTTACAAAATAGTCATGGGGATGTAAAGTACAGCACAGGAAATACAGTCAATAGTCAATAATGTAATAACTATGCACAGTGCTAAGGGGGTACTAGTCTTGCTTCATAAATTATACAAATGTCCAACCACTATGCTGTATACCTATAACCAATATAAAATAACCCTGAATGTTAATGAAATCAAAAAATAAAAAATAATATAAAATATAAAAAAACCCCGACAACCCAGTAGCATTGAACATTCCTAAAATCCAGATTGCAGTCTTCAAGTATCATTACTCACCTACAAAAATGCAATTGAGCTAATAAGTGAGTTTGACAAAGTTACAGGATACAAGGCTATTATACAAAAAATAATATTATTTCTATAAATTAGCAATAAACAACTGGAAACTGAAATTTAAAATACCATTTACAGTACATCCAAAACATGAAATACTTGAAAAAATTAACAGAATATGTATAAGACCTGTACATTGAAAACTACAAAACATTTCTGAAAGAAACTAAAGAAGATCTAAATAAATGGAAAGGTATATCATGTTTATAGATGGGAACAATCAATATTGTTAAAAGGTCAAGGCTCCCCAAGTTGATCTATAGAGTCAATGTGATTCCAATGAAAATTCCAAGAGTCTCTTTTGTAGATATTGACAAGCAACAAGTAATATAGAAATTCAAAGAACTTAATAATTTTGAAAAAAAAAAGTTCAAAGACTTATACTTTTGCTTTCAAGACTTACCATAAAGCTAGAGTAATCGACAATTTTATATTAGCATAAGGGAACAGAATAGAGAATCCAGAGATAGACCCATGTATATGTGGTCAATTGATTTCCCAAAATTATGCTAAGGTAATTAATTCAAAGAGGGAAGAACAGTCTTTTCAAGAAATGGTGCAGTAACCACAGCATATCCATACTAAAAAATAAAAAATAAACCTCAATGCTTACCTCACATTAAACACGAAAATGAACTCCAAATGGATCATAGACCTAATATTTCTATAAAACAGAGAGAAAAAATATTTACACTCTTAGGGTAGAGAAAGATATCTTAGGACATAAAAAAGCAGAAATCATAAAAGAAATAACCAATAAGTTGGACAAAACAAAACTCCTCTAAGAAAGACATAATTAAGGAAATTAAATAAGCCACAGACTGGGAGAAATAGTCACAATACAGATACCTGTCAAAAGATGTGTATTCAGAATATATGTTAAGAAAAAAGAAACCCTTGTAACAATATTAAAAAGGCAACACAATTTTTTTAAATGGGTGAAAGATTTGAACAGATACTTTCACCATTAAGATTTATAAATGGTCAATCAGCTCATGAAAAAAATGTTCAAAATCATTAGTCATCATGAAAAGCAAATTAAAACCACAGTAAAACACCACTGTTTGAATTGTTAAAATTAAATGTATTTCTCACTAAAAGTCACCAAGCCTGATCCATGTCCAGGGCAGAAAATATACAAGATAAGCTTGGAACAGATTGTTGTGCCAGAAAAGCGAAGATGCTATTGAAGGCTAATAATGGAGATATATCAAACAACAAACAAACAAAAAATCCCATGAGCCAGCTTGAAGAGGCTCCCTTCGGACAAGGATGAGGTGATGTGATCATCAAAAAGAATTATGAGTTTATGGCCATGCCACCCTGAATGCGCTCAATCTCATCTGATCTTGAAACTAAGCAGAGTCGGGTCTGATTAGTACTTGGATGGGAGACCACCTAGGAATAATAGGTGCTGTAGACATTAAAAAAAGAAAGAAAAAATATTTATGATTACACCTGATTAAAATGAATTAAAAGTGTGAAAAGGCCTAATATTTCTAAAGATGAGAAACAAGATTTCATGAACACAACTAAAGGTTGTTGGGTACCATCTCATTACTCCAAAAAATTGATAATTAAAGGGAAAGAACTGAGAATTTATATTGCCTTTCCAGTATGAACAATATTTCCCAGAAATCAAATAGCTATAGTAGATAAGAGTTCTAAATTAGAATTAGAAAACCAACATTTTGCATTGCCTAAGGAAATGACTCAAACAATGGTTATCAATGAATGATAAAACCATTAGGTAAAAGATTAATGGAAAACTTTATACTTTATTATAAAGTTTATCAAGTTTTCACCACTTGAACTCACTGATCAACCTTAGCATCCACTAAAAGTGAAACAATTAGATATTACTTGCTTTTGAATATAGTGGATATGAAGTACACAGCATCACCTACAAAATAATCTTTAAAAAACAAAACAAAATCTTTGAATCTTTAAAAAGTGAAACAAAATGAAACCCTTGAATCGAACCAAGCCTGAAGTCTCTAGGAAACATGGAAGATAGAGAAAAAGGTTAAGGCACAATATTAGGTCAAAACCAGAATTTAAGACATTTCACAGGACAATTGACCTGGCTTTGTAATCAAGTCAATAGCATTTTTAAAAAGGTGGTGGGCTATGATAGTTTGAAAGAGTCTATGGGAAACTGAATGTAATCTAACCTCACTGAAGAATGTTGAATAATGTGACTGACCATATTTGCTGTCAAGTGGATGTACTATAAGGAGCGACTGTAGGAAGCGTTGATCAAGAATTATAAAGCAGGACATGTAAGCTTAATGTAACTTAACGTAAATTGAGTAAGTACTGATTGTTCATCAGCAGTCGGATAATGTATTATAACCGTAGCTTTAATTCCAGATAAACCTAACAGAAAATCCATGTTAGGTTTGTAACCACTTGTGGATGACCTAAATGCATGAAAAACATTTTTTGATCAATAATAAACTTAGCTAATTCTATATTTATAAATTGGCATCTTCCTTTGGGTTTTAATTTCTTGTTTCCCCAACAAGTTTCAAAATATTTTTAAGAGTCAAAAAAACAAATGTGATAGTGGACATTTTTTGGTATCCTAATTTAAACAAATCAATAATATAAAGATATTTTTAGACACTCGGAAAGACTTGAATCAAGACTTACTATTAGAAATTTGAATACGAGTATTGGGTGCTATTAAAAGATTATTGTTATTTTTAGCTCATGGACCCCTCAATGGCTTTGCTGAAACATACTTAGGCTGCAGGCTGTCTAAGATGCTTGCATCAAAACTTCTCTCCTTCTCCTTCGCTTTGGGTCAGTCTTGCATTAATACGATGGTTCTGATCACTCTCAGTCTGCCTCAGCTCCCTCCATATTTGCTTTGACACTATCACTTCCCTAAAAAAAATACTTCATTTGCAAGCCACAGTAGTCAATTCTAGGTAGTTTAAGCAAAAAAAAGAAAAAAAGAAAAAAAAAGGAGTTTATTCAACAGATATTATATTTCTCAGATAATTATTAGGAGGGCTAGAGAATCATGTTAAAGTCCGAGCAGGTGCTAGAGAAAAAGTTTACCATCCCTGTTTCTTCTGTCATTGGCCGTAAAGTTTAAAGTCAAACAAGAACAATGCCAGTGCTTGGGTCACATGTCTGTGCACTAGAATTAACATAATAGGAAAATCTAGTGTCCAGCATATCTTCATGGAAAGCAGTCTCTACCTCCAACTAAGAGGCTGATGATGGATGTCCCTGCTTCTCCTCTTGTCTTCCATAAACCCATCTGCCACAACTGTCAGATTAACCTACCTAAATTAGAAATTTTTACCATATTACTTTAGCCTAAAAATCTTTAGACCCTCATTCACTGTATATTAATTAAAATCCATTCTCCTCTGTTAGCCTAAAAAGCTTTTAATGAATTGGGCTTCTCAGTCCCCCAGTT
>NW_006436288.1:13816728-13835488 GCF_000325575.1 Pteropus alecto | reverse complement strand
TAAACCTTATTCTTAGGTAATACTTAATTGTCTGGTGGTCCCCTGCTCACAACTCCCCCTCTCCCAACATTCCACTGCCAGGATGATATTCTTGCTATGGCTTGTGATTTTTCCCACCTTGGAATGTCTTCCTAATTTTCTTTGCTCAGGCAACTCTTGTTCTTCTAAACCCAGCTCATTCGTTGAACAGCAGCTCAAACCTTATTGGCCCTAGAAAAACTTCCCTGACCTCCTACGCTGGGTTTAGTACCCTTCATATTATTCTTATGATACCATGTACATACCTTTATCTTAGCGTTTATTTGTTGAAATTTCTATTCATGTCTTAGCCCAACCCAATAGAAAGCAACACAGAGCACAGAGCTCAGCATATAACAGATGCTTAACAAATGTCTGCTGAACTGAACTGAAATTATAGCGAATTCCACTGAAGACATAAGTATTAATCAACCAGTGGTTAATTAACATATGTTGTTATGGGCATTGCGAAATTATTAAACGATTTGTCCCTCAAATAAAAATAATTGTAGAGTCGAGTGGTTTTAGCAGTATCTTTCCCAGTCTATTTAATTGCTGTCCTAGCTAAGAATCATAATTACAATATATCCTCTTCTGATGTGATTGATATGTGTGGAAACCTTATGTGATTTTAAGAATAGTTATTATAACATTAAAAATGCGAGCCATGACTTACTAAAGATTGTTCTGCTAGCAATATTAAAATTCAGAGTACTTAAAGATTCTGATAAATTCTAACATAGACCCAGTGGTGAACTAGGTGATCTCATATTGCTGCCAGGTAGCTGCTAGCAGAGACTATTAAATTGAAGATTTTTCCCTCTGCTGCCATCTTTCGGCTAAACAACAGTAGAAAATCTTAAGAAGAAAGTAGGGAAGAAATTTTACCATAATCAACACTTATTTCATTCCAGGCACTATTTGGAGGATTTCACATATATTATTTTACTTTATACTCATAGCAATCTTCCATAGATATTAATCATTTTCTTTTTCATAAGAGAGAAAATTCAGTGTAGCAGACACTGCTTGTCATCTTTCCCAAACCAGATTTTGTTCATCACGCAGACAAATCCTTCAGAGGAAGTCTGAACCCCTTCCCAGACTAGAAGATTAATTTTAACTGGTCAAAAAAATTTTGGGTCTATCCTCTTGCTTCCCAAGACACTGGTTTGAGCAAGGGTATGAATGAAAATCTAGCCAATGAAGTCGGCTGGGGTGGGGTGTGGTGGGGGACTTTCAGGAAGGTTTTCTTTAAAAGAGAGTAAAGCAGAGATACATCCTTAGCTCTTTAAAAGAGAGTAAAGCAGAGATACATCCTTTTTTACTCCTCTGAGAATTATCATTTATATATGACCATGAACTATGGCAGCCATCTTGGAATCATGAGCAGACCCAGCCTAAGGAAACAAACCAATACGCTGAGAATGGCTCCAGGGAAAGATGGAAAGAACTTGGTTTCTTGATGACATCACTGAGCAGCTGCTCTAAATCTATACTTCTTTTTATGTGAGATATTAAATATAATTGGTTAAGTTATTTTCATTTTGGATTTTCTGTTACTTGCAACCAAAGACATACTGATTCAGATTAGTGAAATTAAATAATTTGCAAATATAAAGATTTGAATAAAATACATCATGCTATTATCTACCTGTTCCTTTCTTACACACATTAAAGAAGCAGAAACTCTGAATGAAGAAAGGTTAAAAATGTAAGCACTTACCTAGTCAATGGATAGTTCAAACGCCTAATCTTTGATCGGATCTTGAAGCAAAAAGAAAGAAAAAAAGCTACAAGGGCATTATTAGGACTGTTGGAAAAACTGTAATATGGATTACGTATTAGATAATAGGATAGCTTACTGTATAAATTCCAGATTTTTGAAGTGAAATCTTTATATTTGGGTCTAAATAAAAATGTTTATTTTTTTTTTTTAAAAAAGGTTACAGATATAATGTTATATGTCAAATTATACCTCAATTAAAAAAATAGAAAAAGGATTTACAATCACTGTTTTCTCACAGAAATGCTTTAAAGGGAACAGAGAAAGATTTCTTTCTTTTTTTTCTTGGCCACTGGGAAAATTCATTAAAAAAAAAATTATCCTTACAATAGAATAATGAATGAATGGATAGAAAGAGAAAGGGAGAAAGAGGGGTGGGGAGGGTGGAAGGAGGAGAGGAGAGAGGGAAGGAGAGGGAGAATAAGTTAAAGCAAATGTGATAGAAATTTAATTATTGAATCTAAGTAAGTGTGATTAGGTATTTACTTAGTATTCTTTTTTTAATTTTTATTTTTTAATTAGAGTTGACATTTGGTATTATTTTATGTTAGTTTCAAGTGTACGGCATAGTGGTTAGACATTCATATAACTTACAAAGTGATCCCCCTGATAAATCTAGTTGCCACCTGGCGCTATACATAGTTATTATAATATTATTGACTATATTTCTTATGCTGTCCTTTATATCCCTGTGACCACTGTAGTATTCTTGTAACATTTATAAAGTTTGGAATTTTTCAAGATAAAAAGTTGAGAAATATCAAAGTATAACCTTCCAACACTTAAAAACATGACTCTTAAATAAATGTAAAGTGAGAAAGTGCCAAAGGCTAGGTTAAAGTTTTATTTAACTTATTAATGAAGGGGACTGGTTAGATAGAAAATTGATTCAAAGGAGATTTTGAGAGACTGGATATATACGAGAATACCGTGGAGATGTGAGAGCTCAGTTCCAAACCAGCGTAATAAAGCGAATATCACAATAAAGTGAGTCATAATCTTTTTACTGGTGGAAGATCTTGCCTTCAATTTGTAAAAAGTGCAAAACTTGTAAAGAGCAATAAAGTGAGGTGCAATAAAATGAAGTATGCCTGTATAATCATCGGTGGAAAAACAAAGTGCCGGCATATGGTTGCTAAATTAGATACAAAACAGCTTAAATTTAAACAGAAATTGTAACCTTTTGGGTTATCTTTTCTACTACACAGAAATCATTTACATTGGTACAGGAAAAAAGATCATTTGCAATTATCTTCAGTAATTTTGGAATGTATGGGTGTTCCCAGGGCCAACAAGTTTGAGAACCATTGCCCCAGAAACTTAGATAGTCCCTGGCAGAGTTTCTTTCAGTATGACTTCAAAAGGACACACAATCATACTTTTGCTTTATTTTCAAGTTACAGATAATTTTATTAACAGAAAAAAACATTGTTAAATAAAATAGAAAAAAATGAATTTATTTCCACTGTAAAAAGTAAAAGCAAATTTAAAAAGAGATCTGATTGAAATCTGACTATCACACATGGCTTTCTGTGATTTGCAGTCATGACTTACCCCAGGAGGTCATTCTACTGTAAAACTCCTAGCACTGACTACAATTTTCAGATTCCAGCATAGGCACAAATAATAGTTTATTTCCTTTTGATCCTATTTCTACGCACATCAAATGTAGTTTTGTTGTTGTTGAGGACATTCTCCAAGGTTGGTGAACTGATCTACTTTTTTTTTTAATGGCTGCAATGGCTCCATTTTATGGATGTGCCACAGGTTTGTTGTTTTCTTTTTTAAAGTTTATTCTCCCATTCATGGACATTTAGATTGCCTTCACTTTTTCTACAATACAAACAATGACATGATGAATGTGCATATGTGGGTGGGTGTGTGTGTAAACACTATATAGTAACTCCCCCTATGTTTTAAAACTCCCAGTAGATGCCTGAAACTATGGATAGACTGACCCCTACATATACTATGCTTTTTTCCTACACGTACATGCCTTTTCACTTAAAGGAAGCACTTTACAGCTTTTCTTTGGCATCATTACTGATTTGCTAGCAGCACTACTCTTGTGCTTTGGGGCCTTTATTGAATAAAATAAGGGTTACTTGAACACAAGCACTGTGACTCTCCAAAGTCTGTCCGATAACCAAGATGGCTACTAGTGACTAACAGGCAGGGGTGTACACAGTGTGGATACACTGGACAAAGGGATGATTCACATTCTGGGTGGAACAGAGTGGGACGAAGTGGGACATCATGAGAGGGTGTACACAGTGTGGATACACTGGACAAAGGGAGGATTCACATTCTGGGTGGAACAGAGTGGGACAAAGTGGGACATCATGAGATTTCATTACACTACTCAGACTGGTGTGCAATTTAAAACTTATGAATTGTTTATTTCTAGAATTTTCCAGTTAATATTTTCAAACTGGTTGACCACAGATAACTGAAACTACGGAAAGCAAAGCCGCAGATAAGGGGACTACTGTATACATATATGTATATTTATGTATACACATATATAGATAGATATCCCTATATTTAGTCCATCAGTTTTATACAGAGATGTTTTTAACTCTAGCTCTCCATGCCAGGCAAATTGATGAAGGAAAAATTAAAATGCATGCAAACGATGTCAAATGTTACCTTGGTCATTCCTTTAAGTAAAAAATCCAGCACTCCAGCCTTCGCTAGGGGCTAGCAAGAAATTCCTTTGTCCCCACCACTCACCCTTTCGTACCACAAGCCAGCTTCCCAGCCAAGAGTATAATGCTGCCCTACCCAAACCCCACAGGCAAGGGCATTAGTATGTGGCAGATCTCTCAGGTCTGTGATGCTCCATGGGAATCATAATGCCCCCTAGAGGGCAACTTGGAAAATTTTTGAAAGTCATTTTTTGATTGTCCCAAGGATTTGGAAGTGGAGGAATTTGTATGGACATTACTGTCATTTGGTAGGTGGAGATCAGGGTTACTAGACATGTAGAACAGTCTCAAAATATAAAATTGTCCCCAAGCCATCATGAACTTCTAATGTTCCTTCACACATTTATGGAAATTTAAAATTATCTGGGCTTAAATCTAACTTTGTTTTGCATATAAACAAAATTTTTTTGCATAGTTTTACTAGACACTCAATTTTTCAGGAATGCATCCACTGTACAAATCTAGGAAAGAATGTGCTTTACTTGGCTCAGAATTTTATCAAGTTACTCACCATTTTGGAAAATCATTTCTCTGAAGGTAACTCCATTTGTAGTATTTGAGTTGGTGAAATAACTGTTTCTTTATGCATTAATACTCATCACTTTCTCATTATTCTATATAGAGGCCCAAGCAGCTCACTATTCATTATGCCTTCTAGTGTGATAATACCAAACATTTACACATTAACTATATATTTTTATAATAAATTATTTTTTACCACTTCTACATGTTTCAATTTGAACATTATATTGATTTTTTAAAAATTGTATCAGTAGGTGTATTGTAAAAAGGATGTTACAACATATTATACTGAAAGAAGTCACATAAGAAAACAATATTTTACAATACTGAGCAAAACAGCCTACTTTCCCATTGCCTGAGACATTCCATCCCAAAATAGGACTTTGGTTTTACTTTTCCATAATCAAAAGGCCCACTAAAGTGGTTTTCCTAAAACTGAAGAGGTTCCAAGTCAATTCAAATTTCTCCCTCTAGTAACCATTAACTGTGTCTCCTTTGCTTTTCTCCCCCTGCCTCCAGTCTTCCCATATCTAGGACATCATTCTCAGACTGGACTCTGAGTTCTTCTCTTAGAGAAACTCCTTTACTCTTACACATCTGACTTCCTCACAAAACTGTGAAAATGACAGGGCTAGGTTCTATTCATCACAGTCTCTGGCACACAGTATGTGTTCAGTAAACACCGGTTAAATTAAACCTTAGGGAATCTGAACTAAAAGGCCTATCCGAAGATAATGAAAACAGAAAAACTATATATTAAGAGTTCTCAAGTACCTGTCAGAAAAATTATCCAAAGATTACTAATAAGGCAAAATAGGTGAATCCCATATCCTTTCAATATCACCCAAGGCTTGTCGAGGAATGGAGTCAACAAACTTTATCTTCAAAGATCCAGAAAGAAAATATTTTAAGCTTTGTAGGGCTTTGTCTGGGTACTCAGGTCTCCCCTTGTCGAACAAAAGCAACCACAATAAGTAAAGGAACGATGTGGCTGAGTTCCAATAAAACTTTTTTTTACAAAATACGTAGGCTGGATTTGGCCAAAGAGTCACAGTAATGTTGAGTTTATCCCATTGTTTACTATTGGTTGAAGGTCTTAAAATTAGTGAAATTATTTAACTTAGAGATTTATGTCTGGGATTGATACAGATTACTTGTCAGTGGACAGAATATGGAAGAGATGGAAATAACTTCCATCCAAAGATTTGTAGTGAACTGAACATTACTCAGTATTACATCCTATATGTCTTACCCTATAAACAACCTTGCTTCTCATAGCATTGAACTGACCATGGCATCTTTACTAGTTCTTTCATTAATTGATGAGTTAAGTAAAATCTTTGACATGTGTTCATCTTACATTTGCAGAAGAGTCGTGATTTTACCTTTTTTGAAAATGATTCTTTAACATATCCCATAAGTGTACAAACATGGACTGTGGTCAAGATCTTCCCCGCTATAATAGGGAGAGGACCCGTGATTGCGCATGCTGCATTTGACAAATTTTAAAAAGGCTGGGTTAACACAATGAAAGAGTGATGCAAAGAACTAGATTTAAGTTCAATTCATTTCAAATCTTGGTGGGCCTGTGGCTGTAATAACCAAAACAGACATCTCATAAAACCTCTTTATGCACAATAATCAGGGTGAGATTCATATTAACAAAGTTAAAGTAAATTCGTATTTCAGTGTTGATAATTTTGAATGTTTTGACCATCTTTTTATAAAATAAGATAGATTTCTGTTATTTTTTTCTTGTCAAGTAGCTGACAAAGAGCTTCTGCTGCTGTAAGAATATTTGTCAGTGCTACCATGGCTTCCTGTTTACCAGTACTTGCACTATTAGAGTTATTTTTTAAACCAGCAACATTGTAAGTCTTCTAACACCATTTGTCCATTGCGTAAGCATAGGTTTAGTTGAAACTAGATATTTTCTGCATTTTACTAAGCACTCACAATCTACAATATGTTACTATACTCTAAAGGGGTTCAGAAAGGAAAGTTGTCACAATGCAAAGCTTCTACTCTTCCCTGAGAAGGTGACGCCTGTAACAGATTCAGAGTACAGAAGCCAGTGCAAACTGGAAGTATTTTAAATACCAGTAAGTTTAAATTCTTGCTTGCATTTTCAGTAAAAATAAAATGAGGTAGAAATTCTGCTATTTTCTTCCTGTATCCCAGTGGTTTTTCCTGCCCACCCCTGGGATAAACACAGCACCCCCCCACCCCCACTCAACCCCAGTCTGATAAAAGAATGTCATTTCAAGTCTGATGTTTGGCAGTCACTAAGTGGGTACCACCACTTGGTGGCAGCAGTGTCTCACAACTGTGGGATCCATTTTGCAGGGATAAATAAACTACTTTTAAAAAGACTTAACTGAGTTAGAGGCAGGCAAAGACAACATGCACTCGACCACACACAGCGCCTTTTTCTTCTTCACCACTGACAGTGTTGAACTTGACCTGAGCCCTGTACTTCTGGAAAGCAGCAATAGTAAAGAACACCTTCCCCACCCTTTTGTTTTCAGCAATTGCTCCCATTTTTGTGTGTGTGTGTTCTAGGAAACAGCTTATTCTAAGAAGAACTCTCCCTTCCCCATGAGACTTAGATAAAACTCATTGTCCACTCTTTCTCATGATACCCATAATTCTCGGGAACAACTCCTCTGTTTACCTGTGACAAACTTGTTGACAAGACCAGATGCAGATCCTCCAATTTCCCATCCTTTGCTGTAATTGATTAGTGAAGATTAGAACTATTTGTTCCCTTGGAAACTGGCTAACCACAGAGAAAAACATTTCCTGTTCAGCTACCTGAATGAGACTTCTAATTACAAAACTACCCAACTGTAAATCACCTCACCTATAGCCTGTAGCCTATAAAAGTCTAAGGCAAAACTAACCTTCAGAGGCTCTGATCTTTGGATCTGGGATGCTCTCCTTTTTGCAATGGCCTCAATAAAATGAGTTGCCTCCCTTGTCCAGTTTTGTCTTTAATACATCCCTTCATTTCCCCTTAAAGAAGCTTCACCTTCACCGGACCTAAGCATGTCATCCAGACAGACAGATTACTACATAGCTTGCAGAATGTCTTCCAGGCAAACTTTCTCCCAAAAGAAATAACTTCATTATTAATAGATAACCTTCATTGAATTATGCTTTTCTCAATATAACATTTCTGGCCAACATTTACAGTAAAAAATTTTTCTATTTATATCTTCGACATAATTTTAAACAAAATGATTTATAGGAAAAGACTTTCATTTCTATTACTATTACTAAACATCAACATTACTATTGACGTTTCTTTGGAGTCAGTTGTGGGTTACGCTGTGTCCACCCAAAAGACGCATTGATGTTCTAACTCCTGATACCTGTGAAGGTGATCTTATTTGGAAATCAGGTCTTTGTAGAGATAATTAAGGTGCAAATTAAGATGAGGTCATACTCAAGTATGATGGGCCCTTGATCCAATATAACTGGTGTCCTTAGAAGAGAAGAGACATAGACAGACACACACAGGGAGAATACCATGTGTTAACTAGGCAGTGATTATAATGATGCATCTACAAGTCAAGGGACACCAAGGATTACTGGCAACCTCAGAAGCTAAGAGAAAGGCATGGAACAGATTCTTTCCTAGAGCCTTCAAAAAGAGCATGGCCTTGTCAATACCTTGATTTTAGACTTCCAGCCACCAGAACTCTGAGAAAATGAATTTCTGTTATTTAAATGATCCAGTTTGTGGTGCTTCATTATGGCAATCCTAGAACACTAACATAGAGTCCTGTTAAAATTTTTAAAATTTGTGAAATTTGGTGTCTACAAAAGAGATGCAGCACAGGACCATAGTTGGTGTCAAAGCAAAAATCACACTGGATGAAACTAAATAGGCAAAGGAGGTTTTATCCAAGGCTACTACAATAGAGGAGAGAAGCCAGAACTAAGCCTGAATTCAATTCAACTAGGGTAGGATATTTTAAGGTCTGGGATGAGCCAGTGGAAAAGTAGTGGAGGACATCAGGGACAAATCACAGGCCATCTGTATTTGCTAATTGGCTTTATCCAGGGAAAAACAAATTTCTTATATCTTTATGACAAGAAATAGTTTTGCAACTTAGAGCAAAGCAGCTTGAAATTAGGTTCCTATCCTCTCACAGAAACTGAGAAATGGGGTGCTATTTCCTTTGCTGATTAGATTCCTTGTCAGAGAGATGGTTCCCAGGTTCTTGAGAAAGACTTTCCTGGATTGTAAAACTCACAAAGGCTCTTTCAAAGATTTACATCTCAAAGAAGCAGAGAAAGAATTTACAATTATAAGTTTTCTAAAGCAAATACTCTAAGGGAGCTCAGGGGCTTAGAATCGGAAGGAATCCTGTTGAAGTTTAGTCAGGCTGAGGAGAATATTAAAACCATCGTGTTTTTTTTTTTTTTAATTAGTTTCAGGTATACAGTACATTAGTAAGACATTTATATAGTTTATGAAATGACCGCCCCGCTCCCCCCATTACTCTTTCACCCTCCTGGCTCTACGCATAGCCATTACTTTACTGCTGACTACATTCCCTATGCCACTCACCCATCCCCATGACCATCTTTCAACTACTAATTTGTTCTCTTTAACCCTTCACCCTTTTCTCCCAACTCCACAAGCCTCCTCCCCTCTGGCCATCAACAAAATGTTCTCTCTATTTGTGAGTCTGTTTTCATTTAGTTTGTTCTTTTTGTTCCTTAGATTCTGCATGTAAGTGAAATCATATGGTATTTATCTTTGTTTGATTTATTTCACTCAGCGTAATAACCTCTAAGTCCATCCATGTTGTTGCAACTGGTAGGATTTCATTTTTTTTATGGCTGAGTAATATTTCATTGTATATATGAACCATAACTTCTTTATCCGATTGTCTGTTGATGGGCATTTAGGTAGCTTTCATATCTTGGCTATTGTGAATAGCACTGCTGTGAACATAGGGGTGCAGAGATCTTTACGAATTAGTTTTTGGTTTTCTTTGGATAAATACCCAGAAGTGCAATTGTTGGTTCAAAAGGTAGATCCATTTTTATTTTTCAGGAATCTCCAGACTGTTTTCCATAGTGGCTCTACCAATCTGCAATCCCACCAATAGGGTATGATGGTTCTCATTTCTCCACATCCTCACCAACACTTATCGTTCTTTGATTTATTGATGGTAGTCATTCTGACAGCTGTAAGATGATATCTTATTGTGGTTTAATTTGCATTTCTCTGATTATTAGTGATCTTGAGCATTTTTTCATGTCTTGGCCATCTGTATTTCCTCTTTAGAGAAATATCTATTCAGGTCTTCTGCCCATTTTTTAATTGGATTGTTTAGGTTGTTTTTGTTTTTGTTTTGGTGTTAAGTTGTATGAGTTTTTTATATTTTTTGGCATTTAACCCCTTATCAGTTCTCCTTTCTCAAGATTGCCAAGGCTATTTGAGATCTTTTATAATTCCACATAAAATTTTGGATTATTTGTTCTAGTTCTCTGAAAAATCTCATTGGTATTTTGAAAGGGATTGCTTTGAATCTATAAATTAGTTTGGGTAATATGGACATTTTAACAATGTTGACTCTTCCCACCCATGAGCATGGTATATGCTTCCATTTATTTTTATCTTATTTAATTTCTTTTTGCAATGACATAATTTTCTGAGAACATGTCTTTTACCTCCTTGGTTAATTTGATTCTTAGGTATTTTATTGTTTTTGATGTAATTGTAAACAGGACTGTTTTCTTAATTTCTCTTTTTTAAAGTTCATCATCAGTATATAAAAATGCAACCAACTTCTGGATATTAATTTTGTATTCTGCTATTTTACTGAATTTATTAATCAGTTCTAATAGATTTTTAGGAATCTTTAGGGTTTTCTATATATATAGTATAATGTCATCTGCAAATAATGACAGTTTTTCTTCTTCCTTTCCAAGAAAGCCATCTTTTTCAGTGACCTTCTACTGCACAAAGCTGTTGTTTGTTATCAACCTTATTAATTATTTGGTGATAAAGAAACAATGTTTTAAGAATTTTACATCTAACAAGATATTTTGGATTTTTAAAAATTATACATAGGTATATTACCACATTTTAGTTACTTGTTTATGAAATTAGTTGATTGACAGAGTATAATTTTTTAAATTTAAAATAAAATAAGATTAGAATTTTCATACAGAACAACTAATTTTTCAATAACAGATTACTGATGTAGAGCAGGAGAGGCCTGCATTTCTAAAATTGTTCATATATATATAATTTTTTAAAAGAAACTCTTGAATTGTAGATACGAATTTTCTCTAAAGAATAATCTCTCTGATAGGGTGACTCAGTACAGACCCACCACATTTTGAATCCCAAAATAAGGCCATCTTTAATGAGCTTTCTCCTTGCATTCCCACTTATACTCCCACTCTCATCAAGGTCCAGGACAGATGGGCCATCAACTTGAAGACCAATAGCAGGACAATCCCACTGGCAAATTGCCTATGAATTTAGGGAATGAATAACAAAATCTGCTCTAAAATCCACAACCCACATCCAAAAAGGAGACAGCTGCTAGCCGCATTCCCTCTACATCAAGACAATGCTTTTAAACTGCTCATGGAAGTCAAGAATTAAAAAGCAAAACAAACAAACCAAAACACAATAGAATAGAAAATAACAAAATACACTGAAGTATTGATTCAGGTATGTATGCATGTATGTATGTATGTATGTATGTATGTATGTATGTATCCTAAGTCATAATGCAAGGTGAATTCCTTTGAGAACTGTTCTAAGAAGTCTAAAATAGTTACTGGAAGGGAAGGGCAAAGGAGTCAGTTAATATTTTATGTCATACACAACAACAGGCCAGGGTTTAAGATCTAGTCCCACCATCAATTAACTTACCAATTGAAATTACTGGTAGTCCAAATCACTCCAGGAATTTTTTGCTGCCCCATGTTTGGTATTTGAAACCTAAACTCATTGCATTACCATTCTCTTACAGTTTCTCTCACCTCCTGGCAAGCAGCTTCTTTCATTCACTTCTGGTAGATCTTTAAGGAATAAAGTGCGCAGGTAAAGATAAAAATCACATCACTCTTATTTCTGTAACTAGATAGATATGGACAAAGAAAAGTATTCTCAAGGGATAGGAGAAGGGATAATGATCTCAAGGGATTAGAGAACATCTTAAACCAAGCTCCATTGTTTTTACAAATAAGAAAAAGTTATTGCTATTGACATGAAGGGATTTGCTTGAGCTCACACAGCAATTTAGTGATAGATTTAGAGCAAGAAGCTTGGTCTTCATATTTTCAGACAAGGGTCCTCTCTGCTAACTGCACAGCCCCTGATAGAGAGCTGTGTGAATAGTACTAAGGTGTGACTATGTTTTCATTCAATTTTGCATACTGGATTGTCTGGAACACAGCAGGCAGATAGTGAATGTAGCTGATATTCCTCTCCATTCTTTCTCAATTTTCTTGGAGTCAAAACATTTGAGGGGAGAGGCTGAGTCCATTTGACATCACTAATCATATAGCAGTTGCCTAAGCAGGGTTGAAGGATGGTGACTCCCAGGGGTGTTCTGAGCAGTGTGTTTCTATATCTGTAACTTACTGTCACCTGATGGAGACTGTATCTGCAGCTTATTAAAGCACCCAAATGGAAAACAAAAGTGGTTTGAAACTTATAAATATTCTGTCAATTATACGTCAATAAGGCTGAAATTAGAAGAAGGAGAAAGGGAGGGGGAAGGAAAAGGAAAAGAAGGAATTTTCTTGTCCTGAATTCCAAGACGGAATTCTACAAGGTGAACAACCTAGTAAAGTTCTGGAAAACTTTCTACCTTTTTTTATGGTGAGAACGTTTAAATTCTACTCTCTTAGTACATTTCGATTATATAATACAGTGTTATCGACTATGATCATCATGTTTTACCTTAGATCCTTAGACCTGATTCATCTTCTACTCAACAGTCTGTACCCTTTTAACAGCCTCTCCCTGTTTCTCTCATTCCCCAGCCCCTGGCAACTACTTTTCTATTCTGTTTCTATGAGTTTGACTTTTTAAAAAGATTCCATGTAAGTGATACCATGCAGTATTTGTCTTTCTCTGTCTGGCGTATTTCACTTAGCACAATGCCCTCATGTTTTATCCATGTTGTTGCAAATGGTGAGATTTCCTTCTCTCTCATGATTAAATAATATTCCATTGTGTGTATTCACCACATCTTCTTTCATCCATTCGTGTGTTGATGACCACTTAGGCTTTTTCTATATCTTAGCAGTTGTTAATAATGCTGCTATGAATATGGGGGTGTAGATATCTTTTTTAGGTAGTGTTTTTGTTTTCTTCAAATACCCAGAAGTGGGATTGCTGGATCTATTTTTAATTGTCAAGGAACCTCCATACTGTTTTCCATAATGGCTATACCAATTTACATTCCTATCAAGAGTTCACAGGGTTCATTTTTCTCCACATCCTCACCAACACTTGTTATCTCTTATCTTCTTGATGACAGCCATCTCATTGTGGTTTCGACATGCATTTTCCTGATGATTAATGATATTGAGTACCTTTTCATGTACCTGTTGGTCATTTGTATGTCTTCTTTGGGAAAACATCTATTCAGATCCTCTGTCCATTTTTAAGTTGAATTAATTAAATAATAATAATAATATATTAACAATATATATTAATACATATCTTAATTTATTTTAAATGGATTTAAAATGAATTTCTAACACTCCTTTTCCTTGATCCAACATCAAAACTTCTAAACTTCTCTTTCCAATGTGCAGAATAACTGAACAGAGTCCAGATTACAATACTGCCAATGTAAAGTTGGCAGGTGGCCCCTGTCAAAATCCAGAAACTGTTAAAAATAAAACCAGATCAATATAATTGTATTACTAAGGGTTCACAAACTGGGAGTCTTCAAACCAACAGTGTAATGACTCTCAGAGGCATGTTTATATGGTACGCTTATATAGTGAAAACATGGAAGCTATTTAATCTTTATAATGATTGGTTATAGCATTTAGGGTTTTTCTAAATGACAGGAGATTGATTAAAAGTGGTCATCTTATGCCGTTTTTGGAAAACAATTTAGGATTTTTAGAAAAATGATTTTTAGAGGCATTTATAAGAAACAACCCTAGTTAAGTTTCGTTCACATTGCAAAATTAACAATATTAGGTTTCTTATATGGCTCAAATGGTTTTGCTGTTCAAGGAATTTTCAAGTCTGGTCTCCATTTTACATTTTATTTTAATGCCTCTAATCTTGTTCACTCAAGAAATTAACATAATTTCTTACACAATGAACAAATGAGATAAGATACAAAGCATCTGCCCACAGAAGCATAAGTAGACAGGTTTTTAAATTAAAAGTTAATATTCCAATGGCATTTTTCACAGAAATAGAACAAACAATTCTAAAATTTGCATGGAACCACAAAATACCTAAAATAGCCAAAGCAATCTTAGGAAAGGACGAAGTTGAAGGTATCACGCTCCCTGATTTCAAACTATATTACAAAGCCATAGTAATCAAAGCAGCACAGTATGGGCATAAAAACAGACACATATCAATGGAACAGAACAGAGAGCCCAGAAATAAACCCATGCAGGTATGGTTGTCAACAAATTTTGACCAAGAACTGTAAGGCAAACAAAAACTTTGTTTGGGGGTCTTTTTAGGAATTGCAAATCCAGGAGACACAGATTTGAGTTGAAACCCAACTGTATTATGAGGGGGAAAGAAAGGGAGAAAGTTTATAAAGACAGAAAAAGGAGAAATGTCAAAGGATTTACATAAGTTGCTTTGAAAGAGCTGTGAATGGTGCTTACAAGCTGACCTACATTATATTATAAATGATTAATTGCTTATGTCCGTTGGTAGGTGAAAATTTTATTTTTTAACAGAGTTCAGTGATGCAGAGCCAGTCCCAGGAACTGTATCATGATATAGTTGTTTGGTTTAGCCAAGTTCAAAAGTTCAGTTTCACATGGAGGGGGTATGTTAGCTCAGCTCCCCAGAGGCCTCCCAGCTCCATTTTAGATTGCTCTCTTGATAATATTAACTTCATTTTACTGTTTTTCTCTCACATGGTCAAAGAATTTATGACCAAGGAGCCAAGATTAGACAATGGGGAAAGGACAGTCTCTCCATAAATGGCGCTGGGAAAACTGGACAGATACATGCAAAAGAACGAAACTGCAACCCTATCTTACATCATACACAAGAATAATCAAAATGGGTTAAAAACTTGAATGTAAGACCTGAAACCATAAAATTTGTAGAAGAAAACATAGGCAGTTATCTCCTCGATATCAGTCTTGGTGATGATTTTTTAGAACTGACACTAAAAACAAAGTCAATAAAAGCAAAAATAAATGAATGGAATTACATCAAATTTAAAATTTTCTACATGGCAAAGGAAATCATCAACAATATAAAAAGGCAACATATTGAACGAAAGAAAATATTTGCTAATCATAGCTCTGATAAGGGGTGAATATCCAAAATATATAGATATTATAAAGCTTAATAACAAAAAAACAATAATCTGATTAAAAAATGGGCAGAAGATCCGAAAAGAAAGTTTTCCAAAGAAGACATATGGATGGCTAATAGGTGCATGAAAAGGTGCTCAACATCGCTAATCATCAGGGAAATGCAAATCAAAACCACAGTGAGTTATCAACTCACAGCTGTCAGAGCAGCTAGTATTAAAAAGACAAAAAATAACCAGTGTTGGCGAGGATGGGGAGGAAAGGGAATCCTTGTGTGCTGCTTGTGGGAATGTAAGTTGGTGCAGCCACTATGAAAACTAGTATGAAATTTCCTCAAAACATTAAAAATAAAACTACCACTTCTGGGTATTTGTCTGAAGAAAACAAAAACTCCAACTAGAAAAGATATCTGTACCCCCATGTTCATTGCAGCATTATTAACTATAGCCAAGATATGAAAACAACCTAAGTGTCTATCTATGGATGAATGAATAAAGAAAATGTAATATATATAATGGAATATTATTCAGCCATGAGAAAGAAGGAAATCTTGCCACATGCAACACATGGATGGACTTTGAGAGCATTATGCTAAGTAAAATAAGTCAGACATAGAAAGACAAAAACTATATGATCTCATTTATAGGTGACTCTAGAAACGAATAACAAAAATACCCCCAACAAGTCATAGATACAGAAAACAGACCGGTGGCCGGCAGAGGAGGGAGTGCGTGGTCAAAATGAGAGAACGGATCAAAAGGTACAAACTTCCAGTTCTAAATAAGTCAGGGGGATGTAATGTACAGCACGGTGACTACGGTTAATAATATCGTATCGCATATTTGAAAGTTGCTTAGAGATTGGATCTTAAGTTCTAATCACACACACAAAAAAGTTTTATTACTACGTATGGTGACAGATGTTAACTAGACTTATTGTGGTGATTATTTTGCAATATGTACAAGTATCAATGTATTATGTTATATACCTGAAATTAATATAATGTTATATGTCAATTATATCTCAATTTTTTAAGTTAATTTTGAACAATGTAATGCTGAAGCAGATATCCTCTTGAGAAAGCATCTCATCAAAGCTTCATTTAAGGATGAAATTCTTAGTTAATGAGAGAGCCTAAATGAGAACTCAAGTTGCCTCATTACACTTCAGTCACTGATTTACCAAATATTTATATACCAACTTTGTTCCAGATACTACTAGGTGCTCATTAGACAAAAAGAACAGACAGACATGGTCCCAGCCCTTGCCAAGCTCATAGTCCAGGGCGGAAACAGACCACAAAAATTGAACAAGAAAAATATGTCATAATAAATTTCATTACATGCTTTTACAAAGAAAAAAAACAATGGCATGATTTGAGAGAGAAGAAAAAAGGAGTGCTTAAAACAGGTTGGATGGTTAAGAAAAATCTCGAAGAAGAGGTGACATTTAAGTAAAAACTAAAAGATGAGAAACCACTTGCTACAGTTGGCTGGAAGAGAAGCTTCAGGAAGAGGGAAAAGCATGTGAAAACTTAAGACAGAAAAAAAACTGTATATTCCAGGACTGGAGAGGAGGCCTGGGTACTTGGAGCTTAGTGAGAAAAGGGTACAGCTTGCTTTGTCTTTAGGTTCAATCTTGAAAGGAGAGCATATGCTGCAGCCTAGGAAGTAAAACAGGTTAAGACTTCTCTGATCAAAAAGGTGAGCCAAACACCACCTAAATGGATGCCTTAACATGTGAAGTACTCAGAACTGTGCTTGGCTCATAGTAATTGCTCAACAAATACTGGTTTCTTAAAAGGCAAGGATAGGAAGCCATATTCCTCCTTCCCCAACCTTCTAGGTATTCCCTTATGGGCCTCAGAGAATTGCCTAGGGTTCCAAGGAACGGACCTTGATAATCATCGCACTACTGTTGCAGAAAAATTGCAAAAACTCAGACCAGTGAGAAATCAAGCAGCACCTGGAAGGTTTGAGAAACTCAGGTTTATTATGCCGGCGGTCCCAGAAGAGCTAGTGCTCTGAAAATCTGGGCCCTGAGCGTAGGGGCAATTTTGCTTTTATACCTGTGTTGTTACAGTTGCATTGGGGTGATTTACAGACCCCTGGAATTGCTATGGGCTATGGGCAGTTACAGAGCATAGGATTTTCAAACAAGCACTAAAGCAATACATCTTAAGGAGAAAGTGAGTTCTCAGTTGATCCCCAGATCTTTGGCCTATGCAGCAAGCCTGTCTACAGAAGCAGAACAAAGAACCGATTAGAAATGTTGGCCATTTAAGTAGGAAATTCCTCTTCACTACCACTGCTGCCTCACAGAGGAATATGCATTTCTGAAACTGCACTGTTTATAAAATCAACTTAATACAAAGAGTCTTTCCAGAGGAGATTTGGTTAGTGAGGAATCCTGGTTAAAAGTTACTTATGGGTCTTGATTTATGGAGGATCTTTAAGAAAACAATGCTTAGAGAAGTGAGCAATGTGAAGAGTCTCAGATAAGGCACAATGGATGAGGTAAGGGAAGTAGAGAGGTGGGCATCCAAGAAAAGACAGGTAGATGGCAAAATATGATCTGGTTCAGTATTTCTCAAACAGCAATATGTAAGGATCATCTGAAAAACTTGTTAGAATGACCCCAGAACTTCTGATTTAGCAGACTGGAGGTGGGTCTTGAGAATTTGCATTCCAAACAAAGTATTAGCCTGGGGATTGCATTTTGAGAACCACTGGTCTAGATCCTGGAAATGGGGGAAAAATTAAGTGGGACCAGATTGAGGGGCAGGTCATGCCCAAGTACAAGGTTCTTTTTGGCAGAATTAGTCAACTCTAATAGAAGTGGGTGAGGGTTCACTACTCACCTGCACCCTCCCTATCAGGAGGTTACAGTGAAGGCAAGTCTGCAGCAAGCAGACTTTTATTTGCAAAACGGATTCAGAAGGCCTGCTCTTTAAGTTTGAAAAAGACCTGCTATTTGTCCTTTTAGGTGCTTGGAGCACACTTAGCTTAAATTAATTCAGTTACTTAGGGTACAAGTCAGCCTCAGGGACCACACATACTCTGAACCAATGGCTCGATGCAAGATGCTTAGAGATCAGGATTTGGATGATATCCTTAGGGCTATAGGCTTCCAGAACTCTGAATTCTTGTACCCTGTTCATGTAGAAACGGAAGCCAAAATCTTTGGAAGCTGAATTTTCTTC
>NW_006436288.1:13799316-13816698 GCF_000325575.1 Pteropus alecto | reverse complement strand
TATTTTGATTAAGGATTCTATCTTAAATAATTCTTAAATATTTTGATTAAGGATTCTATCTCATTTTAAATACAAGGCACTAGAACAGGGCTTCTTAACTAAAAGGTTCAATGCCACTACAGGACACCTGAGTTTACTTAAAAAATAGTTTTTATAAGGCTCGGGTATTTTAAAATTTAATTAATAATGGTTTCTATTTGAATTTAAATTAACTTCACCAAAATTTTGTACTTTAATCAATCTGTGTATATAAAAATTTTATAAATTTTTAAATTTATAGCTTCTATTGCCACTGGTAGATTATTGCAGTGTTAATTATGAATTATGCATACATCTCAACCAATTCCAAGAACATTTCTGATCCATGAGTTTCTTTATTTAATAAAAACTTTGTTTTACCATGAAGCCATACTCCCTCAAAATTTACATTTCTATTATCAGCAAAAACCAAATCATTTTACTTCAATGCTAAATTTTTTAACTGAAACTATAATTCACAATGAAGTTAGATATTTGACCTTTACCAGAATGAGCTTCTAAAAATTTGCCTTGGTTCCATAAATTGGATAAACAAAAAATCACACTATTACTGGAATTAACTCAAATATTTAATGACACCAATAGAAAATGGACATTATTGAACTAGCTGCAAAGTTCTTTCTGCTAAGAGAGCCAATACATGAATGATAGCATTTTACTTTTCACATGTTCACAAGAAACTTAGACTTGAAAGCAAGCAAAATTAATTTAGAAAAACCATCATGTGATCTAAATGAGAATTCATGCTTCACAGGCTGATAAGTAAATATGCCTCTGTATCTGCATATGTTACATTGTCATCTTTAGGCACAGTCTTCTTTAAAGAACTACTAACGTTGGAAGTAGATAATGATATTTCTTCAGCAAATTTGGGTCTTCTACTTTTCACATAGTCATTAATATTACTATAGCCACTCCTGGCCATGGTAAATGTTGATAAATACTTTGTGTAATTTATACATTCATCATTAACTTTCTTCAGAAACCAAAATTCATACTTAAATTTTCATTCTATAAGAATGTTTAAAAGCTTATTCTTGCTGAAGGAGACTATGCGGGGGGGGATTAACATACAATATAATAAACAAATGGTTATAGATTTATAAAATATATATATATAATACATATATATGTTTAAACAATATATAATAAATACACTAAAGCAATAGTGACCAGACTACTCTGTACACAGTGTGGCAGGACCTCTTAGCCTATTTCCTCCACTTATTCTGTAGACAGCTCACCTATAATTACGTGGCCTGGAGACTGTGCGGTTTTTCGATGGGAGCATGGGCCATGCCACAATTGGCAGATGTATCAAGTGGTCAGCAGTAGCAGCATCCCATCTTTCTCTCACCAAATTTCAAAGTAATTACAATATTTATTATGTTACTTTTTTTTTTTGTATGTGGTAGAACGTTTGAGATCTCATAGCAAATTTCAAGTATATATACTACATTATAATTAACTATAGTCACCATGCTGTAAATTAGGTATCCAGCACTTATTCATCTTATAATTGAGGGCTTGTACCCTTTGATCAGTATTTCTCCTTTTTTCCTCCCCTCTAGCCTCTGGTAACCACCCTTCTATTCTCTGTTATTATGAGTTCAACATTTTTTTTTTTTTAGATTGTACATGTAAGTGGGATCATAAATATTTGTCTTTCTGTATCTGGTTTATTTTACTTAGCATAATATTCTCCACTTGTTACAGATGACAGGATTTCCTTCTTTTTTAAGGCTAACTAATATTTCAGTATGTATATATCTCTCACATCTTCTTCATGCATTTATCTGTTGATGTACTCTTAGGTTGTTTCCATATCTTCGCTACTGTAAATAACGCTACAGTGAAAATAGGCGTGAAGATATCTCTTCAAGATAATGATTTCATTTCCTTTGGCTATATACCCAGAAGTGGAACTGCTGGATGATATTGGAGGTAGGTTTGTTTGTTTGTTTGTTTGTTTATGGTGACATTGGTTAACAAAATCTGGTAAGTTTCAGGTGTACAATTTAACAATAAGGCATTGTGTTATTTATTTTTTTAATTTTCTTTTTTTATTAAGTTTATTGGGATAACATTGGTTAATACAATTTTATAATTATCGGGTGTACATTATAATTTGACATCTGTATATTCTATTGTGTGATTACCACCCAAAGTCCAGTTTCCTTCAGCTACTATATATTTGATCCTTTTTACCCACTTCACTCTCCCCCTACCCCTCTATATTTGACCTCTTTACCCCATCTGCCACTCCCCTCCTCCCCCACCCCCTACCCTCTGGTAACCACTAGTCCATTGTCCATGTCCCTGAGTCTCTGTTTGTTTGTTCTGTTCATTGTTGCTTTTAGGTTTATATCCCACATATAAGTAATATCATATGATTTTCAACTTTTTCAGTCTGGCTTATTTTGCTTAGCATGATTATCTCGAGGTCTGTCCATGTTGTCACAAAGGGTAGTATTTCATCTCTTCTTATGGTTGAGTAATATTCCATTGTATATATGGACCACAGCTTCTTTATCCAATCATCTATCGTAGGACACTTCAGTTACTTCCATGTCCTGGCCACTGTGAATAATGCTGCCATGAACATCGGTGTGCAAATATCTTTTGGGATATAGGTTTTCAAGTCTTTGGGGTAAATACCCAGTATAGGGGTTGATGGAGCATATGGTAGATCAATTCTTAGTTTTTTGAGGAACCTCCATACTGTTTTCCATAGTGGCTGTACCAATTTGCAGTCCTACCAGCAGTGTATTAAGGATTATTATTTTTTTGAGGACTCCATGCCGTTTTCCAGAGTGGCTGCAGCAATTTGCATTCCCACCTACAGTTCATGAGGGTTCCTATCTCTCCACATCCTTTCTAGCACTGGAATCTGTTGTCTTTTTGATAAGTCATTCTAAAGGTGTGAGCTTTATTTGCATTTCCTGATGATTAGTGATGTTGAGACCTTTTCAAGTACCTGTTGGCCATTGTATATTTTCTTTAGAAAAATGTCCATTCGGGTCTTCTGCCTGTTTTTTTTAATTGGGCTAGCTCGGATTTTGCTATTGAGTTGTATGAGTTCCTTATGTAGTTTGGAAATTAACTCCTTATAAGATGTCCATTCTACCTAAAGTGATCTATAGATTTAATGTAGGGATAACTAAAATGTTAAATCAAGCTACATTCAGACAAGATCGGGCGTGTTCAGGGTGGTATGGCCGTATACTTTTTTTTTTTACATGGACAACTTTTATTTTCTAATTGTACTTTGTACACTTAAAAATGTTACCATTAAACACATTAATTGAAATGGAGATGGACTGATGATTTAAAATTTTAGAATTTAGGAGGTTGTAGAACTAGCTATTTAATGGCTCAACTAGTGACATAGCAACTTTTATTTGGAAGGGGATTATTCAGGAGTAAACTGAAGCCCTTGGTTCCAGACAATGGTCCCCTGGGCTTTTGATGCCAAAGCCTATTATGCAAAATCCCTGTCAAGAGAAAGCCAAGAAAAAGTCATTGGCATGTGCCAATCTGGGTGGCACCTAGCTCGTGATTAAGGGAGTAGAGACGGATGGAAATTGCTAGCAGGCTGGTTGCTGCAGTCACGCAGAGGACCCAGGTGGAAGAGCAGCCTGGGGAAGTCAAACATTTAGCACACTCAAAAAACCACTTTTCTAAATAGTTCGTAGGACGCTTTTTTCAAACAGTATAAATCGAGCTACATTCAGAGACTGCAATATGCTGATCCGCCCTGTAGCCAGGCCAGGAGGACACCTGCAGAACAAAGGAAGATTTCTGCTGGGATTACTAACAACCCATTTCCCACATCCTGAAGGGGAAACAGGAAAACAGAGTCTTTAAGTGGCTGCCTTACCCAAAATAAAATTGTTCATTTCTTATGGCTAAAACCATCAGGATCCTATGGATTAAAGGCTGGGAACTGCCAGCAGGCCTTTCACACTACATACTCTTACCTTTTCAGGCTACATACTCTTCCCCTTTCCTTTCCTCACTGTATTTCCATATCAAAGGAAATGGGTAAATAAAGCCATATCAAAGGAAATGGGTAAATAAAGCCTGTAGTTCCTGTAACTCACAGGAACTAAAAAATGATATGTAAACAGAATTCCCCAAACATTTGGGGTCCTTCTTAGGGTATTTCTTTCAGTCTTTCTCACTCTCTGCTTCTGAGGGGAGACCACACTTTGTCTGTGGAGTGTTACTCCTTTTCTCATAAACTTTCCTTCTGACTTTGGCGTGTGTGTTGAATTCTTTCTATACTCTCTACCAGTGCAGAGCTTGGTCTCCCCCAACTCAGGGAAACTTGCCCTGTCCTGCATCAGATTAAATGAAATCTCTATCAAAATTTCAATGGTATTTTTCACAGAAATAGAAGAAATAATCCCAAAATTCATATGGAAGCACAAAATATCCCGAGTAGCCAAAGTAATCCTGAGCAAAAAGAACAAAGCCGGTGACATTACACTTTCTGGTTTCAAACTATATTACAAAGCTATAGTAACCCAAACAGTGTGGTACTGGCATAAAAACAGATACACAGACCAATGGAACAGAATAGAGTCCAGAAATAAACTCACACACATACACTAGACAACTAATTTTTGATAAAGACACCAATAATACATAACGAGTAAAGGATAGTCTCTTTAATAATGGTGTTGGGAAAACTGGATGTCCACATGCAAGAATGAAATTGAATCTTTATCTCACACCATACATGAAAATCAACTCAAAATGGAATATAGAATTAAATGTAAGACCCGCTTCTGTAAAACTCTTAGAAGAAAATTTATAGAAAGAGCTCCTTAATATTAGTCTTGGCATTTCTTTTGACACCGAAACCAGAGGCAACAAAAGCAAAAATAAACAAGCGGGACTATATCAAACTGAAATGTTTCTGCACAGAAAATAAAACCGTCGACAAAATGAAAAGGCAACCGACAGAATGGGAGAAAATAGGCACAAACCAGAAGCATTCTTTCCAAATGAAAAAAGACTTTGAAAGAGCGAGAGATGGTGATGACAGATTTGTTGAGCTGGAATATGCTTTCAAATGAGATAGATTAAAAACTAAATAAAACACATATTTTGAGGCCCAAAGTAACTGTTTAGCTACTAAAATTAATTAAGAAACAACCAATCCACTTCTTTACCTTTGGTTTCATAGAATACAGCAAAAATTAGGTCTATTTTATTTATTTTTTTTATGCCTATAGCACCTGGCCTTCTTAGGGGTCTCCCATCCAAGTACTAACCAGGCCCAACCCTGCTTAGCTTCTGAGATCAGACATCAGGCTCATTCAGGGTGGCATAGCCATAGACCATGTACCATGGCCCCACTGGGGTGTGAACCCAGGACTTTCTCCGTGTAAAGCAGATGTGCTAACCGCTACACTATGGAGCACATCCACAAAAATAAGGTTTAGAGTAAGAATTTAATTCAACTTCATTTCACAAACATTTACTGAGTATTTTCTAAGTGTGAAGAGCAATATAAAGAAATAAACTAATGTTCCCTGCCACTTCCTCAAGGGATAGACACTGTCTGAAAAACTGAGGCTATGATAGGGTTTAAAAGGTTATGCTAACAGCATGAGTAAATTGTAATAGGATCTCAAAAGTGGGGCTCAATTAATTCTCCCTGGAATATTAGGAAATGCTTCATAGACGAGGTGATATTTGAGCTGGGCTTTGGAGTAGAATGAGTAGGATTTGTTTCATCAGCTGGAGAAGCAGTAAAATTATTTTCTTAGATAGAGGAGACATACAACATGAGCAAAGGCAGGCAGCTCCTACATGCCAGAGGCTGATATGTTTATTTGGGGAAAGTGAGACATTTAACATGGCTGGCACAAATATAAGATAGCAGCAAGGGGGTGAAAGTAAAAATAGTTTGGTCTGTGGAAATAAACAAAGGTTAACCAAATGAGAACCGGCAAAGGCTATTTTTTTTTCAGAGCTCACTGTAGCAAGAGAGTTGGTTACAATTACTTGTATTTCAGTAAAGGCTCAAAGGTAAGCAGAGGAGTAGGAAAGCTTTACAGACGGAAAAAGGGAAGCCTTCAGGTATGCACCTGATGCAGGCTTTGATCAATCACTGCCAGCCTTCTTAATTTTTGCCCTGACTTCCAACTAGGGCTCAACCAAAGGAAGCCAAATATGCTCCCCTACCCAATCACATAGGATGTTCCATTTCCAATTAGCCAGCCTACAGTTTCCCCATGCCAACACCCTCCAAACTGAGCACGCTTGAAGGCTTCCCTTTTCCCCACTATGAAGTTTTCCCACTCCTCTGCCTGCTTTGTCTCTATTAAAATGAAAGTGATGATGTCCGAGTCTCTTGTTATAGTAAGCCCTCAATAAATAGCCTTTTACTTGTTCTCATTTGAGTGGTCTTTGTTTATTTTCACACAATCAAGTCTAAGCTGCCATCTGGACCACCTCAAGTCTTCTTCTTTAACTCTTATTGGTGGAAAAAGCAAGTAAGTGACAATGCCATTATCTGGGCAAAACCAGCTTGAATCAGAAAAGAATATATTAAATAAATGAAATGAAGTTTGTGTGCGGTTACAATGCCTTCTCCAATAATAAGTTGACACCAATTATCTAAAACTTCCAAAACATACAAAATAATACAGTTTATGATGAAAAGGTTGGCATTGTGTTTGCAGCTGCCCCAGTTGGTGCTCCCATCCATGCTTTTGACAGCATAGTGTATACCTGGCTGATTCCCAACAGTCTGAATTAAACACTTCCTTAGCAGTCCATAAACAATGACTGAAGTCAGTTGGTGTATAAAAACCCCAACTCCTTCACCCCTCTATGGAATGACTAGGAGGCAGGCTTTCTATAATGCCTCCCAGAATTCCATAGCAGGATTATGCTCACAGTGGTAGCTAGCTTGATAGCTCACCCTTTCCTTAATTACCTTCCTTTCCATCTTTGTCTCACTTCTCCATCCCCCTACCAGTGTTTCCAAGGATAACTTCTCAAATAAATTACTTGCTTTCAAATTCTTTCCTCAGGGTCTGCTTCAGTGGGAACACAAATGAATAAAATGTTAGAATTAGAAATAAATCACCTTTATTGTAATAACTAGCAACTGCAGAGAGATCAACCTCTCAATAGGTTTTCACTGATATATATCTCTTGGTAAACACAAAGAAAAGGTGTGTGTGGGGAATTGGTAATGCCATTTATAATTTAAAGAATAACAGACCTCTGTCTCATTAACAAACATTTTCTAATAATAAATAAGTTGCATTACCCTATGCAATTATTTAAGGCTTTTGAATCAACACAAAATTAGATGTAAAAGATTTCAATGCAAATGGTTAAAGACAGAATCAGTAGCAAAAAAATATGATAGAAGAGTCTAATCTCTTTTCATGGAATGAAAGAAAACTTGACCAGAAATCTATCGTTCATGGTAGACAAGAGAGTTTTACCATTAGTTAAACAAACAAATGTTTTAGCAGCTAAGACACATTTATACTCTTAAAAATTATTGAGGGTTCCAATAAAATTTCATTTGTATAGTTTATATTTATCAATGTTTACTGTATTACAAATTACTTAAAACATTTATTAATCCATTTTTAAATAACAATAATAAACACAAATAACACATTTTTATTTAAAAAAAAAACAAACAATTTCCTCTGAGAGGCATTGTTTTACATTTTGCAGATCTCTTTGATGTCCAGCCAACTAAAAGAGAGCTAGATTCTCATATCTACTATGGATTCAATCTGTTATGATGCCACATGCCACATAGTCTCTGGAAAACTTCATTTTTACATTCATGAGTAAATGAAAGGGAAAAAAGTAAATAATGGCTTAGTATAATATTGAAAATAATAGTGACCTTGTGCAATCTCTAAAAAAAGTTTAGGGATCTCCATGGTCTCTGCACTATACTGGAAAGAATTGCTGCATTAAAAGGTACACAAATCAGGAAAGCAGAAAGTACATATTCCATTGAGTATGGTCCCACTACACGAGGTGGCCTTTGAGGCACTTAGTCTTTCTAGTCTTGAACTTCGGCATCTTTCTAACCTGAGGAACCATGTCATTACATCCTTATATGAAAGTAACACTCTCTTGCTATTTGAAAAGTCTCCAGCACCTATTGCTCATCTTCTTTCTATTGCTATTTATTGCTGCTGCACATGCACCCTGTGCCCAAGGATAAGAACTTTCTGGCTTCTGAAACACGGAGGCTTGTGGGCGAGGGGTATCGGAGATAAGCCAGCAACAAACAGGGACCTGACTGAGGTCCAGTCTTCAGAACATGACTAATTTTCATGTAATTTAGAACTTTGCTGCACTTTGATCAGTCAGATGACCACATTTCTTTGGATCACTGAGAGAGAGGCAAGCTTGTTTTTCAGCTCAGAGCAAGAATTTGGGCACAGCATACATGCAAAGTACAGGCATAGTAGATCCAGCAAGAGTTCCTCTTTGCAAGGCACTTCACCTATTGTGCCCTTTTGTATCTTGGTTGGGCAAGAGAAAAGTGATACTATTTTTATTCCATATTTTTCATTACAAAAGAAATGTATTCTTTCTTTTTTTTTTTTAATGAAAATTATATATACTTTAGGTGTACAACATGATGAATTGATATACACATACATAGTAAAAAGAGTACTATAGTCAAGCTAATTAAAATATCATCTCTTCACATAGTTACCATTTTTGTGTGTGATGACAGCACCTAAAATCTACTTTCTTAGCAAATTTCCAGTATTCATTAAGTATTGTTAACTATAGTCATCAGACTAGATCTCTAGACTTATTCATACTACAGACTTTGTACTCTTTAATGAACATCTCCCCATATTCCCCACCTCCCTGCCCCTCAAAAAACTAAAAATAAAACTATTATATGATCTAGCAACCCATCTTCTGGATCTATATATCTGAAGGAAAAGAAATCAGTACAGTAAGTCCTCACTTAACATCGTGAATGGGTTCTTGTGACGAAATGACGTAAAACTAAACCAATTTTACCATAGGCTAATTGATATAAACAAGAGTAAAGTTCTGAGGGCATCTCGTCAACATTACAAGGAAACATTGAACAAAATGACCTTATTCAAGGACCACCTGAACCTCAAAGAACTATCTGCCCACCCATGTCCACTGCAACATGATTCCCAATAGCCAAGATATGGAAAAAACATAAGTATCTGTCAATGGGTAAATGGATAAAGAAAATGTGATGTGTATATACAATGGAATATTTTTCAGCCTTAAAAATGAAGGAAATCCTGCCATTTGCAAAAGCACAGATGAACCTGGAGACAGTATGCTAAGTGAAAAATGCCAGAGACAGAAAGAAAAAAAACTGTATGATCTCACTTATATGTGGAATCTAAAAAAATGGAATAGATGAAAGCATTGAGTAGCAGAGACATTTCATAATCCCCAAATTGTAAAAGTAAACAAAACACACAACAACAACTGTAAGGAGGCACACCAAATACAGGATAGTGACAGCTTCAAATGAGGAAATAAGTGAGACTGAAGTTGGAGAGGGTCCAAATGACATTTTAACTTCAACATTCTTTCTTTTATCAAAATAATTTAAAGCAAACATGACTAACTGTTAATACTTGCTAACTGTGCTTGATTGGGTGCATAAGGGCAAATAATAGTTAAAAATAAGAGGCTTAATTCTCCATGTTAAAAATGAGGGAAGAGATTCTCCTCCTTTTTCTTAGAGCATTTTCTTTAGAAAACTTATAATTACAAATTCTTTCTCAGCAACTTTGAGATGTATGCAAATCTTTTTAAAAATGCTTTTGCCAGTGTTAAAACACAGGAGGTCTTTCTCAAGTTACTGTGGCGGTGAGAGGGAGATATCTCTTTGAAATGTAAACATCAAGGGAGACAACACCTCTATCTTCCTGTGGGCGAATAGGAGCTTTGCTCTGGTGGGCACCTTGCTCCAAAGTGTAAAACTACTTCCTCTCATAAAGATATGAGAAGTTGATTTTTCCTTCATGTAAAGCCGATTAACACGAAGGCCACTCTAATTTCCAGGTGAATCTAGGATGAACTGTATGTGACAAATAGTGTTGTCAAGTCTTCTTACTTGGGACTAGTTGTTTATATTGAATACATGAATGTATTGAGTTGTATCTGCCTGGCTATATAAAAGGGTGAGATTTCTTTCTGTCCTTGCAATCTTAGCAGACTGCCTGCAATGCACATCACATTCTGGTTTAATGCTTAGTCAGTAATAAAACTCTTTTCCTCTACTACCTTTGTTTTATTGAGTTGGGAGATTTTGTTTTTAATTATATTTTCTCAATAGGTGTTTTTTATAGTATTCTTTGTATTTTCTGTTTTTCTTTTTTCAAATTAGGAAGAAAAAGATATATTCATTGACAACTTCTCTAAAGTGTCATCTACTTCCTATACTGCTCTTTTGTATTAGAGAATTTCATTTTATGTAGCAGCTAAGCCATTTCTCCATGGCCAATTATGAAAGGTATACTCCCTGCTCCTAACATAGCGATGAGTACACAGAAGATGTCCAGTAATTTTTTAGTTGAATCATTGAGAAGTTAGATATGTAAACTCTTATAGTAAATCCAGAACATCAGCTACAACTTGAAAGATAATCAAGACTTAGGTAGATGATGCTACAATCAATGCTTGTAGATCTCTTTTCATATTGGCTCTTATGTCTCTGCAGCTTGTATTTAGGTACGGATATGTGGGATTCACCCTTTATCTCTGTCTTCTCTGGTTCTTCATTTCTCATTCTTTCTTAATCAGTTACTACCCTTTTTCAATGTTTCTTTTCTTCCACTGTTACTGCTTTTGCTTCGGAGTATCTATTTTTTTACTTAGTAGAATTATATACTTATTATTTCTAACTTAAAAGCAGGCAAGTTAAATAGCATATTAAATTAAATTGTGCAATAATTTGTGCAACATTTCTATCAATGGTCATTGATAAAAGGACCTTTGTCACCCTTGACTAAGGTTAGTCAAATTCTCTATAACTCTTTGTTAAGTGAAAAAGAGTTAAGGTTTCAGTTTCCAGTTCTGCATGTAAAGAACTTGGAAGTCATCACTTTGTCCTAACAACAAATTAAAAACTGAATAGACTGAAAAATCAACAGCTCTTCTTGGATCCATAAGACAGGAGAGGACACTGGGCAAACCACTGCCCCCAAGATTGGAGAGACAGGGAAGTACAAGGAGTCCAGGCTTACCTGAGCAGAGACTTGCAGTGGAAATCGCCGTGGGAAACAGCACCGGTGTAGGAAACCTGACTGTAATTGACAAATTGCTGTAGCCTCTGTATGGACAAGGATAAGAGTTAAAAACTCCAGCAGACTGAGCATGACACTTATATGAGTATACCTCCAAGAGCTAGAACAGGTTCTTACAGTAAATATCAGAGAAAATCCCATCATGCTTCTGGCAGAGAAAGGGAAAAAGAAACCATTTTGAAATGTACCAGAGCACTCTGTTCTTAACAAGGCCTGCCCTCAGGGGAAACTAGTTAACCACAGCCTAACTTGCTGGAGTATTATCTGAGCCCAGTCGAACTGGGAAAAGGGAAATACCCAACTCCAGACCATTCTAGCCATCCTGCCCCACCTGAGCAGGGAGGAAAAAAAACAGAAACACCTGTGAAATTCACACCCAGGAGGCACAGACTCAATAGACTGAGACCTAGTCATAAGACTATAGAATGCTTGTCCTCTCCCCACACTTAATCATCACATTGCTAAAAACCTATTTACAGCAGTTATTTTTACCTGGTGTATCCTGTTTGGCTATCAAGAAAAAAAGGCATATCAGAAGGGAAAAAACACAATTTGAATAGACAGAGCAAGCATTAGAACCAGATGTAGCAAAGATGTTGGAATTATCAGACTAGGAATTTAAAACACCAATGATTAATAAGCTAAGGGCTCTAATGGATAAAGTAGATAACATGCAAGAACAGATGGGCAATGTAAGCAGAGAGTTGTGGAAATCCTAAGAAAGAATGAAAATGAAATGCTAGAGATAAAAAGTTATGTCACAGGAAAAAAATATTGGGCTTAGTAGACTGGACATAGCTAAGGAGAGAATTGCTAAGCTTGAGGATATCTCAATAGCAATCTCCAAAACTGAAAAGCAAAGAGAACAAAGATTGGGAAAAAAACAAAAACAAAAACCACACACAATATCTAAGGACTGTGAGATAACCACAAAAGTTATAACATATGTGTAAGGGGACTAGCAGAAGGAGAAGAAAAGATAGAAAGGAAAGGAAGAAATATTCCAAATAATAATTACTGAAAATCTCCCTGAATTAATATCAGACATCAAACCACAGATTTGGGAAGCTCAGAGAACACCAAACAAAATAAATGCAAAAACAAAACGAAACAAAAGCAAACAAACAAAAACCAAAACCAAGAAAAACTACATCAAGGCATATTATTTTCAAATCACATAAAATCAAAGATAAAGAAAGAAATCCTGAAAGAAGCCAGAGGGGGAAAAAAACATTTTACTTATAGAGGAGCAAAGGTGAGAATCATATCTGACTTCTTAGAAAACACGCAACCGAGAAGAGAGCAGAGGGAAATACTTACAGTGTTGACAGAAAAAAAAGCACCAACCTAGAATTCTGTACACGATGAAATTATCCTTTCACAGGGTACAGATAAAGTGGAGAAAGACTTTCTCAGACAAACAAAAAATGAGGAAATTTGTTGCCATGTAGACCTGTCTTGTAAGAAATATTTTTTAAAAAGTTTTTTAGAGAGAAGGAAGTAATATAGGTTAGAAACTCAGATCTACATTAAAAATGGAAGAGTATAGAAGAAGGAATAGTGAAAATAAAATAAAAACTTCTATTTTTCTTATTCATAATTGATCTAAGAGATACTATTTCTTCAAAATAGTAATAGCAGCAATATATTTGATATATATCCTTATGTATATATCATATATATATCTATATATGTGCTTATGTATGCTTTTATATAAGTGAATTGAATAACAACAATGATAAAAAGATGGGAGAAAGAAATTAGAATTATTTAATTAATTATTTAATTATTATAAGGTACATTACTTGGGAAGAGGTATACTGTTATTTGAAAGTGGTCTTGGATTAATTGTAAATGTATATTGCTAACTCTAGGGCAACTACTAAAACAGGTTAAAAAATAATACGCTAAGGAAGGACAAGAAATGGAATCATAAAATGCATGATTAAAGTGACAAAAAGCAGAAAAAGGGTTGAAGACAAAAATTGGAACAAAGAACAAAGGCAAAAAATAGAAAATAAATATGGTAAATATTAATTCACTATATCAATAATTACTTTGAATTTCAATGGTTTAAATGCACCAATTAAAAGACATAGATTGTCAGAGTGGATCAAAAACCAAGACCCTTTCTACAAGAAACCTGCCTTAAATATAAAAACATATAAAAAAAGAAAAGTAAATGTATTGAGAAAAATATGGCACACTAACACTATTCAAAATAAAGCAGAAATAGCTATATTAATTGCAGACAGAGCAGACTTCAAAACAAGGAAAGTTGTCAGGAATAGAGTAGCATTACATAATGATAAAGAGGTCAATTCTCCAAGACATAATAATCCTAAATATATATGCAACTTAACAGCAGAGCATCAAACTATGTGATATAAAAACTGATAAAATTACAAAGAGAAATAGATGAATCCACTATCATACTTGGAGACTTCGATGTCTCTCTATCAGAAGTAGACAGATCCAGCAGGTAGACAATCAGTAAGGACATAGTTAACTGGATATAATTCATATCTATAGACTACTTCATTCAACAACAGTAGAATATACATTGCTTTCAAACTCATATAGAACATTTGCTAAGATAGACCACATTCCGGGTCATAAAATACACCTTAACAAATTTAAAAGAATAGAAATCATACAATGTCTGGACAAAAAATGGAATTAAACTATAAATCAATAACATAAAGATAACTGGAAAAGACCAAAATATGTGGAGATTGAACAACACACTTCTAAATAACATACAAGTTGAAGAAAATATCTCAAGAGAAATTTTAAAATATTTTGAACTAAATGAAAGTGAAAACACAGCTTATCAGAATTTCCGAGATACACTGAAAGTGCTTAGAGGTAAACTTATAGCATCGAATGCATATATTAGAAAAGAAGACTTAAAATTAGTAACCTAAGTTTCCACCTTAAGAAACGAACAGAAGAGCAAATTAAATGCAAAGTAAACAGAAAAAAAAAAGAAAGAATGAAAATTAGAGCAGAAATCAATAAAATTGAAAACAGAAAAATCAACAGAGAAAATAAAACCAAAAGAGAGGACACAAATTACTAATATCAGAAATGAAAGAGAAAGCATCACTACATATCCTGTAGACATAATAATGATACTGAATGGATACTATGAACAACACTATGCCCACAAAATTGATAACCTAGATTAAATGGACCAATTCTTTGAAAGACAGTTTGTCAAAACTTACACAAGAAGAAACAGACAATCTGAATAGGCCTATATCTTTTAAAATTTTGAATTAATAACCTTCCAAAGCAGAAAACACAATACTCAGATATGTTCATTGGTAAATTATACCAAACAATTAGAGAGGAAATTATACCAATGCTCTATAGTCTCATCAGTGGATAGAAAGAGAGGAAATACTTCTACTCATTCTATGAGGCCAGTGTTACCTTAATACCAAAACTTGAAAAGACAATACTAGAAAGGAAAACTAAAAACTAATATCTCTCATAAACATAGATGCAAAACTTTTCAACAAAATATTAGTGAACCAAATCCAATATTGTATAAAAAGAATTATCTATCACAATCAAGTGGGATTCATCCCAGGTATGCAATGCAAGACTGGTTCAACAATCAGAAATCACATAGACTAAAAAAGAAAAGTCACATAATCATATTAATAGATATAGAAAATGCATTTGACAAAATTCAATACCCATTCATGATAAAACTCTCAATAAACTGAATAAAGAGTAACTTTCTCAACTTGATAAAGATTATCTACAAAAAAAAACTAGAGCTAACATCACATTTCTAATGGGAAACTAGAAGCTTTCCCACTAATATGAACACCAAGGCAAGGATGTCTCCTCTTACCACTCCTTTTCAACATCATACTGAAAGTCCTAGCAGATGCAATAAGAAAAGTAAAGAAAATAAAAGGAAGAAATAAAACCATCTTTGTTTACAGATGACATAATCATCTATGTAGAAAATCTGTAAGAATCTTCAAAATAACTTCTGGAACTAATACATGATTATAGCAAGGTTATAGAACACAAGGTTAATATTGACAAACGTCAATCATTTTCCTATAAACGAGCAATAAAAAAGTGGAATATGAAATTTAAAATGCAACACCATTTACTTTAGCACCCCCAAAGATTAAATACTGAGGTATAAATCTAACAAAATGTGTGCAAGATCTATATAAGGAAAACTATCAAACTCTGCTAAATAAAACTAAAGAAGAACTAAATAAATGGAAAGATATCCCATGTTCATGGATAGGATGACTCATTATTATCAAGATGTCAGTTATTTCCAATTTGATCTATAGATTCGAAGTGATCCCAATCAAAATCACAGCAAATTATTTTGTAGATATTAACAAACTAATTCTAAAATATATTAGAGAGGCAAAAGACCCAGAATAGCCAATGGAGTATTGAAGAACAAATTTGGAGGACTGACACTTCCTGACTTCAAGACTTCCTATAAAGCTAAAGTAATCAAAACGATGTGGTATTAATGAATACTACTGAAATAGATTGATGAAACAGAATAGAAAGCCCAGAAATAGACTCATATAAGTATAATTAACCAATCTTTGACAAAGGAGCAAAGGTAATACAATGGAGCAAAGATAGTCTCCTCAAGAAATAATGCTGGAACAATTGGACATCCACACGAAAACAATTAATCTAGACATAAACCTTATACCTTTCACAAAATTAAATCAAAATGGATCATAGATCTAGATGTAGAATGAAAAGCTATAAAACTCCTGGAAGATAACATGGGAGAAAACCTAGATGACTTTGGGTATGGCGACGTCTTTTTAGATACAATACCAAAGGCACAATCCATGAAAAAAATTATTGATAAGTTAGACTGCATTAAAATTAAAGACTTCTGCTTTTAAATGTGTAAAGAATGAAAATACAAGTCAGATTGGGAAAAAATTGTTTACAAAGGACACATCTGATAAACTACAGGTATCCAAAATATACAAAGAACTCTTAAAACTCAACAATAAGAAGTCAACCAATATTTAATAAGCAGGCCAAGAATACCCCATGGGGAAAGGACAGTTTCTTCAACAAACAGTGCTAGGTAAATTGGAGAAACACATGCAGAACAATGAAATCAGACCACTAGCTCACGCCACTCATAAAAATTGACTCAAAATTGATCAAAGACTTAAAAATAATACCTGATACCATAAAACTAATTTTTTAAAATGTAGGAAAGAAGTTCATTGATATTCGATTTAGTAATAAGTTAGGGGCATGACACCAAAAGCACAAATAACAAAAGAAAAAAATCAGCAAGTGTGACTATATCAAACTCAAAAGCTTCTATGGGTCATTGCAGGATGATAAGAAGAGCTCTTGGTAGTCTTTCTGAGGAATTATCAGGTGACACCAATAGTAAGGTTTTCGTTATTACTAACAAGTATTTAAATTGTGAATAACATTTTTAAACAGCTTTATTGATGTATAATTCATGTATCATTCAATTTATCCATTTAAAGTGTACAATTCAATGGCTCTTAATATATTCACAGTTGTGTATCCACCATCACACTCAATTACTATAGAACATTTTAATCCCTTCAAATAAAAAACATGTACTCTGGCTTTGACCCCCAACTCGTCAGTACCCCCCACCTCCACTATCCTCCCCAACCTGAGGCAACCAATAATGTACTTGCCGCCTATATGGATTTACCTGTTCTGGACATTTCATGTAAATAGAATCATATATTATGTAGTACCTTGTGACTGTCTTCTTTCACTTAGTATAATGTTTTCAAGATTTGCCCAGGTTGTATGAGTACCACATTTTGTCTGTCTGTTCACCAGTTGATGGACATGTGGGCTGTTCCTTATGTTCTTTTGAACACATTGAGGCCCAGTCCTCTGAGATTGTCTTTCAACTCATGACCATTTTTTTGAGGTGAAGCATTTTTATTATTTTTATCACAGCTCCAAATTACTTCTTGGTTTGCTCATGAACAATTCCTGC
>NW_006436288.1:13794608-13799287 GCF_000325575.1 Pteropus alecto | reverse complement strand
TGAAAAGATTTTGTTTTGTTTTGTTTTGATTTCTAAAAATCAAAAAGTTAGTTTATAATAACTTTCAGAAGAAACGGTTCTGACTATACGATTTCTCTTGTATTCTGTGAATTTATATGAATAAAATATTTTTAACATCAAGAGCAAACTGACCTAAAAGAGGAGAGGAAAAAGTAATCAAAAACCATATCAAATGGAAAGGAAATTTTCCCCAGGAGACTTAAGGCTCGAGCATATAGAATTAGAATCTCTTTTGATTCCTTCATCAGTGAATGATTACTGAAGAGTGAGTGAAAAGTTAGAGTTCAGAAGGCAGCCATCTTTACTCACAACTTAAAAATACACAACGCAGCAGTGTGGGGCAGTGTTAGTTGTGATGTCAGTGTGCGCGGTTTGCCCCTGCCACTTGCCATCCACATGTCTTTGGGCAAATTACACTTTTTGTCTCAGTGTCCTCATCTAAAAGTGAGTCTTATAATATAGGCATGTTGCGAGAATTTTATTGCATAATGAAATGTTTCACCAAATGTGGGAACAAGCGTGAAATCACATTGTGAGAAAGTATTTTTCAATCGTCTTCAAATGCATGCAATGAAATCGAGAAGAGCCTTTGTTTGTGCCAGTATGGTTCTTCTTTAACACGTCTCTAAAACATTCCAAAGACAGGAAGAGCAGGTAGTCATCTAACTAGGTTTTTAAAATGTAATTTGCTTTAGAATTTAGTATTTTGAATAAATTAATCACCATCCTCTCGAAGGTCCTTAACCCTGACTTCTGCTTCACCACCCACACTTCATGTTAAGGTCAGGAACAAGAAGTCATTTAGATTTTCTTTCCTATCTTCTGCCTCTTTAAACAAACAAAATAGAATTATCCTTGGCCCCAAGCTAAACAAAATCAAGCTATAAAGTGAACACAGATCTCCAGCAAGAGCTTTCCAATGATTCAGCGTAAAACTGAAAGATAGGAAGAGGGAAAGGAAATGGGAAAGTAAAGAGTCAAGTATTTTTCATTTTCTAGAAGTGTGAGATCATCCAAAACATTTGGTTGAGTTTACATTTTCATCTCCTTTGCTGATATTGTAGAGCTAGAAACAAGCTAAGACAGATACTGTGGAATCGTAAAAGACCAAACTCTTGGTTTTATGTGGCCAAGGTCATTCTCTCTCTCTTCCCTCCTCCCTATCCTTGCCTGTTGGTCATCCATCTTCCAACTTCCCTAGTGAAGTAGCTTCTCCTTAGGGCCTTACTTTCAGGAGTGTGAACATGCTTCTCTTGCCTAGTGGTAGTGGTGCTGATGTGGCAAACCCCAGGCAAGGCATTTTTAAATTTATTTTCCAGTTTTAACTCAAATTTTTATGTAGATTTTATGCATAAAAATTTCCAACATACACTTTGTTTTCATTTTAAATTTATTTACCTTCAGGAAAAAGAATTTAAAAATTTTCCCCTCAAATTTTTCAATCTGATTCATGTACTATTAAGCTGCCGCCCTCACAATGGCCTGTGACCCCAGATTTCAGTAGGAGTTAAAGAATCTAGGTCTTAGAGTCAGAGAGCAGTGATTTCCTCTGAGCCTTCTAAGCAGCCAATGGTCAGGTTGTGACCATCTGAGACAGATGGGTTAGGCATGGAGATACAGAATTCAAAGATGCTGTTTTTGAGGTTGAAATCAAACACTAACTGGAACCTAAGTAAAGAAAGTTTGGAGGAAAACATTTTTTTATCCAACTAACAATCATTGAGCTCCTACTATATGCCAGGCACTATTCTACACAGCATAGAATTATCGTCAAAAGTAGACTCTGGAATCAGTCTTCCTGAGTTCAAATCCCAGCTCTGCCATTTACTAGCAGTAATTTTCATAAATTAGACAATGTACTTTACCTCTCTGTGCTGCAGTTTCTTCATCTATAAAAGAGGGGTAATAATATTACCTAATTCAGAGTGTTATTATGAGGACAAAATGAGTTTTTAATTGTAAAGCACTTAAGGCAGTGCCTAGCATATAGGAAATGGTACATAACTTTTTGTTAAGTAAATAAAAATAGGCACTGGGAAACCGAACAAAGTCCTGTTCTCATAGATTTAAATTCTAGTAAGGAGAGAAACAGACAATCAATAAGCTTCTTATATAATAAAAGATTGTGATACACTTTGTGAGGAAAAACAAATCAGGCCCAAGGTTGAAGGTATATTTAAGTCAGGTGGCCTGAGAAGCTGTATCTGAGATTGTATTCGTCAGGGTTTTCCAGAGAAATAGAACCAGTAGGACACACACGCACACACTATTGACTCATGCAGTTATGGAAGCTGAGAAGTCTCCTATCAGATGTCTGCAATGTGGAGACCCAGGAAAGACAGTGGTGTAGTTCAAAGGCCTGAGAATCTCAGAGTCAATGATATGGATTGCACTCCAAGTCTGAAAGCCTGAGGAGCGCTGAGGGCAGATCAGTGTCCTGACTCATGCTGTCAGGCAGAAAGTAAATTCAATCTTCCTCTGGCTTTTTGTTCTATTCAGTGGATTAGATCATTTTGCTCCACACTGGGAAGGGAAATCTGCTTTACCAATTCAAATGCTAATCTCTTTTGAAAACATTCTTACAGACACATCTAGAAATAATGCTTAAATAACTATCTATTTAATTAACTATTAAACAATATAAAATTAGCTATCACAGTGATAGTAGGGTGACTGCATGAAAAGAAGGAGTGCCCCATGTATCTCTCCTCACAGATATTTGAACACTCAGTGCAGGCCCTGGGGTAGAATATGCTTGGAACAGTTGAGGGGCTATAAAAAGTCAATGTAACTAGAGTGAAGTAAGCTTATACAGATATTCACTGAATCAAAAATCATGATCTTAGGGCTCTGGAAAGGGCTCTAGAAACAAGCTCTTTGGAATAACCCAAGAATTAATCATTGTTATCAATTGTGGGTAGGATTTTGAGTAATTATTAATTTTCTTTAAATTTTCCAAATCTTCTACAAACCATCTCCTTAGAACTGGGGGATAAAATAAACTTTAAAAATTATGGAATCAAACTCTTCCGGGTTATTTTTGTTTTATTTTGTCGTTTGTTTTTATAGTTGAAGAAACTGAAGGAAGAGAACATATATAACCTAAGTGTCAGTTTCCATGACACGGATGTTGCAGAAGCTTAAATCCTGGTTGCCTTACTCCTACTTCTGGGAGTCCTGGCACCAGCCTGATGAAACTGATAAGCTCTTTCACTTCCTAGAGGTGCTAACACATCAAGTACCAGGACTCTCTTATGAACAGGTATGCAGGAACTAGAGGACATTAGTTAGGAGAGCAGATGATCAAAAGTGATAAGCCGAGAAAGCAAGAAGCCACCAAAGAATTGCCTTTCCAAAAATGCCTTTGGAATTTGATCTTGTATGAATGGTCCAGAAAAGTGGAACACCTCCAACTCATTCTACCTAAATATAGCCATAGCTGAGCTGTAGCTGTAACTAATTTATCTAAGACTTATCAGAACCCCAATATTGAAAAGGAATATTTTATTTAACACACTTTCCTATATTGAGAGGATGATTATGAAGAAAAGAACTAGGTTAAAAGTGAGTTTTAGAAATTCATTCATCTGTTCCACAAATATCTAGGGAGTGCCTCCTCTGAGACAGGCACTGTGCTATGCAGTAAACAAAATGCCTCGAAGAATTTAGAGCCCAGTGGGAAAGATAACAGAGAATGAACACACAAATAATTATATACTTACAACTGAGGTACCTGCCAGGAAGTAAAAGGCAAAGTGCAAAGAAAACTATAAAAGGAAGACTTAACCTAGACTGGGATGGCTGGGGACGAGTCTTAGGAAGTGCTATTTAAACTGAAATCTGAAGAAAGTGGCTTAGAAGAGCAGAAAGGAAAGTAGAAGGAAGCAAGAAGCAATGTACCAGGAAAGGGAACTGCAAATGTGAAGGTCTTGAATGTCAGAAGAATTTGGGGTGCTCAAAGAACAGAGGGAAGTTTGGGTGTTAGGAAACTAGGAGAGATGAGGAATGCTAAAACATGAAAACTGACACTAAAGCAGAAGCCAGAGGATGGATGTAGTGCCCTTACCTGAATTAAGGATATTGAAAAATTACCTTTGGAGCAATGGAAAGTCATTAAAGAGGGCTGACATAACCATATTTGTACTCTAAAAGACATCACTCTGAAGACATGAAGAATCAAAGTGTAACGAACTTATCATATTCTATTTTTCATAAATTATCACACTAAGTTAAAGTAACTAGGGGTATTGTAGATGCAAAAGCAGAGGTAAAGTAAAAGTCCAGTTTCTCCATTCAAAAGATGCAAGTCCTAATCTTGATTAAACCTTTTATATTGAGAGGATACTATTAATTATATGGTAAAATAAAAATCTAACCTTAAGAATGTTATCAAAATTTTTATTTTGTTGTCTCAAAACACCAAACAAGTGTTGCCATTTTAATCTGGTTTAGATGAGTGAGCAGTAGGAAAAAATGAAAGTAAGCTATAAAAGTAAGATTATATTGCAGATTCTGTGTTTGACTAAAAACTGTGAAAAAAGTACCAGGTACTTTGCTTTAAAAATTTTGGCAACTTCCCATGAGGCTCCCAGAGAACTCTACCCTATTGCAGTTGAGTTTATTGAACTTACTGTAGCAGGAGAGAGCGCCACGTAGAC
>NW_006436288.1:13770704-13794580 GCF_000325575.1 Pteropus alecto | reverse complement strand
CAATTAAGGGTTTAAAGGTCTATATTCTAGTGATTTAAAGATGGTCCTTCAAGGTAGAGACTCAGTTGGAACTGGTGAGAGTTTATGACAGCAAGTGAGAATTTTAAAGTAATTTTTATTAAGCAAACTGTCAAAGAAGCAAGATCTTTGTCCAGGAGAGCAAGCTGTTAACTTAATAGAAGAGCTGTTCCCACACATGATTTGCCTAGATACATTAACTGGCAAGCATATCCTAAAGTCAACAGTGAAGTTATTTGTTCTTTACAGAATTACTTTTCTGGAACAAAGAATTAAGGCAAGTAGTCTAAATTCCACTTTCAAAAATTCTCCTTTTAAAATCCACTAGGACAAGAGATCAATGAAATACAGTTCAGAAAAATAATTGCAGCAGCTATGGTCACATACCACACAAGTGCCTCTGAATATTCCTTTTCTAAATAACCCCACTTTTAAAGTATTTTCTGACAGATCGTCAGTAATTCAATAAGTGCTTCACCTAAGTGATACATAAAGGATCGTATATTTTTGGTAGGGCTTCATTTCCTTATTAATGTGCTACTTGCTAATAAATAATACATTGGTTCGTTTATCTGTCCATAGACGAGGTATAGCAGGAGGGTAAGGTGATCAGGAGTCAAGTCTCAGAGCTGGGTCTGGACCCCGGCTCTGTCACTCACTTTAGACAAGTTATTTAACCTTTTTAAGCCCAAATGTTCACTCCTCAATAGTCATAAACTTATTCATAAAGTAAGTATTTATTATTAAGAAAATCAGTCAGGAACTGGGAGAACAACGGTGAAGAAAACAAATGATTTTCTGTTTAACACTGGGGATGATGATACCTGTATCTTAAGGTTGTATGTGTATTAAATGAATTAATATATTCCAAGTGTCAAGCAATAAATTAGCATAGCACTTCACAAATTCTCAAAAAATGAGTACCTCTTATGAGCTTAGAGATACTTGAGAGCAACTTTTATGAACTGCCCAATTCAGAAGCCATGAGCTACATATGGCAACTGAAAAATTGAAATGATAATGTGAATTAGGATGTGCTGTACATGTACAATATACACCAGAATTCAAAATCTCAGTACCAAAAAAGAGAATGTAAAGTATCTTATTAATTTCTATATTAATTACATGTTGACAATATATTTTAAATATATTGAATTAGATAAAATGTATTCTTAAAATTAATTTCACCAGTTTCTTGTACTCTTAATTATGATTACTAGTAAACTTAAAGTTATATATATGACTCACATTTCATTTCTATTAGACGACAGGCACTGTGAATACAGATATAACTAAGGGTCCCTGCACTCAAGGAGCTCTTCATCCAGGAACTGAGATTAATTGCAATATAACATGATAAGCATTCTCACAGCAGTATAAAAAGTCAGCAAGCTGGTACTGTACAAAGAAAGAAACTATGAAAGAGTGGCATGGAGGGCAGGTCGTCCTCTCAAACAGAAATAGAAAGGCATTTAATGAGGTTCTTTGCAGCCCTGTGAATTACTTGAGTGATGCTGGGAAAGTTTCCAAAGTCATTCGAACACCATTGGAATGTAGATACAGTGGCTCTATCTGAAGTTCACACAGAGTGGCAATAGTAGAGTCTTCACTTAACTATATCAATAGGTTCTTAGAACTGTGGTGAAAAAACAGATAATGAAACCAGTTTTACCACAGGCTAACTGACATAAACAAGGGTTAGGTTCCTACAGGGGCGTAATAATGAAATGAAGTTGACTGAAACGACGTCATGCAAGGGCCTGCTGTACTTCCCAACTGCAGCAATTGCATGGGACTGGATCATTGATAGGGCTTCTGTGACTCCCAGGATATATTCAGGAATAGTTTTAGGGAAAGTAAAGGGTACAGCACAGCAGGATGAAAAAAGCACAGGCAGATAGAGACAGACCCAAGGCTTCTGGGCACGACTCTCAGGGCCCTTTGTCAGTCACACAGGACATACTTTGTCTTCATTGTATAAACCACCAAGATAGGAGTGAGATGCTCTAATCTCAGGGATGCTAAGGTATACGTTTACTAAGGGGTATTTAATACTCTGCACCAAGTAGCTAAAACCAGTCGAGGTTAACCAGGTGCGTCATAGTCTATTCTCATCTTTGCCAAGGAGCCAGACTTCCAGGCTTCCCTGGAAAAAGAATAGCGCTACTCAAATCTAACAGAAGGGTCATGTTTCTATTCAGGTCTTCCATTACCATACAAAGAAGGAGCAATTTAGGGGTTAATTTAGGAAAGGACTTTGGTAGGAAGCCTCTAGGATGGTCCCTAGTGATTCCTACTCTCTAATATTTATACCCTTGGGTAACCTCTTCACCTAAATGTGGGCTGAAACTTGTGACTCACTTCTAAAAACACGATATAGCAAAAACAAGAAGTCACTTCTGAGATTAAATTACAGAAAGACTTTCGCCTTGCCTGCTCTTTCTCACACTCATGTTCTGTTGCTATGAGGAAAGTCAGCTGCCATGTTGTAGGCTGCCTTATAAAGAAACCATCACGGCAAGGAGTTGAAGGAGGCCCCTGGTCAAAGACGGTAAGGATCTGAGGCTCTCAGTGTACCAGCCTGTGAGACCTGCATCCTGCATCCAAGTACATAAGCTTGGAAGTGAATCCTTCTCAAGTCAAGCCTTCAGATGAGACTATAGTCCTGGTGAACACCTTGATTGCAGCCATTTGAGACCCTAAGGAGGCACCCAGCTAAGCCACAATCAGATTTTGACCCATTAGTATGGTGATATAATAAATGTTTGCTATTTTAAGACAGGTGAAGACAATAACTGATGCAGGTAACTAATGAGCTTTACTCTGCAAAAGAAGCACATGATAATAGTATGTTTCAAATACATGAAATTGGCTTGTGGTTTTTATTTTTAATGTAAACATTCACATATTTAATAGTACCTTTAAGATAAGCATTACTATATTTACAATGGTTCCAAAATGAATCTATAAATGCTAATATAAATTAATAAATATAAACTTAAACAGATTTAACATTAGCTATGATATAAATAATGGTAAATGTATGGTGTAACTCTGAGTCATTAAAATGTCTTTAAAAAAATAAAAGTAACAGCATAATACCAGAACATTAGAAGTCATAGCCATGATTCTCAAACTTCGACCATCTGCATTTGATATTGTTTTGGCCTCTGCATTCTTCAATGAGTAAATTAATGCTATAATTTCCAGAAAAAAGTCTCATTTTTCAATAGATCTTCTCTTTTCACATTCAATGTTGACTACATGGCTCTTTTCAAATGAATAAACATTTGAAATGTCCCTTGGGAAGAAATGGATTGTAATTGCTATTATATTACAGATAAATCCATTCTACTTAAGCAAAGCAAAGGTAGAAAAATAAAAATATTAAACCTTATTTATTTCAATAACATTTATCCCAAAATATCAGCCATGAAAATAATGATCTGTCTGAAAAGAGGGTGGACTGAGTATAAATTCATGACTCCATTTCTCTCTAGAATCTATGCTGGGTTGACTCAACCACTAAGAGGTGTGGGTTAACTTGTTCAGGACTGTTGGCTCGTAGGCTGGCCTCCAGGAAAAGGAGTTGGCCCTTACAAAGCTCCATGGAAATCGGCCACATGCTTAAGGTAATCAATCACCACCAGTCAGCCTCAAGACTATTGCTCCCTAAATTACACAGGAAAGGCAGGCCTCTTACTTTACCCACTCCTTGGCACAATCCAGAAACAAGACTTTTCCCTCTTCTTCTCCCTTATCAATTTACCATTAAGTCCTATTGACTCTCCCTCCTGAATATAGATTAAAACTGTCCAGTGCATTTTATACTTTTAGCACATCTTAATTTGGACCAGCTGACATTTCAAGTGCTCAATAGCCACATATGGCTACTGGCTACTGTATCAGACAGTTAAGCTCTAGTTACTTACTTTCTGGTAACCTGTTATTTATAGCATGTTCACTATGATTACAGGGCTGTCGAAATGCTATCAGTTTGCATCATTCTTCACCTTCCCTAGCAATACTTTCTTAAAGGTGTATCTATTCCCTTTATAGGGTACTTTCCCATCTTGAAGTCAGAATCTGATGTTCAGTCTCAAGCTTCTTTTGAATATCTGAAGGCTTTCGGGTCCCGATGACCTTGTGTCTGTTTTGATGTGATAGTCTTCATTTAAGTTTAGGTGAAATCCTGACTCATACTCCATATTCTGTATTCTGTAGTCTAAACATAACATAGAGGAGCTTTAAATACTTCTCCCAAGTTCCACTTTTAAATATCTAGAATTAAAATGAAATGAACCTCAAATGCCTTCCTTGAGATGTGTAGATTGTAATAACAAAGCAATACTATTTGTGCTTCTATCTCTGGACTCTTCTCTTGAAGAGAAACTCAAAAAAAATTAGTTGCTAAGACCAGTAGTTGACCACTCTCATCTGGATAGACAAGAAAAGGCATTAATCCGGCTGTGGTAAAGTAATATAAGGCATTCCAAAGTCAATAAGAAAACTTCTAAATATTGTTTTTCATCTCTCATTTAATCTCCCATGACATTTTTACCTATACCAAATATCAACTGACATTTTGACACTTGCTTTTTACATCTTCTAGATTGGAGGTTCCCAAGGAAAGAACTTGTTTTACTTATCATTGTGGCTTCTATAGTAGCACTGTGCTTTCCACAAGCTTCATACATTATATTTACTATTTGAAAATTTAATTCCAGGAAATAAGACATGTGTAATATGCTAATTGATCTCATTCAGATGGATTTTTCACTCTACATTTTTCCTCTAAAATTAGCCTTCTTTTATTATTGCTTTCTTTCTGTACTCAACTCTTTAGAGGAGTGTGCACGGTCTTCGCTCATTCTCGCCTGAAATGAACCTTTGAAATGTCATAAAATATTCATCGGTACCTGTAGCCTTACTATGTAAAAGCTACACCTAATATGAAAACATTAACTATTAAACAAAGAATGATAGTAGCTAATTCAAAGTTGTTCAGTACTTATAATGTAAATGCTTTATATGATTTTAGAAAAGTATTTGAAAGTTAATATTGACTTTTTGGCAATGACATATAACTGTACATATACATTTAATTGTGCTTGTTCCTAAATCACCACTGTAACCACTCAATTTTTTTTCTACAATCTAAAAAGGAATTTCCAGAGATATTTATCAATATTTATTCCATAAGAAACCCAAATTTTAAAGTGTTTCATTTAAAAATTAATCCATTAAATGGTTATGTAAATTTATGAAAAATAACTATCAAAACAAAAAACACGAAGTCTGGTATTGTTTTATATTTCCACAAATCTCTTTAATGTCTATTAGAGGACAGCTAAATCTTTGTATCTACTTATGCATTCTGTTGTTGAGCTATGTTGTCTGGCTTGAAATAGTCAAGGAAATCCAATCTCACACATATATGTAGCTTTTCACATGCTTGTTAACAGCCTTTTTGGATAATCATATTGTTCTCTGATACTGTACCAAAAGCTGACAAGACGTTTTCTAAAGGTCAGTTGCAATATGGAAGCTGAAACCATAAGGATCTTTTTGTATTGTTCTATTAAAATCCATTGGTCTAGCTGGCTTTTTGAATGTATCTCTTATTAACTTACATTGGTCATCAGAAAATACTGGTTCACTAAGTTATGCAAATCTTACAAATACAGACACATTTTAGCACATATCATTTCATAGTAGGATGCTATCAAGCTCAGGGTCTCCAAATATGTTTTCTAAAATCCTAACTTTTCTTAGAAAGCTCAAATTTTATCATTGACAAGTATTTTCATTTTTCTCGAAATGTCAGGATCAAGTAGTTTGAGAAAAATGTTAATGATTCATTCAAATCTGATACTTTGTGGGACTACTTCAGTTTACGAGTCATTTACATGTTTTTCCTCGACCATCACACATCATTGCTTCTGTTATCTGTTTCAAATTCAGCTGGAACGCGTGCAGTGCTTTATGTATACTTGCTCTTTTGTCACAGGATACTTAAAAGATGTGCACTCAAGGGCTGAGATTTAATAACATTAATAACTTCCACTGCTTCTTTATTGAAGGCATTCTTAGGTGAGAGATTTAATTTGGAAAGTTCCCAGCAGTAAAGAATACAATGACCAATTTAATGACTACTAATCCAGTGTAGAGCTATTGCCTTGACTGGTCCTCGGGGCCAGCAGTTTTACAGACCATCGCTTTTCTACCTGAATCTTTTACTGACATTAAACCACCAAATACTCAAGATGAACATAGCTGCTTTTCCCATGGAAGCATGTTGCTTAATATTTTATGAGAAGCCCAGTCTTGTCTTCAGAATGTATTTTTTTAATTGTGATAAAATAGACATGTTACCGTCTTAAGGATTTTTAATTGTACAGTTCAGTAATGTTAAGAATATTCTCATTAGCAAAACTAATATTACATGCATTTAGCAACTCCTAATCCCTCCCTACTCCCAGAAATGTAGGTTAATAATATATCTATATATATATACATAGCATATATATCAAGATGATATATAGATTAAGATTTTATGAAAATAACCAGTATTTTTCTCATAGTCATAAAGTAAAACCCAGAAACATTTGAAGAGTTACATTTTGCCTTCTGTGCTTTCTTGCAATTTCCTAAATCTAGTAAAATTTTTGCTTTTCTTCTGAATGAAACCTGAAAATATTTACTTGTGACAGCTTAACATTTCCTTTTAAAAACACCTGAGTGACATCAACATCATGGCAAAGAAAGAAGACCCCTTTCTCTCTCCTCTTAAAATTACTACAAATCAGACACCTATAATTCAAAAAAGGTTCCCCTACTCAATGCACAACCATGCATGAAAGATCCACACATCGGTATATCTGGAGGGCATTTTAGGAGTAGGGGAGTACAGGGAAGGACAGGGATGGCAGCTACAGATACAGTTCAGCACCTGCCAGTGGTCCCATCTAACTGGATAGTGGTAGAGGAGCTAGGCTGTGGCACACACACACAGCATATGGCCCAGAGAATAAGGAGTACAAGAAACAGCATCCCTGCCCAAGAAGCCAACTGCCTTCCCCACATCCCATTGTGGTAGAACTTGGTAACAGTGGCTGAGATGTGTTAAATAGCATAGTGGTGCCAGCGGGCATTACTAACAAGAAGGTAGTGCTGCAGACTGGTGAACATAAGTCCTTCCTCTCACCCATCTTGGTAGAACCCAGTAGAGGCAGTAGAGTTGTAGCAAACAGCACAGAGGGGTTGGAGGCCATTAGTAAAAAGGAGGCAGCAGTGGGAGTTTGCAAACCCGATTCTCTACTACCCGCCATATTCTCCATCACAGTGGTGGTGCCCAAAGACCAAGGCAACCCACCCACCTACGTGGTGGATACACAATTTCCACCACCAAAGCAACATAGTCCCACCGCAATCTCAGAGGCACAAGTAGCACAGGTAAGAAGAAACAAAAACTTGCACTATAGCACCATCTACTGGAAAACATAAGACCTGTGCTTATCAACCTGACCAATTAAGAGCGAAACAGTATCTAAACATAGGCATTCACTACCTCAAATATGTAGGCAGAGAAACAATCCATCCAGTCCTGTGAATAATCAAGATAACATGGTAGCACAGAAAGAAAACGAAGTCTCCAGAAACCAAAGTCATGGAAAACTGTGATTTAAATGACAGGGAATTCAAAATTGCAGTTAAGAAACTCAAAAAGACACAAGAAAGCTCAGTATGGCAGTTCGATGAGCTCAGAAATAAAATTAATACGCAAAGTAGCACTTTGAAGAGATTGAGACTATAGAAAAAAAAGCAAAAATAAATTCTGGAGCTGAAACTCAATAAATGAGATGAAGAACGCATGAAAGAACAGTGGAAATAGAGCAGACCATATGGAAGAGAGATTAGCAAGCTCAAAGATAAAAATCTAGAACTATTTCAGGTGGAAGGAAAATTAAGAATTAAAAAAATGAAACTATGAAATCTGACACCATTAGAAAGAGCAGTATGAAGATTAATGGGTAGACCAGAAGGAGAGGAGAGAACAGAGAGTCTATTCAAACAAGTAATTGATCAGAACTTCCCAAACCTGTGGAAGGAGCTAGACATTCAAATAAAGAACCTAACAAAACATGTAATTATCTCAATGAAAAAAACTTTCTCTAAGACACAATACACTAAAACTATCAAAAGTTAATGACAAAGAAAGAATTCTCAAAGAAACTAGGCAGAAAAAAAGACAGTAACCTACAAAGGAAATCCCATCAGATTATCATAAGATTTTTCAGTATAAACAGTACAAGCCAGGAGTGAAATTATATATATTCAAAATATTAGAAGAAAACCACCAGCCAAGAATAATACATTCTTCACATATGAAGGAGAGATAAAGACTTTGCCAGACAGACAAAAACTGAAGGAATTCACTGCCACAACACCTGAAATATAAGAAATGCTTAAAGGAGCTCTTTGACCTGAAACAAAAAGATTAAAGTACACAAAACTTTGAGTAAGAGGGCAAACAGAAAACAGAAGCAGGAAATAGTATTTCAGACTATTAAACATAACCAGAAAACAAAACAGTTGTAGTTAAGTCCTCACATATCAATAATCACCGTAAATGTATATAGCTGAACTTACCAATCAAAAGGCACAACAGAGAAGTGGGATGAATTAACCCATTTCTCATCTGCCTTGAGAATATTTGCTGGTGGCCCTTAAGGCTGCAACGTTTACTCTGAGATAACTCACATATTACAGTCCTAACCTTACCCCTAATGTTTGCAACAAAATATCTTTTTGTTATTACTTTTGCATCACTTTAGTACATGGAGAGTCTTTGGAAACAAATGACATCATTCTATTTATAGCATTCTGTTTTTAGTAGTAGTATTTCCATTTACGAAATACAGTAATTCTCGATTGCTGAAAATGTCATATCCTAGAAAATGTTCCTCAATAAATTTAATTATGAAAAGACAAAACACCTTTCTAAAATGCGTCCTGTTGTGAGGGTGAGAAATCAAACACAAAACAATCCATTATGATTTCAAATATATTTTTTTAAAAAATAAATGTTTATTTCAAGTATGTAAGTAAGGTTTTGACATCATCCAAAATTCTGTTCAGTTTTAACAAGTATAAAACAAGACTTCTGACAAAAAGTTTACAATTAGGTATAAAATACTTAGGAATATACTTTGACATTCAGTGAGCACTTTTAAAAACTAAGTTCTGCTAATAAGTTTTAGAAACAAAAATATATTTGCAGTCTCGGCAAAAATAAACAAGTCCTTAACTGAGGAATAGTCCTGCCTCAGAATGGATAGTTAGCATTTCAAAATAAGTTTTGTGTAAGAATTTCTTTTAAAATATGGTGAACCTGGCTCAATAATTTTAAAATTCAATACCTTATGGTTTCCCTGACAAATACCATCATCTACATCTTATGTCTGCTATCCATAACTAAGGTTCTCAGCCATTTTAATTAAGTAATTCCACTGATAAAAATAACCTAAGTGGTAACCAAACTCTGACCAAGAAATTTTATCAGAGCCATCCTATTTCCAGTAAAATATTCTGAACAGAAAATGAGAGAAATTTTCTCATTTTAAAGGACTGCTACTAAGGCTTCTGCTTCTCTTCTCCATGTACATCTTTTTGTAGGTTTGAAACATTGCTTTTGAATCCTTTACTGGGTTTTGTATTATCTCAAATCCATCTGCACTGAAGGTTCTCTTGACGACTCTTGAATTAGCCACATTATCATCATCTACGGAAACAAAAATTTCATTTATTTACTTTATTATTACTGTAACATTAGTGACCAATATACAGTCAATCAAAACACATCGAAAGTACACATTCTTCTCTGAGATAAAAAATTAGGGTGAGGAGTTAAGTCAGACAAACTATGGCTCTTTTCCGATTGAATTATAAATTATACACATGGCACATCTTGCCTCTCCTTCGGGGGCTATTTTCTACTTTCACTCCTGTCTTCACCGCCCAGGGCTGTTCTGCTCTACCCTTTTCCTTGCTCGATAAAAATCTCATTTATCATTTGCACACTATTACAAATGTGACCTTCTTAACAGCAATCTAAATATGAAGAGCACAAACATCAGCCAGTTTTAAACAGCGGATAGTAAAATTCTGGCCTTGTTATGCATTAGGCATTCTAAGATATGCCTGTACTTCTGTTTCATTAGACCGGTTCAGTGTGCATTAACCTCACCATTCCTTTTTTTGATAGGCCCAGCTTTACATACTTCTGTGCCTTTCTAGATGTGCTCCTATCTCACTATTTCCTATTTTTTCCTGCTTTTGCCATTCTTCTCTGGATGACAGATTTGTTTTACCTATTTCTGCCTAGGCAGGTCAAGTATTCTGTCTTCTTTAACTGTTTCAAATTCTTTTATGCCCTTGTTATCCTTCTTTCATGACATGAGTAATGCTGATGGCCTGAGTTGGGTCTCTAAGTTGCTTTCCATTGGATTCTGTTACTTCTTCTTCAACCTTACCCTGACCGGTAGTTTTCTAACTTGCTCTATCCACACTCCAAACTTTGCTACCAAATTTAGATGTATACTTTAAATGTTTCTGTATAGCTGTTTGGGAGTTTGTGACATTTGTTTTTGTCTCACTTCACACAGGTTTCCCATTCTCCAGTCTCTTCATCTTGGTCTATGTTTTATCTTTCACTCTTTTCCTGACTCCATTCAGATTGACAGAGTTCGATGACTTATATCTTCGCTTTTCTCTCAAGTTGCTGCAAATCTCATTGTGCTTATACTCTGGTTTGTGTTTTTTCCATGATTCCGAGTACTGATATTCCACTTTCACTGTTTATTGCTCATCCTAGATGTGGCTGTTTTTATGCCTGTCATTTAGCTCATGCTTATCTCTGAGCCTCTTTGGTCAACCTGTGCATGCATGTGTTTCCCAAGTAGTTTCATATTCAGATTCCAATTATGAACTGGAATCTCTCACCTTCTCTATGAGTTAACATTTATGTCTCTCCTGTTTCTAAGGACCTTTCTTGCCCCTATTTACATGTCCATTTCCATCTTTTGCATTTTTGACTTCCCATGTTCCAAATTTAAGTCTTTTCTACTCTCAGATCCCTTTTCTGGTTGTTTTCCTGTTTTGATTAAACATTTCTCCTTTGATTCAACTTTAGTTTTTCCCTACGTGCATTTTCAATGTGTAGGACTCAGTTTCTACATGTATTTGTGCTTTTAGCTCTCTTCTAAATCTGTCACATTCCTCTTTTAAAGAATGTGCTTCTCTTTTGTTGCTCACGGTGGAATTGTTTCTCTCCATTTCCGAGCGACTATAAACTCTTGTCGTTACATATTCGACTGACCAAAATAAGATAAAACTTCTGAACCCTAGCTTCTCATTCTTAATGCAAAAGCCTAAAAACAAACTACATTCATTCCACTAATTAAATCGGATACTAAAAACTTTGTTTTTTCTGGTTTGGCCCTCAGCCCGAATCCCTCCTCAACCAAAAAAAAATATTAACTAAGAGCATCAGTCTCTCATCATCAAAATAATTCAATTATACATTTAATAAACATCAAGAGAGGGAATCCAGTTCAAGTCCCTAATATTCAGTTAGGAGCCTTACAATTTTAGTCAAGTGATCTAAGCTGTCATTGATAAAATGGGAACATCCCTGCCTACCTGGTTTTGAGATTTAAATGAATTGCCTTGCAAATCATCTAATCCAAGGGTTGGCAAAGAAGGTATGGCCTGCAGGCCAATCCCAGCCTCTAGCCAGTTTTGGTAAAAAAAAATTTTTTTAAGTTTAATTGCAACATAGCCCATAACATTCATTTATTATTTTATGGCCCATAATATTCATTTATTATTTTCTCTTACTATAATGTCAGAGATGATTATTTAGGGGAGAGAGACCTTACAATCCACAAAACCTAATATTTATTGCCTTGTCCTACACAGAAAAATTATGCCTATCCTCATCTAACTCATTGTGATGAGAATTACTTTCTTGTTAAAAGCAAACAGATCACTGCTTCCCTCTCCACGGCATGAGAGAAAATAGGAGAGAATGTCTTCCAACCCTGTACATACAAATACTGAATCATTTAAAAATGAATGTAAATAAAAATCCAACATCATAATAGTTTTGTAAGTATAACCCAGCTTATAAATGACAGAGTGATAAAGAAATGATTTTACCTATTTCTTGGTTGGCTTCTGGAATCCTTTTCTCCTCAGGTATGTATTTTATCCAGTCTTCTTTTGTACTTTTTATTCCTGAAACTATTTAAATATTCATTTTCAGATGTCTAGATATTGCCAGTTACCACTTTTATTACTATAATGAATGAAAATCGGGTAAGCATAAAAGAGATTTTAAAAGGCATTAAATATATTCACAAAACAATCCTAAAAAGGACCTAAAAAAGTACTTTCTCCCATTTGAAGCTCCTAAATAATCTCACGCTAGAAAATTAGTTGTTTTAAAAGTTTGTCTTCACTATGTAAATTATGTTTCTCCTACTTGGGGTGAACGCCCAACGCATCTCAAGGTATTTAAGGGCACATGATAGAAAACATCATTCACACTGCCCCCACCCACTTTCAATGCTCCTATTACATCCATGCCTCAAATTCTGAGGATATCTAGTTATAAGCACCAAGTGAAATCATCAGTACTTTACAAAATGAATTTTATACTTTTAATCATATATCCCTATCACCTTCCAAGAAAATGTACCTTATTTACACTGTAATTTTACGTACCCAGTTACCACCTAAAAGGCACAGGAGATACTAAGGTTTCCATTCAAATCACTTAGTTTTCCAATCTGGGTTTCTCGGCACAATGTCTTATATGTAACATCCACAACCCATAAATGTTTCCTTACTACCACAAATAATTAGTCATCTATTTATTCCTTCCCTCCTATACTATGTGAGAATTCTACCATTCAGCTAACCAATAGTTGCATTTGCCTTCCTGGGTTTGGTGACTTAACACTAGACAGTACTGTTTCCACAGTCCTCCTTCATGAGTAGACTAGATGTTACCACTTTAACTTCAATAACAGTCACCAACTGCTTTAAAGATGGTAAATGGATGAACCTTTTATACGTAGTATAAAAAGATATCTTTAATAATCATTACATACCTCCTAACAGACCAAAATTTCAAATTCACAGGACTTTCAAATTGCAACTCCGAAGGAAAATCAACAAAAGTAAACTTGAAATAATGTACATAAGACACTTTTCTAGCTTAACACAATACACGTTTTTCACTATATAAGGTTCTTGGCACACCTTACAATTTTACATGCCTCATCATTGGTACAAACAGTACAATTTACAATTAAGGGAAGACAAACTTAAAACAAATATTGCCTGATGAACACCGATTTACTGAGAAAAATAATAAGTAATGGCAAAATGTGTTCATCTTTCACAGCTACCCAAGATTGCAGGAGAGGTGCTAACCTACTTGATCTACGACTCTTTACAATGTTGTAGACACCATCAAAAACAAACAACAACAAAAAAATATATACTGGACCTTGCACAGGGACTTGCTCCTTCCCAGGACAAGACTGCAGATTCTTCTGGCCTTCACTGGAGTTTGTACTCTTATTAATTAATCCATCTGGACATAATTTAAACTCCAGCATGCTTCGTTTTTCTGTAGCATCTTTCTTAGGTAAAATGCTCTTCGGCTTATTTTCCAGTCTCTTCTCTTTCTCTTTATTAAACTTCCTAGGTAAACTTTCTAATTTTGTGAGACAAATGCTCTCACGTTCAGTGCATTTAAATGCAACTCTGTTCAGATATTGTTTCCTTTGCTCCTTTGCTTGGGGAGACATCTGGCTGAATTCAACTTCATTATTTATATTAACATTTTTGTCTAATTTATCAATCCACATTTTATCAGGTTGCTTTCCACCAGCTGTACCTTTAACATTCCTTGAAATGTGTGTTTTAGACCCCTTGGAACGGTGGATTTTGAGGATTTTACCATGGCTTGTACAAATATTTAATGACTCTTTAGAGGTCTGTACACTACTATGTCTCTCATTTGATTTCCCACTCTCAATTTGCATAGAGTGTTTACTGGACCACATGGACTGAGAATCACATGGTGTATTTTTCGCATAGCTTTTCTTTGATGCTTTGCTACCCATTGCTTCTTTATGCTTCTGCTTTTGTAAATACTCTTGTGACAGAACTCTATTAATTTTAGATGAACTATCCTTAGAGCCTGAGGACTTGACATTTGATACTGTCTTTTCTTTAACTCTAGCTCTTTCAGTTGGGGTTGACAAAAAATTATGCATTTTAAATGTACCACCTCCATTTTTATTCTGCCCTTGTTTATTGTATTTCATCCTCTTTATCTCAGAATCAAGTATGCTCTCTTCTTCTGACTTCCTTTTTTCTAAAACTTTTTGTTCAGAGTCATCTGTTTTCAATTTTCTCTTTTCTGGCAATACTGACTGTACTGAAGAACCATTCTTCACGTGCAGATCTTTATTTGTCAAAAAACCTGTCTTTGCTTTTAGTGGACGTAACTGTGCTATGAGCTTCCTCTGCAGACTCTCTTGAGAAAATTTTTTATTACTAGACTGAAAAGTTACCTCATGAAATTTCAGTTTTCTTTTGTGACTTTGTGAGGAATCTATGTTTTTATCACCTTCAGATAAAGGCTGACCAGATAATTCCTGTTTTGTCTTTGTTTTTAGAGAGCTGTTATGTTTTATTTTGAATATATCTTCTATATACTTGCTTTGTTCTATTTCAGGAGAACATTCTTTCTCATCTGGAAAAGTCAGAGCAATCTTTGGATTGTTACTTGGAGGACTATAAAACCCAAAAAGAACATCTCTATCAGAGGTACTCTCTTCTTGCTTACAACTGTTGGTCTCCAATGGAGAACACTGATCTTTCCCTTTTTCTTCCTTTGAAGTAGAGTTCTTGATGGAATCACACTGGCATTGGGGCACTCCATCATAAACCATAGAAAGCCACCCCAATGCACAGCAATCGACATCATCTTTCTCAGAATCCAGTATTAAAGGATTACGACTTCCTCCATCTGTATGTACTTGTGGGTCACACTGACTCCTTTCTTCTGTGACAGGCTTTGCTTTCTGAGGTTCTGTTGGTTTGTCTACCTCACAGTGTTGATTGCCCTGTTCAGGAAATATTTCTTTCATTTGCTCTGAGTTTAATATTGTAATTTGTATTTGGTCTGTTGAGTCTTTTGAGTCACAGCTGGTTTTATCACAAGACTGATCTTTTGAGATTTGGTCTGTTATTTGTTGTGCCACAGAACCTTCATGTGTGTTCATAGGTTCAATACCATAGGGAAATTCTTTTAACAGTTCTGAAAGCTGATCATGTAGGTATAAGATGGATGTCTTATCATCAAGAATCTCATTTTTTGCAGGATCCTGGGCAGTGTAATTGCAGGACACATCAATTTCCTGAGGGTTACCATCCTGTTGAGTAGCAGCTGATGAACACGTATCTTTAGCTGTGCTTTCTTGTTTATTGATATGCTCCAAGTCATTTTCCTCTCGAATTTCACTATTTGATTCTGGAAGTTGCAGTGACTTTGATTGATCAGGCATTTTATGTGAAACATCTGTGTGCTGTACATTATCTTTTTGAAAACCAAAGTCTTTATTTTCATTGATGTTGTCTGATGGTTCTTTTTGTTGTCTACTACTAATCACTTGATGATTAAGTAGAGATTTCTGTGACTCGACTTTTTTCACAGGCGAGTTGAATATCTTTGCTATTTGAGAATTATAAGATATATCACCTTCAACAAGAGAACAAATATTGTCAATCTGTAACATATCACTATTCACAATATCACTGTAGGAGGCCTGCTGATCACTCATAGGATAGTGAATATCAGGCTCTGATTTGATATGCTTTCCTTGATTGGCATTAGGTGTGTCTTCTGAATTAACATTAGTTGACTCATTTTGCTTTTCTTTCAGAATAAGTGGGAAAATCTTGGTGCTAGTTGTACTTGCTACTGGTTCATTAGCTTTCGAAGCAGTAGTAACTCTTGTATTTTCTGCCAATTGATTCTGTAAGCTACAAACACTTCCTTCTTTAATAACAGGATACACTGTTTCAGATAAAGCTTCAGATGTTACCGCTTTGACAGGCAATGTTTTGACATCTGAAAGAATTAAAGGTGACACTACAGCAATCTGAAGTTCTGTTCCTTTTGTAATAGTGGCACCCGAAGACTCATAATTCTGCACTACCATTGACAAAATTGTTTCTTGTGAGCTGTTAATCATCTTATTCTGAGAATTTCCCACAACTGAAACTGGACTCTTATCACAGATTTCCACAGGCTTTGAAATTCCAATTGCTATTTTGTTTGTTCTTGACTCATTACACTGTTTGTTTCCTGTAGATTCTGAAGGCTGCTTTTTCCACAGAGAAAGGCATGTTGCTAGCAATTCCATGGAACACTGACTGTCACTTTTCGAAGACATTTCATTTGCTGAGGATTTATGCTCAAGGCAAGAAATGCCTGAAGTCTTGGCATTCATGTTACAAATACTTGGAGTTTCCATGTTTTTCAAGTTCAGTTGGTTACCAGTGATTTGGGTATTGGGACTCATTTCAAAACTATGTGGTTCAGAATCCTGAACAGTTCCATGAACATCTTTTAATAATGTCTTTTCAATTTTATCTCCATGTGCAAGAAGACTGAGAAGTAACCTATTTTTATTTAGATATTTTGAAGGTAATTTCTCAAAAGCCTTAGGCTGAGGAACAGTAGTTGTTTCAGATTTCGTTGGCACATTTTCTTCAATGCCGAAAAAATTTTCTGAGGAAAACTGGGTGTTATTTAATGTTGCATGGGTACTCCCTACAGTTGATGTCTTTAAAGTTGTAACTTTCAAATCATTTAACTTTTCTGGCACTGTCAACTTTCCTGAACACACAGGATTTTGTAAAATGGAACTGACCTGGTTAAAATTTCTGCAATTGGTGTCCTGAATGTTGGAATTCAAGGTACTTTGTGTTCTACTTGTTTCTTCTGCAGTTTCCATTACTGTTGGTGGTTTGTCCTCTGCAGGCGCTGAAGTAACTATGGTTACTTGTGGTCCAGGAAGGATTTTGGCAGTTTGTTTCTGAGACAGTTCAGAATTTTGAGCTGATTCATTACAAGAGATTTTAGTTGTTTTACTACAACCTGCTGCTATCAAAAGACCTTTACTAATTTTAATTTTCCTTGCCAGTTCAGAGAATTTCTTTTTTATTTCTACCAATGTTTTAATATCCCTCACTAACTTTTCTTTTGTGGCGCTTGTGTCTAGTACTTGATTTGAAGTTAGAGTGCAAGAATCCCCTCTTTCCTCTTGATTATTTTGAGTAAGAATCTGAACAGCATCCAAAGAAGATCCAATAGGTTCATTAAAAGGCTGACTGACATCAGTGTTTACTTTCAAGTTACAGAAATGTCCAATCGTGCTGGCATTTTCATTAAGGTTTTGCCACTGCTGTTGAAAGCCTCTGCAAAAGTCTTTCCTTATTTCAGGTAAGTGTGTTTCCTGACTCTGAGGAACTTCCATAGAAGAGTGTTTAATAACATGCTGAGTACTTTGCAAAGGCTGGCTTGCATATCTACAGTCATAAGGAGGAGGAGGTCTTTTGTCGGTATGAGTGAATGCATATTGAAAGGAATGTACAGCTGCAGTCTGCTTTGACTGTAAAGTCAGTGTAGAATTTGGAGGGTGACTATTTTTAACTTGTAACGATGTAGGTGGCAAAGGAGTTTGTGTCTGAAGTGTAGGATCTTGCAAAAAGTTTTGTGATGAATAACTGTATTGCTTTGGAAGTGGTCTGTAATCTGGATAGGTCAGTCCATTGGATGTATACTGTTGTGCCCAGTTACCCTGTCGCTCCGATAAAGATGAGTTAAGTTTCCGGTTACCTTGATAAGTTATAGGAATTCTTATAGAATTAGAAGGAATCATTTGTACTTGCATAGAATAGGTATCCGATGTTACAAATTGATTCTGTAGTGTGTGTGTATTGAGTGTATTAGTTCCAAAACCAGTTTGTTGAGGTACAGTTGCCCCTGTATGAGAAAGTGTAGAATTTCTCACTGGTGGGTTCAACCACACATTTTGAGCAACTCCTGAAGGCATTTGCAAATTGTGATTTAGCTGTTTGGGTCCTTTAACATTTGCATATGTAATTTTTTCTACCGAAGTCTGCGAGGCCACAATTGTCCCACTCTGCATATCAGAAACAGAGCTCTGTTGAGGAGTTTTATAATTTCTGATGTTGAACAGTGGCTGTGAAACTGCATTTGAATTACTGAGAAACATGCATGCTTCTTGGTTACTTCCAGGGTAGTTTAAAGAATTTTGAGATGGTGTGTTTATTAAAGTTGTCTCCAAAAAAGATGATTGGTTTTTAGGATACAATGGTGGTAAGGTGACACTCTCTGGGTTTATGTTCCAATTCATTGTTGAGTTGATGTATTAGCAGTGTATTAAAAGTCAGTTCTTTTTGAATGTCGAGAATCTGTAGGAAAGAAATATCATTTATTACCAAAACTGTTTAGCCCAGAGAGAACATCTAAGAAAATTAGTTTACCTTAATATTAATGCTGACTACATCATAATTCCTGAAACCTTAGACTAGACAAATCCTCATTTTTAATTTGGGAAAGAGGAATAGCAAAAGTGGATTCAACAATAAATACAACAAATGTTAATAAAATCTCTAGGGTATTTAATAGGAATTCATGCTACATAATACAGTTAGCACTTTATGTTTAAGTGGTGATTACTTTCTGCTTTTATTGTTAACTAGCTCTTTATTCTAAGTAACCCACGCTCACTATTTTAAGAAGTTCAAACATATTACTGTCCATCTCCATACTCCCTAAGGGTATCTACTGTCGCCTTCTCTCAAAAACTTTCCATACATAAAAAACAATAATACATAAATAAAACTTGATCTTTTAAACAAATGGAATCCTACCAAACACACTGTGTACAGTTTGCCTGATTTTCATTACTATACCTAGAATATCTTATTTTACCACACACATTTCTAACCTCATTGTCAGCATAATATTCTATTTTATGCATATATCACCATTTAACCAGTAATGTATGGACTAGATACAGGCATACCTCTTAAATGTATTGTGTTTTACTTCACTGCACCTCACAGATGTTGCATTTTTTACAAACTGAAGGCAAGAAGCTCAATGGGTAAAAGATTACAACTCGCTATTGTGATATTTTATTGTGGTGATCTGGAACTGAACCCACAATATCTCCAAGGCACGCCTGTATTTGGTTTCCTTAAGTTTTTGCACTTATAAATTTTACTAAGCATTCTTGTACTTATGCTTTTATATTTCTACTAAACATTTCTAGAAATTCATAGATGTGAAATCAATGTGTCGAAAGACATTAAAACTATTTTCATAAACAGTGACAAAACTGCATTCCAAAAAAGTTGAAATAAGTTTACTCTCACCAACAGTATACTGAGAAGCCTAACAATGGACAAATCCATATCCATAGTAAATGATAAAGGAAAGATAGATTAAAAATAAATTTGACTTACATGAATACTACACTCAACAACTTCAGAATATACATTCTTTCTAAGTGCATGTGAATTTTTACTGATATTGACCATATGGCTGGACCATAAGCAAATCTCAAATTTCAAAGCTTAAAATAATCCAGTGCAATTCACAGTGGAATTAATCTAGAAATTATAGAAAAAATGTAGCTAGAAAATTGCAAAATAATTGAGAAATAAAGCATGCACTTTATATTCAAACAGTGAGAGAGAGAGATCTCTGGTGTCTCTTTCTAATGACACCAGTCCTACTGACTTAGGGACCTACTCCTACAACCTCCTAGAATTACCTCTCTAAAGGCCCCATCACCAAATACAGTCACATTGGAGGTTAGTGCTTTAACGTATGAACTGGGGGGTGGGGCACACAATCCATTTTGTAACAGGTTCCCATCCCCATGTTTACATAAGACTTGAAGACATTTTATAGCATTAAATACTTATTTTTAAAAAGGAGTGGGAAACAATCTCCACATTTATCACAAGAAGTGAGAATAAGTTCAACTACAGAAATAGAATAGAGTGAAATAAACACAAAATGAACAAAAATACAAAGACTCAACAAGCCACAAGATGGTTCTTTAAAAAGAATAATAAAAATCATTAAGCCTCTGACAACACTGTTCATGAAAAAAATACAACATAATATTGGGAAAGGAGGCTATCACTAGACCCTACAGACATTAAAATGATAAGTATTTGAGTAACAACTCAAATACATTTAAAATTTAGGTGGATTGAAGAAAATCCTTGAAAATCACGGCTAACCAAAACTGACGTAAGAATACCACATCTCTTTTAAAGAAATTACACTTATAATTAATTATAATTTAAATAAATAAATTACAGGAATACAAGGTTTGCCATTTGAAAATTAACCAAATTACAATAATTTTAAAAATCATGTAATTATTTCAACAGATGGAAGAACTTTTGATGAAATCCAATATCCATTCATTAAAAGAACAATTTTATCAAACCAAGAATAGAAATTTCCTTAATTTTAATAAATACTAACTTCAAAAATTTAGACGAACAAAAATGTAGATGCCACTATCACCCCGTTATTGTATCAGAGTACTTAAAAAGTAAGAACTGGGAAGGAAAACATAAAACTGACTACTCATGAAGAAAATGCAAAAACAATCTACTGATCTTTCAGTTGTGACTAGCATGATGAGACAGGAAGAAATAGAACACGAAAAGGCAAATTATGCAACACCAAAAAGTTTTGTATACAAGGGTGACCATTATTTCATCAAAGAAACTGAAACATTATTAGACCAAAAGACAGTACTATGAATAACCAAAATGACAGGCATAAGAAAAGACTGCCTCTGGACAACCCAATGATATGCATCTAGACTAGCAGGCATCAATCAATGTTTGTTGAATGAACAAACATTATCTTTAATTGTCAAATACCAAATTAAAAAGAAGTCCTTATTTAAACTTATAGACGGGAAAAAGTTCCTCCTCTCTCTTCTTTATATCTATGCCAACCATACACGTCACATGATTTCATCATTAAGCATTTCAGTACCTCAAAAATGACTTCTTAAAAAACGTATATATAAAGGAAGAACAAATGAAGCCTAAAGTCAGCAGAAGGAAAGAAATAATCAAAATTAGAGCAGAAATAAATGAAATTGTAAACCAAAAAAAAAAAAAAGAAAAAGAAAAAGAAAAAATAACAACAACGAAGAGCTGGTTCTTTGAGAAGGCTAATAAAATTGACACACCCCTGGCTAGATTCACTAAAAAAAAAAAAAAAGACACAAATAAACAAAATCAAGGATGAAAAAGGGGAAATTATGACTGGCATCGCAGCAATACAAAGGATCATATAAGAATACTATAAAAAAAGTATATAAGAATAACAAATTTAATAACCTAGAAGAAATGAACCAGTACTTAGAAAAATACAATCTTCCTAGACGGAATCAAGAAGATCTGGAAAATCTAAATAGATCGATAAGCAGCATGGAAATTGAAACACTCATCAAAAACCTACCAAAAAGTAAAATTCTAGGACCAGATGGCTTCACAAGTGAATTCTACTAAACCAATACTTCCCAACTCATTTTACTAGGACAGTATTACCCTATTACCAAAACCTGGAAAAGAGAACACAAAAAAAGAAAATTATAGACCAATATCTCTCATGAACACGGATGTAAAAATCCTAAATAAGATACTAGCGAAGTGAATACAGCAACATATTAAAAGGATTATACACCACAATCAAGTGAGCTTTATCCCAGAAGCAGACAGATGGTTCAGCATATGTAAATCATTAATGTGATATACCACATAAACAATTAAAAAAAAATCATATGATCATATTGAAAGATGCAGAAAAAGCCTTCGACAAGATACAGCATCCATTTATGATCAAAACACTTAACAAAACCAGTATAGAAGGAAAGTACCTTAACATAATAAAGGCCATCTATGACAAACCCCCAGCCAACATCATACTTAATAATGAAAAACTAAAAACCTTCCCTCTAAGATCAAGGAACAGGGCAAGGCTGTCCACTATTGCCACTATTATTCAATTTAACACTGGAGATCCTAGCGAGTGCAATCAGGCAAGAAAGAGATATAAAAGGCACCCAAATAGGAAACGAAGAAGTCAAACTGTCACTATTTGCGGATGACATGATTCTCTATATAGATAACCCTAAAGACTCCACAAGAACACTACTAGAAACAATAAGCAAATACAGTAAGGTCTCTGGATACAAAATTGACGTTCGAAAATCCAGCGTTCCTATACTCTAATAATGAAACGTCAGAAAAAATGTAGAAAAAATAATTCCTTTTGCAATTGTAACAAAAAGAAGAAAATACCTAGGAATAAATTTAATGAAACATGTGAAGGACGACCTATGTAATGAAAACTACAAGACCTTATTGAAAGAAATCAAAGAAGATACAAAGAAATGGAAAGATACTCCAAAGTGTTCCACAGCCAAAGGTATTTGGAGAGTGTCTACTAATATGGTTAAATTGAGGAAAACTAGCATTTTTCATTGGAAAACTGATTTGTATTGGAAAAAACTACAGATACATCTATAAAAAAAATCAACAAAACAACAAACACCAACACTTCGGTGTAAAAGCTACTTTTCAGGAATTCCAAAAGTATTAAGATTATTGAACTTATCATAGCTCTGGCTTTTTGTATCCATAGTCATAGGAGAAATTAGGCTAACAGTTCTCAAAAGAGGCTTTCAATAAATTATTCTACATTTTACATTATAATACATCTGTAGTATGTTAACTATAACTATAAATAATAATAGCTAACATTAGAATTTATTATATGGCAAGAACTGTGCTGAATTCTCTACATACATTAAATCACATTTAACTGTCAAAACAAGTGAAATCAAGCAGTCTTACCTAAGCAGTAACATCCATGGCTGGCAGGGCTGCAAGTCCCACTATCACAGCTATTAGGTTGGTTCTCCACACTGCTATACAGACAGAAAGGAGAAAAGACCAAATAAATGGATTTGTATATAATTTCTTACCAAACGGCAAAACCAGCATCGGTGTCCCTAGTCCAGAGGGTGATACTGAGGCTGCTAAGGAGCCAGCTGTAGATATTTTACAGCCTGCAGCTATATCGCAAAAGAGAGGTGGCCAAGTCCTATGCTCACCTGAAACTAAGGAGGCAGATAAGGGACCACTCGTGGTTCTGTCTCGCAAGTCTGTTTATCAACCTTTGTTCTGGGTGGACTGGCAGTGTGTCCTGCCAAGATGTGGGTCAGACTGAGATTAACTGAGGCCTGTGAGAAGAGAAAGAAGCACCCTGGTAAAGTTGTTCACCTATATCTCCACGCTCCAGTTGTTCATGTATCTAACTAAAAATTCTATTCAGAAGCACTGGCCTATCAATTAGACATTCTCATTGTACTTTCTCTTAGGCAACACTGGGTAAGTGACTAGACTGTGACTTCCAGCAGGATAGAATAATCAAGCCTTTTGTGAAGGTCAAGCCACAATGAGGCTTTTTATATGAAGCCAGCTAAGTATGTACTAGATAGCATCAAGGTTCACCAGTGAGAGCCACATGTAGAACAGAGAAGTAAGAAATAAATGGCTCTACTTTCCTGATTGATTAATCTAGGTATAGCATGGGGTGTTGGCAATCACATATATCCCATCGTGACTGGTCA
>NW_006436288.1:13761964-13770691 GCF_000325575.1 Pteropus alecto | reverse complement strand
AAGTTCAGAACAATGTAACTATCATTCTGGCTAGAGAGTTTACACTTCACTTGACCCTTAAACAAATCCTCTGCACTCACGTGCATGCAGTCAAAAACGTGAGCTATCGGGGTGATTGTTTCATAAACTATATACATATCTAACCAATGTATTCTATACTTCAAAATAATAAAATAAAATGCTAAAAAAAATCCGAGCATAGCTTTTGACTCTTTAAAAACTTAACTACCAATAGTTTGTTGACTGAAAGCCTTACTAACATAAAAGAATTAACACATATTTTATGTTATACTATGATATACTGTATTCTTACAACAAAATAACTTAGAGAAAAAATGTTAAGAAAATCGTGAGAAAATAAATTTACAGTACTATATATCCACTAGAAAAAAAAAATCAATGCATAAGTGGATCCTCATAGTTCAAACACATGTTGTTCAAGGATCAACTGTAGTTTGTTTTATTTCCAGAGCAGAGGTCAGAGACAAATTTCAGGCCACCTTTTCTAGTTGTTATTCCCTAAAGTGGGAATTAACACAGAGTACACATGAAGTCATTTATCCTTCCTTGGAGATCTGACAACTCATTTTAGAACCCTCTAGGTACTCACCTCAAGGAAACATGATCCTTTAGAGGGGTGGTCTCAAATATCTAGACATCTATGACAACCAACTCAAGTACACGATTAGTGTTTACCAAAGTATAAGCTACGTAAGATGCAGTATTCTGTTGGGTTATAAACTACATTAGGAATATAAGTATCACTTATTAAAACACGAGTGAGGCAATTCTGTGTTCCTGAGGTAGAAAAGTTCCAGGAGTAAAACTGATCAGTTCGCATAAAACAAGCTGAAATGCCTCTGTAGTGTTATCTGATAAAAGTGTTATTCCCTGTTGGTTACCCCTGTCATTACACACCACATTCCAGTGTTTCCTCGGATTGTCTCAGGTTCTGTTGAGAGGGTTCCAAGAATCTCCAACAGAGGCATTCTGTTAGACTCGGTTAATAGTTCACACTTTATATAACTAAAGGTTGGGATTAATCATGCAAGGGGAACCTTAAATGCCAGAAGAGACTATAGGGCAGAATTTACCTTCCTGTCAACAGCGTCAGGTAACAGATGAAGGACCCAGCAATCAGTTAAATTCAGGGCCATAACTAAAGCCTAAAAAATACACACACAGAGTTCTACTTTCCCTTAATAAGGAAACCATGGGAAACAACTTTTAGAATGAGGTATTCGGGACTTCGCCCAAGGACACAACTCCCAAGGACATCCACTGCCAACGTCAAGAACTGCTGAAAGTTTCTAAGTGTCCTTAGATTAAGATCTTCCATTGGCCAGCAGTTGTGTTGAGGATAGGGGCAACAACCTGGGGTAAACTTGATTAATGGTTTCCACCTCCACACCACTTGACTCCCCTGGGTCTATTGTTTTCCTTCCCCAGCAATCAAAGGGAAACTATGCAAGTTTTCTTGGGTGAGAAGGGATGGCAATCAGTTGTAAAATGACTGATCGATCCCTATGCTCTAATCCACCCTAGGCACAACACTTTGTCTAATGACATGATCATGTAAACAGAAAATGTAAAAACTGATAGAAACTGTGGCAGTGAATCTTTAGGGCCATACTGAAGCAGTGAGCTACCTGAGGTAGATTTGTCACCCAACAGACATCTTTTAACTATTTCAACTAAAACATGTGGCAAGAAATTGAACACAGAAGCAGAAGAGAATCTAATTATTTTCTATTAAGCTACATGTTAAAGAAATTTTCAAAAATACAAAAAAGCCACTTTTCTATTGTTTACAGAAAATATTCGTATTAACATGTAAGAATTTATTGTTACTTTTAAATGAAATAATTTTTTAAATTTCCTATATTTAGTTTCTAAAGCAGTGAATACTGATGTAAACTACATAAACAAATGCTCTTTGGGGTCCTTAAGAGTTTTTAATGTATATACTTCTTTTTGAGAACATATTTCCACATGTTCTGCAGTCTGCAACTGCAGAAAAACCATGTCCATGTAATTCTTATGGAGGAAATGTTGTAGAAACATTGCAAAAATCAGACCAGGGAGAAACCAAGCACCACTCCACTCCGAGAGAGATGGAGAACTCAGGTTTATTACGCCAGCGGTCCCAGAAGAGCTAGCACTCTGAAGATCTGGGCCTCGAGCTCAGATGCAACCTTGCTTTTTTTTATAGGCTTAGTGGCATGGGCCTATTGGTTAATTTGTCCTCAGGAAGTCAGAGTACCGGACTTGCTATGGGTTGCAAGCAGTTACAAAGAGTTACAAAGCATTAGAGTTGCTATGGGTTACAGGCAGTTACATTTGTTATTTAGTCAGAACAAGCAAAAGGGAGGATGAGTCTTTAGTTAATTTCAAGGTCACCCTGCCTTAGGGCCTATGCAGCAAGCCTATCTACAGAAGCAGAACAAAGAGCTGGATTATAAGGTTAGCCTTTTGAGTAAAAATTCCGCTTCAGGAGAACCGGGAAGCATGCACCTGACCTCTAAAGACTGCCCATGCTAATTTTTTCCTGTTGGCTTTATACTGTATCCTTTACTGGCATAAACTTTAGCCTAGAGAATACAAAAAAAGATAAAAAGGAACTAAACCACAAGTCGGGCCTCTGAAAAGATAAAAAAAAATTGATAAACCTTTAGCTAACCTGACCAAGAAAGACTCAAATAACTAAAATCTGTAATGAAATAGGGACATTACTACCAAGCTTACATCAAAAAAAGGAGAATACTATGAACTGTATGCCAATACACTAAAACTTTTGGATGAAAAGGACAAACCTCCTGTGATGTTGTAATTTACAAAAATATATATACAGCAGGTCCTCAAACAACATTGTTTCACTATGACATAGATGCCTTAGAAACTTAAATCTTGTTTTTACCAATTAACCTGTGATAAAATTGGTTTCATCATTACAGTCATTTCACCTAAAGTCGCAGAACCTACTGACCACATTAGGTTTGGACTTACCATATTTGGTCTTCACCCGTTTCTGGAACAGGACTCCTAAAACCTTTGGATTTTTAATGAGTAATAAAGGTGTCTTTTCATTTAATCAATCACGACAATATAATAAAGCCTCCATAAAAACCCAAAAGGACAGGGTTCAGAGCTTCAGGTCTGGTGAACATATGGCGATCTGGGGAGAGTTGGCATGGCAGAAGAGGGCATAGAAGACTTTTCCCACATACCTCACTCTATGCATCTCTTCCATCTGGCTGTTGATTCATATCCCTTGCAATAAACCAGTAATCTACTAAGTAAAATGTTTCTGAGTTCTATGAGCTACTCTAGCAAATTAATCAAACCCAAGGAGGAGGTCTTGAAAACCTCTGATCTATAGGTAGTTGGCCAGAAGTACAGGTAACAATCTGGACTTGCAACTAGCACCTGAAGTCCAAGCAGAGGGTTGTGGGAACCTCTAATCTGGAGCCGGAGGGTCAGAAGCACAGGTTAACGACATGCGCTTGCCACTGGCATCTGCAGTGGGGAGGAGGGCAGTCTTGTGGGACTGAGCCTTCAACCTATGAAATCTGTCCCTAGAGAACCTGTTATTGGTGTGGGCATAAACCTCCTCCCGACACACACACTGGAATTGTGTGCAGAACCCAGAAAGAAAGAAAGTGACCAAAACTGACTCAAGAAGATATAGGAAATCTAAATAGGCCTATAAAGAGATTGTACTAGTAATAGAAACTACCCAAAAAGAAATGGATAGACCCAGATGGCATTCTGATAAATCACAGCAAAAATTAAAAATTTTTAACCAATTCTACAAACTCTTCTAAAATATAAAAGAGGGACTACCTCCCAATTCAATTCTGTAAGGCCAATATTACTGTAATACCAAAATCAAAAAAGAAATCACAAGAAAACTACAGACCAATCTGTAATGAATATAGATTGGAAAACCTCAACAAAATATTAGCAAACCAAATACAGCAGCATATAAAAATAATTACATTCCATGACCAATTGGGACTTATCTCAGAAATGCAAGATTGGTTCAACTTAAAAATAAAAAATCAACGTTATATAACGTATCAATAGAACAAAGGATAAAAATTACACAATCATCTCAGCAGATGAAGTCAACATCTAACGACTGAAATTAAATGCATCTTAAGATCTAATACCCTTTCATGATAAAAAACACTCAAACTAGATAGAAACTTCCTCAACGGATAAAAATTGTCTACAAAAAAAAAAAAAAAAAACCCAAGCTTACATCAGACTTAATAGTGAAAGACTGAATGCTTTCCCTCTAAGATCAGGAATAAGACAAGGATGTCTACTCTTGCCACTTCTGTTCACACTGTACTAGAGGTTCTAGCCATGGAAGTAAGGCAAACAATAAAGAAAAAAAAAAAAGAAAACAAAACAAAAAAGAAATAAAAGACATCCAGACTGGAAATGAATAAGTAAAACTATCTCTACTTGCAGGTGACATCATCTTGTATATAAGAAAACTTAGAAATCCACTAAAACACTAACAGAACTAGTTTGACTAATACAAGCCCAATATACAAAAAATATATTCCTAGAAAACATTTATTCTCGAAAAAATTCTATTTACAGTATCAAAAAGAATGAAAACATTGGAATAAATCTAACAAAAGTGAAAATTTTATACTCAATGTTATAAAATGTTGCTAAAAGAAATTGAAGACCTAAATAACTGACCAAAGGAAAAAAAAAATCCACATTCCTGGATTAGAAGGTTTAATACTGTTAAAGTGGCAATACTCGCCAAATTGATTTATAGATTCAGTGCAACACTCCCAGATTTTTTGCAGAAATTGAGAACCTGATCCTAAAATTAATCATGAAAAAGTAAAGTTGGAGGATTCATACTCCTCAATTTCAAAACTGACTAATATTGTTAAAGAAAACAAATAGGCCAAAGGTGGGGTCACTTGCCTCCAAGACAGCAAACCAGGACTTAATTGCAGTTTCAGTCCCTCTGGCAACTGGAATTTAAGATGGAATTTCCTGAACATTAGCAAAATAATCCACCTGGTAAGGAGCACTGTCCCGCTTCCCCCAACCCCAAAGTCAGGCACCTTGACTGAAACAACTGTTTTCTTTCTTTGCCCCACTCAGTTTCCTATAAAATTCTTCCATTTTGCATAATTTTTTAAGTTTAATTTTTCAATTATAGTTGATATACAATATTATATTAATTTTGCACAACTTCTTGGAGCACCTTTCTATTTACTAGATAGGAGGTTACCCCAATTCATGAATAGTTCATGTAGTCATCCTTATATTTCCTGTTTCGATTCCAAATGCATAGAAAGAAATGCAAAATTGCCATTCTTCAGAGCATTTTCTCAGTCCGTTGAGATCCTGCTTCAAGGTATGTCTTCGGTTTGGTTCAAATAAACTCTAATAAACTTATAAAATTTTTCTACAGGTTTGAACGTTCTTACATCAACAGATATAAACCTAGAGATACTAGGGCCACTCATTTAGAAGATGTGCCTGAGAATAAAGTTATTAAGGGTGTGGTTCTGGGCAAAGATATGCTAACGGCCAACTTCTGCTTCTGTAATCTGCTTGCTTGTTTGATAATTAACTAGGGTGTGGTTAATCTGATTGCTTGTTTGATGAATAACTAGGGTGTGGTTAATCTGCTTGCTTCTTTGATGTTAACTAGGGTGTGGCTAGGCTTTTATAAGCTGCCTCTTTTGGGAGCTCGAGGCTGATCTCCTGGAACTCTGCGTGGTAGAGAGCGGTAGCGAGTTAGTCGCCGGCCGGCTCCAGCTAATACCGGCTCATAATTCATCTCAATTGGCTCCGTGGGTCTTAGAATTGATCGCGCCACAACAAAGTCAATCGATGCTGAAGATAGCAGAGCTCAAAGACAGTGTCTCAAATCTTCAAAACTTTTTTTCAGATTCAGATGCTGGATCTAGCCAAACCTGAGGGTCAACCTACATGAACTTTTAAGTTATGAAAAGCAATAAATTTTCTTTTCAGACTTAAAAAAACAGTAATCTGCTTATGATTTTTACTTCCCAAAACTTAACTGGACTATATATCAGTTTTCCATTTTAACCACAAGTTAAAAGTTTATTTACAAATGAAGTCTTGTAATTTAATACATCTCAAGAGAATCTCGGTGACTGTCATTAAATCTCTGCAATTATTATAACTATGAGCAAATGTCTCACTTGAGACATTTACTTCAACAGGCCCACCTCCAACATTGCTCTTCAATTTATGAGCACATTTAGGGTATTAAAGAGTACACCTATTACATAGCTGCCTCCCAACAAAGCATTTAGAATTCAAGGTCAACGAGATTACTTCTTTAAGAAAAGATTTATCATACAACGAAATAAATTTTAACTTGCATTTCTATAGAGAGGATTGGTAAATTGCTCTTTATCTTATATTAAATGCTTTCCATGTCTATTTTGCACAGAATATGCTTCCAGCGGGGATTTAAAAGGGGGTGTAGGAGGTCGGGCTAGACAAAAATAAATTCTTGAAATTTATAAATACCTTCGAAACAGTAAGTTAGATCAATTCTCTAAATATTTATGTTCCTATTGTGCCCAAGACTTTGATAATATAAATGGGAAGAGAGCTTCCAGCACATCACAGAGATAATATGGAAAAGCAAAGCTTTGGGGCAAATTTGCCTTGGGTGGAGAATTTAATGGAGGTATTCTTCATTTCAAATAAGCCTGCAGGTAAAAACTAGAGTTGTGTCTGGTACTTCCTTATAAAAACAGAACCTACAACAGGATCTACAGTGAAAAGTTTAATCAACACAAAGCTGATAATTGATTCAGAGGTTAACTGAATTTTGTATTAAGACAGTGTTGTCTTAGGCCATAAAATATATTTCCTCTAACATAACAGCTAAAATTTATTGAGCACTTACCGTGTGCCAGGAGCTGTTACAAATATGCTACAACAATTCTATGAGGTAGGTACTACTGTTACCTCACTTTCCAGATGAGATAACTGAGGCAGACAGGTTAAATATTTAACCAAGTTTGTATAGATAGTAAGGGGTAGCCAAGATCTGAAGCTCAGAAGTCTGACTGCAGGGACCATGATCTTAATCATTACACAGGGCAGAAACCCTGGAGATGATCACTTTGGCTTTATAGGTTGGTATATCACAGACTGGTTCTCTCAGAGTTGTGTTGTGCTGCCTTTCCCCAACACCATGTGCCACTAATAATAAAATAAATACAATCAAATAAGAAACAAAGCATGTAGAAAATAACCTTAAGTAGACCTCAGTCTTAGTAACTTGGACCTCAGTCACCTCACCATAACCTCCTCTTCCGTATCTTGTAAAGATGAAAAATTGAATACTCCATGCTAAACCAACCACATTATTTCTCCTCAAGTTCTGTCCTACAGTTTAATTTTTAATCAATGGATTCATTTAGTTAAATTTTTTTCCATAAGAGACAAATTAGAGTAGGCTACCTTAGAGGTGACATACTTACCTTTAAATAAGATGTTATTTTTTCCTTACTGTATATGTTCCCATTTACCTCCAAACACATCAGTGTCCCTCCACAATGTTTACTTGATCCTTGGGATGTCAAGAAACATTACATAATTATTAATTATTTAATATAAAATGCATGTCACTTCTATTTATATTAAAAGTATAATAAAAGTTATAATAAAAGTACATGCTAATCCGTTCGCTTGATATGACACTGCTGTGCAAAACTGTGTTACTTAAGGCTGTACCCAAAAGCATACCAAGTTGACTGAATTCTTAAGCGTGCAAAGTAACAGAAATAGAATCTAAGTCTGACCTAAAATACCATTTTCTTTCAAATTAGAATCCCAATTTATGAGCCCTCCTCCAGGTCCAGTATTGTCCTTTCATTCCCAAACAAAAATACTTTACCTTGGCAATTTTCTTTATTAGATGAATGAGAGAATCCCACTGTACAGGGGGGAAGAAGTAACCAACACCTTAATATTCGTTCATGTCAACACTAAATAAAACTTAAATGATTTTTACAGCCAACATGTTAAACAGAAAATCCCCAAACAAGGTCTGTAACTCGCCTATTAAAATACACCCCAACGTCATACAACATCGCCTGCTATTCTCTTTTATTTTGAAGACAGGCTCTCAAAGTATTACAAATAAATTGTTTTCACTGAAATGATTCCCCGAAAGCTAGCTGCTGAACTCAGGACCCTAAGGACATGTGCATAGGGAATCCGCGTCCCTCAAGAACATCTAAAACCAGTAGGCATTTGCGCATTTAAAAATGCCTCTAGGAACGAACTATTGCTAAGGACCAGAAAACATCCGGCACAGGCGCGTTCGCGGGACGCTTGGAGATGCAAGCCGGGCATTTCTGTTTTGCCAGGAACACCATAATGGGGGTGGGGAGGAAGGGAACTCGATAAATAGTAAATGCAAAACAAAGATTTTTTTTTTTTTCCACGCCAGCGACAGGAAATAATTAAAAACAGAAGCTACTCCTAACTCCCACCTATCTAACCAACCGCCCTGTAGCTGCACAAAATGCGTACTCGCTGACGCCACCCGCGACCTCCACTGTGAGGGGAAGCATTTTAAGGAAAACACCCGGCGAGGCGGCGCCTTCGGGCTCCAGCTGCACGTCCGTGGATGGCCAGAGCCGGTCCCTGCACCGCGAGCAGGGCAGCGGGCGAGACAGGCCGGCCGTGCTC
>NW_006436288.1:13746228-13761874 GCF_000325575.1 Pteropus alecto | reverse complement strand
GCCCTGCCCCTGCCCGCGGGCGCCCGGGCTCCAGGTGCCCACCGCCCGCCGGAGATCCCAGAAGGCGAGCGCGGTGCAGCCGGGTACCAACTGCCACACTCACCGACAGGCGAAGTATCAAGGCAGGGTACGAGAGGAGGTCCGGCCAGCCTCCCGGGCCCCAGAGTTTAAGTCAACTCCGATCCGCCTTCAGGGGCGGGTCGAGCTGCAAGACCCGGGCTCCCGAACAGCTGGGCCCCGCCCCGAGCGTCGGCGGCAGCTGCAAGGCCCGCGCCGCCGCGGTCCTAGTGCCGCCTGAATATGTTCCGCACTGGCCAGCCAGGCGTTCCAGTGGATTACGCCGAGGTTTGCAGACCACATTCACTTACCGATGGAAAAAACTTCTTGCGCAGTGGTTCTCTGCCTTTAAAGTGCATTGGAATTATCTAGAGGTCTTGTTAAAAAGGGATTGAAGAGCACTGCCTGCGAAATTGGCAATTCAATATGTGCAGAATAGGATTGAAAATGTTGGTTTCTTTAACAAGTTCCCTGGTCTCAGAACCAGTGATCTAGAATTATGAGGTAGACAAGCTTTCCATAGAGCTGTTATGGAAAAGCTCCAAAATCATACCAGCGAAAAACCAAGGAGAAAGAGAACTCACATTTATTACGTCCCAGAGGATCTAGTGCTCTGAAGAATCTGGGCCCCGAACTCAGTTGCAACATTCCTTATATACAGGATTTTTACATAAGCTGATTGGTTGATTTGAACTCAGACCGTTAGAAAACGGTGGGAGTTGCTATGGTTGCAAGTAGTAACAGGAGGAAGGGCCGGAGTACTGATGGTTACAAATTGTTACAGGAAGCAGGGAGCTGCTAAGGAATACAAGTAGTTATAGTCATTGCCTAGACAAGTAGGATAAGGTACAAGTGAGCTCTGCAAGTGAGCTCTTACATGCAGCAAGCGTATTTACAGAAACAGAACAAAAGGCTGATTAGCCTTTAATGAAATTCCTCTTCAAAGCATGTGAAAGAAAGTGCACCAAGTGAAGCATAATGTAAAAAATTTTCAGCCTTTTGCAGTAGGGAGAACATCCATTAATGCAGCAGAACCTTCTCAAAGAAAAGGAAATACAACTTTTTTACAGGAGGGTTTTCATAGGAAGTAAACAAGAGAATCCTGTATGAGCAATTAAGAATGAGAAAGGGCAGAGGCGTTTAATTCTTGCGATATGGAGGACAGGGTATTCCTTTGCCTGTGAGGTTCAGTTCTCAGCTCTTCCACTTACTAGACATACAACCTTGGGGAAATCACTTGACCTATCTCTGCCCAGTTTTCCCATCTGTAAAATGAGAATAACACCTATACCTCATAGGAATTTTGAGATAGTTACTTGAATTAATATATAACCTAGAGCAGACCCTGGAACATGGTCTGGTTCACTTGGCTCAGTTATAAGGTTTTCCAGAACCAAAGCCATACAGGTCAACAAGCAGAAATGAATCCAAGGGGGAGAGAGTTTCCTTGCCAGAAAGTCTGATAGGGACTCCACCACCATCACTCCCACCCCTATGGACTCATATACAGCCTTAGGAAGGCGTAATGCCCAGCAAGATTTAATGCCCAGGAAGCTTCAGGTCTATTTGGGATGAGGTTGCTGAGCTCTCTGCCATGTATCCTTGTCTGTGTTTATGCTGCTTTTCTCCTGTCTCCTCTAGATAGGTAAAGCTTGTCTGATTTTCCAAAAGGTTTTGGTCTTTTCACCAATCCTACCATACAACTGACATTTATGAATGAAGGAAGCTATGTAGTAAATCAGACAAATTCAATGACTCAAAGTAACCTTTCAGGGTGATCTGATCTTAAATTCCTAACTGGGCTGGTCATGGTGGGTAGTCACCCTCAGGCCTATAAAGGTTTCTCTTTGCCTTAGGCAATCTTTGTCCATGTTCTTGTGCATCTAGGTTAACACACTCTGAAATACCAGAAGTAATGCTCTTTTGCAGACTTTAGAATAACCACCCTCCAGGGAGCACATGGTCTTGTGCTCTAACTACCCTCTAATTCAACTACAAAGATTTCCCCACCTTACTTTCTCCCATTTTCATTTAATCTTACTTACATTCCCTCCTTAATTCCAAATGTATTAAAAAAAAAACCCTGCAGAACTGTCATTCTTCAGAGCATTTGAGATCTTGCTTCCCAACATGTCATTAGTTTGGCTCAAATAAACGCTCATAAAAAATTCTCTATGGGTTTGGACATTCTTGCATCAACACATTCATCAATATAGTAGCCCTGGGGAGTCTCCAGCAAGGAGACTTGCAAAGGGAGGACACACTATCTGGAATTTGAAAGTAAGCTTAATCAAGGGTTGGGCTTTGTAGTGCCTTCTCTTTCCGATATTTTCAACTTATTGTGCCAGAGAAACTTGTTATCCAACTGGTCAGGCCAAGGAAAGATTCCCCTAAAAGATTAGATTGCTCTAAGCTATGTCCCCTATTGTAAATTATAGATCCTCTCTCTGTGTTTCCCAACATTCGAAAGGAAAGGCTCTCAGGTCAAATTACTTTGCCTGTAGATGTTATCTCAATCTTTCAAGAGTATAACATGTAGCTCAAGGCTTGTTAACTCTGAAACTCATAAAACATGTTTAGAAAAGTGCATGACATCATTAACTTATCTATAATAAGAAACTGTGAAAAATAATATGAATGGACACATTTCAAAACGAAGTCAAAGCTGCTATCCCAGATGAACTGTCTTACTCCTTAAACCTTTGGAATGTTAACACTGTGCAAAACAATTTTTAAACTGGGCCTAAAGCAGCATTGTATTCCAAACAATTGTTTGCAAAGATAACAGAAAAGCAGCCCTGACTACCAGACAGAAAATTAAAGACATTCTTTAGAATTAAATCACTTTGTTAGCTTATCTGTACCTATAGAAATTCCCTCTACTCTTATAACTGTTCCCCTTCCCATTCTCATAAACACTCCTTGCCTTCACCTCCTAGTCCGACCAGTGTTTGGGTTTCTACCTGAATCAGTGCCTCCCAAATAGCTATTCTTTTGGATTCAAATAAATGGTCGTTGCCTCTCACTTTGACCTTTTATCTTGGGGTTAATAAAATTATGTTGGTTAACAAGAGATGCCTATTATTCATTGTAAAGAAATAACTGTAAGTTATAAATCAAGTCTGGTTTTCTATTTCTTTTCTTGGTTATCTCCTATATTGTTTTTCCTTCCTTTTAGTAATATTTAGCTGGGTACATTCCCCAGGCCTCCCTTGAGGCTAAATATTGCCGTGTTTCAGTTCTCAAAGTGACGTATGAGCAGAAATATTGTATGCAACTTCTGCCTAAGGAAATGCCTTACCCTGAAATTCCTAGACCTTTCTCCATTTGCTTGGATTGTAATGTAGAAATGACAGTAACCCGATATCAATCACGCAAAAGAAGATAATTCCTGACATGACTTTTAAAATTTTTTATGCCATAAATCTCTTGGGCAAGTTTGGTGGAGCCAATAAACCCCCTCTTAGAATAATGCTTTGGAATGCTTAAAATAAAATACATAAGATTACAAAGGAAGTTAATTAAATATGAAAGTTATCAAAATATTTTTTAAAATAAATCTGTTTCTTTATTAACACAATAAATAAGATCTAGTAGCAGATCTAATAACTGATTTTGAAACTTGTGGACATAAATGATATTTCAAGCTTATCTGCATAATTATAATAAAAATACCTGTGATTTTTACAGTTAAAAGTTTACTGTTATACTGCAGTATGACTGTGGCTTTGTTGCCAACATTCATAATTGAAAGAAGTAGTCCATTTCAGTAAAATGTTAGTGAAAACAGTTAATTGTTTTGTCATCCAAATTCATAGTATTCCTGAATTCTATACATGGATGTAGTAGGCAGAATTTTGGCTCCTGTGACCTTCACCTCCTGTGTTACTCGGTGGTTATGTTACTTACATACTAAAGGGACTTCTCAGATATAACTAAGAATACTAATCAGCTGACAGATTAGCCTGGATTATCTAGGTGGGCCCAGCTCAGTGTAATCATATGAGCTCTTAAAAGCAGAAGAGCAAGGTAGGAGAGGAGGCCAGAGAGATGTGGCAGAGGGGCAAGTCTGAGATTGAAAGCATGAGAAGGGTTTAACTCAGTGGAGCTGGGCTGACTGTGGAGGGGGCCATGGGGAAAGCATAAGGAGATTCATTCTGCCAGCAACTTGAATGAGCTTGGAAGTGAACTCCGTGAGATAATAAGTAAATGTTGTTTAAGCAGCTCAGTTTATAGTGACATTATGTCAGTGTAGGGGCTAAAAAATTAATACTTTTCCTCTCACCTTCTAAGTTCTTTTAGCTGGGCTAATAATCAAATTAACAGAAATAGATTAACAGGATAAAATCAAAATTTTAATACATGCGCATGGGGAATTCATATAAGACAATGAGGCAATATTGGTTCTATATGACATTTTAGAAAAAGGAGAAAGGTGTGTTGGGGGGGGCAGGTTATCGGATTTCAGAAGTGAGAATGGGTGATTTACAGGTAATTGAGGAAGAGCAGAACACACATGGCAGGCAAATTCTTTCCAAGCAACTCAGAAACAATGGAACACAGAGGGTATCTAGCTAACAGGCCCCTGCGAGAAGCCTTCTTATTTACCATACTTAATTCAAATTAGCCTATGGCAAACATCCTAAGATTTTCTTTCTGAAACAGGTTTTTCTGTCTGAATCACTGGGGCAGGAAAGGGAGCAAGGTCAAAGATTCTTTTGTTTCTTAATAACCAGCTTAAAATCAATATTCCCAAAAGGCAGCTTCAGAATGGCAAAACTTTGATCCCCTTCATCAACAATGGGAAACTAATATAATGGATGCCAAGTTATAACATCTGCCCAAGGTAATGTTTAAAGAACAAAATGCAAAGAATACGGAAAGATCTGTAAAGAAGAGCTCTCCTCCTGCCTGGAGCAGCTAGACTACTACTGAGAGAGAAGTACATTTTTATCTTTTAAAAGTTGATTAAATCTCTGAACATGAAAGTATTAGTTCATGTAAAGTGTAGAATGAGTCAAGAGACAAGAGGTCTTTTTCATGAACAAGTCTTGAAAAACTCCAATGTTTAATGGCAAGGAAGAAGGGCAAGCCTTAAAGAGACAAGGAAATAGCCAGAAAAACAGAAGAAAAAGTAAAAGAATAATATCACAGAAGGCAAGGAAAGAGAACAATTCACATGAGTAAAAACACTTCAGTCCTGTTAAAGATCAAGTAAGCATAAACTTGAAAATACTCTTTGGATTTGACAAGAAGGGGATAATTGGAGACTTGAACCTAGAAATATAAAAGACCAATACAACCACAGAACCAGCTCAAAAAGGTCCCGTCCTGTTTAACAAGATACTGAATTCCTTTTCAGGGATAACAGACCAAAACTGCATTTCATACAGTCAAAGCATGCACAGAGGAGAAAACTTTGACCTCCAGCTGCATCTAAAACAAGTTTTATATCTCCTCCCTCCCCTACTCACCCCAACATACACATAGAACTAAAGGACTGGATCATAACTGGAACTTGAACAATAGAACCCTTTCAGAAGGGTCCATTGTCCAGGAAGATCCAGTGTTAATGTCTTTTACCATAAATGGCCAAATCTCAAGGTCCTCCAATTAAACCTTGTCCCATTAGTACTTCTGCATGCCTGTTTCCCCTAACTCCTTAAAAACCCTTAACCAGTGAGCAAGATGGATTCGGAGCACTGGTAGGTCTCCTAGCTTCTCAGTTGGAGGCTTCTCAATCAATAAGCTTTTTCTAACTTCGAATTCTTGACACTTTGAGTTTTGGCTTTTCAAAGCGTTGACACATGAACCTGGGTTCAGTAACACCAAGGACAGCAAAAACATTCCTGAAGAAGAACAGTTGAAGGACTTTCACAACCTGATTTCAAGACTTACTATATAACAATCAAGAAGTCTGTTTTGGTATAAGGATAAACTACCAATTACCCCTCACCCAGGTATATTTCATGAGTGAGGGGTAATTGGTGATTTATTCTTACTTTTCATATTTATTAACATGCTCATTTAACCATGTTAATAAATATGAATATAGAGAGATGTTAGACACCATTTTATTAAATAGCATATGGTACACACTCCCCTGATTCTTGCTTTATTCAATAGGCCGTAGAAATCTCTCCATGAAAATAGCTCTAAGTCACTTTTAATAATTACTTAAAATCCATCCTTATCCAATTGAAATTTACTTCGTTTCCAATTTTTGTCACTTGTGAACAACCCACAAGTATTGGAAGGATCGCCAGGATATAGACTGCTGGATTGAACTATAACTTCAACATAACAAATATTACCACGTTACTTTCTTTCATTAATACCCAGCAAGTTAATTTTTCCCTATCATTGACATGGATATCAATTTCTCAATCTATGTAAAGTGATCGCATTGTTGTGTTTATTTGCACAGTCAAAAAGATCTGGTAAATTGAATTACCAACTGGAAAGCAAAATTCAAGGCTAATTTGAAAAACAAAGAACAAAATGCTTAGAAGTTGGCCACAGGATCTAGCCTTCAAAAAGGAAAATAGGCCAGCAATTCAGATGCTAAGAGCTTTGAGTTTTGGAGACTGAGTGTAAAATATAAAAAGCTACTAACTAATCAATTCATTCTGTTCAGATTCTTGGTCAAGGGAGATAAATTCTACCAATATGGTTTTTAAAGACCGTACTTCAGTCTGGTTGTGTTAGGTTTGTTCATTCTCAGGGGTGATATCTCAGGTAATAGAGGATGTCATGAGAGATGCTGAAAGACAGAATTTTCCAGTGGTTCTCTCAAGTCCTTGTCCCCACAGGTGTTCCTCCTCTTGCCTCCTGACACATGAACATAGCCCTTTCCTATCATCTTTCAATTCCTCCTGATAAACAAACAGTGGCTACCAATCCACAAGAACTATTCCTCTCTTTCCCAAGGACACATTTTTGACAAACTAATCCCCACGCAGCCAAATTTCAACCTATAACTCCTGCTAAAATGTACTGGACTTCCTCTTCCCCTTGTTTTGCTCTCCCTCTTCCTCCTGTACCTTCCCAAGGTCTTATTGCCTTTCCTAAACATATCCCTGTCATTGGACAATATTTCTTCATGTCATAACATAGGTGAAGATGATGACCAAACTTATTGGCCTTATAACTTTATACTTTGGTCAAGATCAAGTTTTCATAATCTAGCTAAGAACTTTCTAAATCATTGAAAAATTTATAATCATTTTAGAAATTTAGAGTATAGATTCTCTCATCCGTATCAATTAATTCATCTCCTTAGGGGACCCAGAGGCAGGGAAACTCTTATGTAATGTGTAAATCTTCTGTCAAGCTCTCCAGATACAAAGTCTCAAATAATTGATTCCCCCACTTGCTGACAGCATTAGCAAATGAGGGACATAACTTCTCAAAGGATAAACTCTACTTTTGTCAGATCAAAGTGCACTATGTTGGTCATAACATCTTTATGCAAAAATGGAGTCTCTCTCCTTTTTGAGACTAGAAGCTCTTTATGACTTTATGACTTTATCTGGCTAATTACCAAAACAGAATTCAGAAGAGTTTTTGGACTCATAGGATATTGTAGATATTAGATTTCTAACTTTCTGTACTTGCTGCCCTCCCCCCACCCTTTTTTTTTTATAGAGAAAAAATTTTATATTTAGAATTAGCCATTTGGATTCAATTTAGAATTAGCCAGCTGGATCCCAATTTTATTGGCAACATCCAAAGCATCGTAGTTGGGAGCCAGTCGAACATATGCCTTCTTCTCTCCATCAGGCTTGCTCAGGGTATTGACGTGGGCCACATCAATGTCAAAGAGCTTCTTCACAGCCTATTTGATCTGGTGGTCCGGTGCCAATTGGCTTTGACATCCACAATGCACACAAGTGTATTGTTGTCTTTTATCTTCTTCATGACTGGCTCAGTAGTCAGGGGAACCTTGATGATGGCATAGGGGTCAAGCTCATTTCTCCCAAAGGTGCTCTTCTGAGGATATTTGGCTGGCTTTAGAAGCTACAGTGTCTTGGGCCATTGGAAAGTGGGTGACGTGTTATCTTCTTCTTCTTCTCCTCCTCCTCCTCCTCTTCCTCCTCCTCCTCCTTCTTCTTTTTTTTTTTCGGCTGTAGATGCCTGTCAGCATTGCTTTCTTTGCCTTTAAAGCCTTTACTTTGGCTTCAGCTTTGGGAGAAGCAGGGGCTTCCTTCTTTGCTTTTGGGGTCATCTTTGTAAAAAGCCTGAGTGCCCTTTAAATGATCTTAACTAGTCGACACACCTGAGTCCTTGCCCTGATGTCCAAATAGAATGTTCTGGCCTGTTACTTGTATTTAATTAATTAGTCCCAAGTAAGTGACCTTCGTGGCAATCACCTACTAGGCTCTAGGTGTCCCTAGAACCTCGCACAGGACTTGGATCTTATAACTAAAGACACCGGAGGAAGAATACAGACCACTCAAGATTGCGGTTGCACATGAACACTTTATTACTCACAATTAGATGTCTGGGTTCAGCTTAAGAGTGGGGCCCCGTGGTCATTCTCCTCGGCATTGGCTGCAGCCTCAAGTCAGGTCTCTTGACACATAGTCTCGTTTGGGTCAGTGTTGGAGCATGAAGTGCTGCTGCTGTCCTCTTGGCCCTACTCTTTATGCAGTTCCTCGGATACACCCTTATCTTGTCCACCACATGCGAGCATTACCTCATTGCATGTTGTGAGCAAGATAGCAAGCGAGCAACCTAAATATTTTCTTATGCTTATACTCTTAGTAAATATTGACATCAGCGGGCAGTCCGCTTATCTGTCTCACACAGTCAATATACGCAGTTAAGTAAATATTTTGATTTACACAATTAAGTAAATATTTTGATTCCTTATACACCTGAATAGATTCACTACCCTTGGACTCCCAAATTGTCATAAACTTTTCTTTCTATTTGTATGTAGAAAATCAAGACTAACCCTAGGGGTTGTAACAACAATATAATGGACATCAGAGATCCATTGATTATACCCCCTCATTTGACCCCATAGCAAAAGCCTACATATCTTGTTTTGGTGCAGTGGCAATAGATGCCAGTCTGCAGACTTAGTCTTAGTATATGCACTTAACCGCATGGGCTCTGATGCTGTTCAAATGTTATTCTTCCCCCCACCCCCAATAGATATTATTTATTTATTTATTTACTTGACTTTTTTTTGTTTCCCCTCCCTACCCTCCCCCAACCCCCCCTCCCCTCTAGGAACCACTAGTCCATTGTCCACGTCCATGAGTCTCTGTCAAACCTTATTCTTGAATGGAAATACCTACTTAGCATGTTTATGCCTCTAAATTGACTTCCTATAAAAGCTTCTCCTCTCCATCTGCACATATTCTATCCATTGTGGGAACACTCTAGACCCCATCGCTGTTCCTCCTGGATGGAAGGCAAACCTCGAAACTGTCATGGGCTTATTTGGAAATTTCACCTGCCTCATTCTGACTTCTTTGAAACTCCTTTAAATGATCCATATTTAAAGCTGTCTATAGATCAAACAAGGAGGCTATTATGCTGGACATGCTGTCACGATCCACTCAGATTTGCTTGGACCCAACCTCTCCCAGAAGCCAAATCTGCACAAGAGTTTGACAGTCCTTTGCCAAACAAATTTCTGTATGGAGTGATACATAATTCATTCGAAATTACATGTTTTAATATAAATTCTTGTTTTCTTAACTACATATTCATTAAATAGAACAGTAAAGGTAATATTTTTTTGCTATTTGAACACCCCAAATTTCAAAATAAAAGAAGCAGGCTTTAAAAATCTGAATGCTATGGTGTTTTTTCCTCCAAGCTTTCAGTTTCAGACTAATGTAGGCAGTATCATAAGCAATACAAAAATATGATGGCTTTGTACTATGTCAGCTTAGCTAAGTTCAAACTAACTTTCCCAGAATTTCTTTCCCTGCATGATTCTGAGTTACTACTGACCACAGGAAAAAATATGAGCATGTTTTAGAAGTCCTAAGTGAAACAGCTGTCATTTTTCTCACACTGAAAATCAGTACAGGGTGCCAAGCATTGTTGTACTGAGCACACATTGACACTGATCTGCTAGCTCACATTGTGGGAGTACAGAAGTACCCAGTCCATACTTCCTCAAGCACATACCTTATCTCCTTCTTCAGCTTTTCCTAGTCCTGGGGCCAGGTGCATGGGTAGAACCATGGTGAAGGGCACCAGCTTCTGCAGGTCACCCAACATCATGGTTTGTCTGTAGTTTCTAGTTTTTCCTTATGGATTCCAGTTCTTGCTCTTCCTTGCTTCGCATCCAGCTTTCTTGATTGCTAGCTGGATGACTTAAGGGCCTACACAAAAGAGAGGCAATAATAGGCTTGTATAGACTTTTCAACCAGCTACCATAATTGTCTAAGGTCTAATGCCTATAATAAGTTCCTTATTCTATTATTTATCTTTCTGCTTCTCTAATCAAGCTCCACTTGATAGGAGAGAGGAGTCAGTACACTTATGAAATAAGCATCTTCTAAACAGGAACATAAAATTATATTCGTAGTATTAATTATTTGCTATGTGCCAGACATTTTGCTAACTGTGCCTTATCTTGTTTGATCTTTACTACAACACTATTTTACAGGTGAAGAAATTGAACTCAAAAAGGTTAATAAGTTTGCCCAAGGGCACAGAGCTAGAATATGAGAAGCTGGACAATTGAGAGTTTCTGCTCAGAACTGTTACTGTTGGGGGTGATCTAAATCCGTCATTGCCCCAGTGGCACTGAGGGGGCCTCAGTTCTTTCTGCCAACAAAGTAAAGAATTACAAATCAGTGAAATTTAGGAAAAGTAAGATTTAATAAAGTATGTTCCAAGAGAGAAACAAGCTACACCAGAGACGGCCACAGTACTGTAGAAATAAAGATCTGCATTACATTCGGGCCATGGTGGGAGGTTACTAGAGTGGTGCTTACTGATTAGCATGTGTTGTCATTTTGATTGACAGTAGGCTGTTCTATAACCTTTTGTCTTACTCAGAATTCAGTCTGTTATAATTAGATTCATGAACTTCCAGGCGTATGTAAGATATTATAATGATGGTATAATGAGGCTGAGGTGAAAAGGTCAGAGTACTCTTTACTAGCAAGCATTTGTGGCTGGCCTAAACTGGTTGCTATGTTATGGTCATTTATTTCCTTGTACTCCAGTATAGGGGCATTAATTGAAAAATGTTTTGTTTTTTGTTTTTTGTTTTCTGGAAGGTCCTTGGGGCTGCCTTTGAGTTTGGCCATTATTCTTGTCATTCCTGTGGTTACAGAGCTGGGTCTTCGCTCCTGCTCACAGCTACCTAACTGCCTAACATAACCATTGTCATCCCTGAAGAGCATAAATTCTGCATAGCAATAAATTCCCTGCACAGAATGGTGATTTTTTTTTACCCCATAGATATTTTTCACTTGTTCATTTTGTTTGAAAAGAATCTGAATATTCCACCCCAAAATATGCCACTTTGGCATAGAATTATTTTGAGTTGAAGGCATTAATAATCACCCCATCACCCCCATTTAACCCCACACCAAATGGAAGAAAGAGTGACTCTTATTTTTCAAAGAGAGGGAGCCACCACCAAGATGAGTTTTCATTAAAAAAAAACCCTGCTAAAATAGCCCTTATTATCTATTAGTTTAACTTTTCTACAATCTATTGTCTCTGAAGCCCAAACCCCCTTTCTTTTGTTAAAAGAGTATATAAGCCCTGCTTCTTTGAGTTTCATTTATTTTCTGTGAACTCCTGCACATAAAAAAATTAAGTGCCTTTTCTTCCATTATTCTGTCTTTTGTTAATTTACACACTCCCTACAATAAATCTAAAAGGGTAGAATTTTTTCCTCTCCACACATTTAAGTTAAAAAAAATTTTTTTTCCAAATAGATAAATCATCTGAAGAAATTCCTTTGATAGACAGCTTTGTTGAGAGATTCTCGAATGGAGAGACAGGACAACGAGGCTAAGAGCAGGAAGGAGCATTTATTGATGCTGGCGCCAGCTCAGCAGATTCTCATCAAGGCTGAGTCCTGATTATAACATTTTCATATAGTCTTGTTATTCCTACACAGCTACAGATATAAGGAAGAACATTAATTGGTTGACAAGCTATGAGAAAACTGTTGTTAGCTGGAGAGTCCTAGAGGTGGGGGAAGGGTAGTCAGGAACAAACTCATTCAAACAGGAGATGACCAGGTGGAGTTGGGCTGCCACATTTCCCCCTTTGATGCTCGGACCCAGGACTGGGTCAGAGAGCATCATCTTCTTTTTCTAACTTTTGTTTTAGAAGGTCGTACCTCCCTAGCATAAGGATTTTTGCTGCAGTTTTTCTTTCTATTATAGCCTCTATAGGGAGGCGGTTGACCGGATAACAAGAGGCAACAGGCATGGGAGGAGGAGGCAAGTCCCAAGGAGGAGTATTATCCTAATTAAGGTCTTAAAGCCACCGAAAGTGGAGAACCAGTCTCCAAAGAGGTTACTAGGGTCTCATCCTTTCTAACTTTGAACTGGCATATGAGCTATTTTCCTAATATTAGTAGCTATGGCAGTCACAGCTTTGCCATCGTCATCTATTTTAAGGGTCGAATCAGTCTGGTTAAACTTTCCGCACATTTCTCCTTCTTCCGCTAATAGATAATCTATTAAATAGCTGAACGCATCTGGGTTCGTTGCCTGGCTAGAAGCTCTAAGCAGTTGCAGTCTCATTGGTTATGATCTCAAGAACTGCTTGTAATTTAATAATCTGGTTAAGCATGTATATAGGGGTCTGGTAACCCCAGCTCTCATCTTGGGCCCAAGTTGCAGGGCCATAGTATTGAATAATATGGTGAGACGGCCACTTATCTTCCCCCTACATTTGTTGTCCCCTATTTTAAATGATCTCTTAGTCCGGGCCTTAAAATCTTGTAATAGGGGAACACCTAGCTCTTTTCCTCCTTGGTCAGGAAGAAGGAAGAAGCCAGGCTGAATGCTCCCAATGGTGCATCTTCCCTTCCAGTTCATCAGGAATTGAGTATAAGCCCACTTTCCACAAATCCAGAAGAGCCCATCGGGCACTTTCTAGTTTTGGGGCTGGTGAAATTGAGATTTTCCCAGAATGTGCCAATAGTTGGAATGGCATGGAAAGGGTTAGGGACCATGCCATTTTCTATAGTACATTTTGGTTGAGAGAGTGGTACAAGGAGGAGTTAGCTGCAATATTAATGGCCCAATACCAGGAAGGAGACTTCGGCCACAAGTTTAGGTCTGTGTGATTTAAAAATAGCATTCTTTTACATGGGGTTTCTCCAACCCATTGAGTGTATCCTGTACCTATCCAGCCAAGACATTCTTCCCCTACTACTTCTGAAGAGAGGATCCAGCTCTGGGGTTGACCCTCTTCGTGGTGAGCTACCATGTGGTTCCACTGGAGGAGGTAAAAGGCGTCTAGGCTAGTTCCCTTCCAAGGCCAATGTTCACTCATGTGTACTCCTCCACAAACCTAGCATTTAATGACACCAAGTTCATGGGCTATCCTCTCAGCTAGCTCAACAAAGAGGTTTTTCCCTAGGTTTTGGCCCAAGGAGGCCTTTAGCTGATTATACTTTTGTGGGCTTTGGAACCTAGGAGACAGTGTAGGCTTAGATGAGGTTGAATTATGCAGCCATTGGACAATTTCTCCGACTGCTGGGTCCTCTGCATAGTTATGGACATTTCCCCCGCTTGAGGTTCATTGCCCACAAACCCAAATTTCTCCTAATTTTTCAGGCTCTTGGCAGGATTGGCCACTCTCAAATCTAACCTTTATGCACCCCATCCACTATTGGAATCCCCAACGAGTGCAGAGCGTGGCGTTTAGGGCACACTCTTTGGGTAGGCTGGTTCCAGAAGTGAAGCCGGTGGCAATGTTGGATTCTATCCTATACTTTTGCATGCAATGGGTACAAGGAGAAGAAGTAGTGGGGAGACTACTGGAGCCACACACGTGGCAGAGTAGGAGAAGGAAAAGAGACTTTAGGGGTGCCATCCTGACGTCATCCTCAGGCTTCTGCTGCGTGTAGATTGGTCAACTTCTGGTGTGACCAAAGCGGGGCCCTTCATTTGTTGGCACAGTTGGTGTTTTCTTCTGGAGGCTTGCCTTGAGGGGCTCAGAAGGGTCTGGAACACATTCCCACTCTGCAGCTGTGGGTTTAAGTCTGCTGTGATATATCAAGGGCGTTATTTCAGCAACCTTAACTGCAGTGGGAGTAGACAAAATAACAGTAAAGGGGCCTTTCCACAGAGGTTTTAGGGTCTGAATGTTCCATTCCTTTACCAAGACAGAGTCTCCTGGCTTAAAGGAATGACCTTCAGTGGTTAAACTGACAGGGAGCCTTTTCCTAACCCAGTGGTTGAGAGTCTGAAAGGTGGTCCCTAGGGCCTGAAGCTGTTGTTTCAGAGTCAATTCACCTATTTCCTTGAGGTCTCTTCATAGTCCTTTGATGAGTGATGGTGGCTGCCCACCATCTCATAGGAAGAGAACCCAGTCTTCTTGATTGGGGCCAACCTGATTCTTAATAGTGCCATGGGGAAGATTTCATCCCAATGTAGATGTGTTTCCTGACATAGTTTTACCAACTGAGTCTTAAGGGTCCTGTTCCTGTGTTCCACCTGTCCTGAACTTTGTGGTTGATAGGCAGTACGCAATTTCATTTAATATTTAAATTCTTGGCGAAAAGCTGCACTATTTCTGCTACAAAGGCTGGCCTGTTATATGAGCCAATGGTAATTGGTAGGCCAAATCATGGAATAATTTTTCGGAGGAGCAGTCTGGCTACTTCTTGGGCCTTCTCAGTCCAGGTGGGATAAGCCTCTACCCAACTGAAATAGGGGCATACAAAGATTAAGAGATACTTGAGGCCCTGTGATTGAGACATTTCAGTGAAGTCTACTTCAAGTTCCTCAAAGGGCATGCCTTCGACACTTTGGACCACCGGTGGAGCATACAGCCTTTGCCTGGGGTTGTTGCGGGCACAGACTTCTCACCATTCACACACCACTCAGGAGGTGCTAGAGAGCCGGGGGGACATAGAAGTACCAGCCCATAGTGGTTTCTAGGGCAGTGCGACCAAAGTGAGTCCTTTGGTAAAACTGCTTGACAAAAGCTGGAGCTAGGATCCCAGGGACTGCAATTCGCCTGTCCTTGAACTTCCACTACCCACCAGAGAGGAGGCTCCCCTCTTCAGTTTAAACCAGGCTTCTTCTTGAGGCGAGTACTTGGGGTCCCATTCTGCTAAGGGACTGGGAAACAGGGAGGCAGTTAGAGCTGAAGGGCTTGTCATTTATTTCCTTGGCCGCTGCCTGTTTGGCAACATGGTCTGCCCTGCAGTTTCCCCGGGCTGTTATGGTGTCCCCCTTTTTGTATCCTCTGCAGTGCATGACTGATACTTTCTTGGGGGCCCACACAGTATCTAAGAGTTCTAGAATTTCTTTTCCATATTTTATGTGTTTTCCCCAGAATTGATTAGACCCTTCTCTTTGTACAGGGAGGGTGGTGAAGGCATACTTAGAGCCAGTATATTATGTTAGCACTC
>NW_006436288.1:13741204-13746218 GCF_000325575.1 Pteropus alecto | reverse complement strand
AGGGCGTGGATCAAGGTGATGAGCTCTGCTTTTTGTGCTGAGGTTCCCCTAAGCAAAGGCTTTGCCCCAGTGGTGGAATGTAAGGTCACCACAGCATATCCTGCAAGGCATACTCCTCCCCTCACAAAGCTGCTCCCATCAGTGTAATAGTCTACATCAGGGTCCTTGAGGGGCTGGTCTGTCAAGTTGAGTCAGCTGGAAAACACTTCATCCATGACTTCAATGCAATCGTGGTCTGGCTGGTCGGGCCCAACAGGTAGAAAGATGGCTGGGTTCAAAGTTCATGCTACCTCTAGGCAGATGCATGGATTCTCACACAGTATTCCTTGGTATCTGACCATCCAGGCATTAGTTAGCCATTATTGTTCCTTGTGTTCCAGTAATGTTATTACTGAATGTGGTATTCGAACTGTCAGTTCTTGCCCCATAATTAGTTTTTCTCTGACAGAAGGAGGGCTGTGGCTGTGAGTGCTTACAAGCACGGTGGCCAGCCCTGGGTGACAGTCAAGTCGTGTGGAGAGATAAGCCACAGGATGGTGCCAAGATCCTAGCAGTTAGGTTAAGACTCCTACTGCGACACCCGTGTGCTCGTGTACATACAGAAAGAAAGATTTGGTTAAGTCTGGGAGTTCTAGTCCAGGGGCATTAGTGAGTGCCCATTTGATTTCTTCAAAGGCCTTCTGTTATGTAGATTCCCAGAGTAGGGGCTCCTGTTCTCCCCTCTTTGTGGCTTCATAGAGGGGTTTGGCCAGGATGAAGAAATTAGGTATTCAGATTCTGCAGAAGCCAGCTACTCTGAGGAATTTGAGGACTTGTCTCTGGGTGGTAGGGATGGGAATTGAGCAAACTGTGTGTTTCCTTTTTGGACCAAGTTGGTGCTGTCCCTGTGAGAGGTGGAAGCTGAGGTATTTGACTCTTTCTTGGTAGATCTGAGCTTTCCTTTTAGAGACCTTGTAACCTGCTTCCCAGAGGAGATTGAGGAGTAGATGCGTTCCTTCTGTGCATTCCTCATAGGTTTTTCCTGCTAAGAGGAGGTCATCTACATACTGGAATAAAGTACAGCTGTGTTGGTCTGCCGGGAAGGCCTCTACATCTGAGGCTAGAGCTGTCCCAAAGATGGTCAGGGAGTTTTTGAACCTCTGAGGCAATCTTGTCCATGTCAGTTAGTCTTGTCTCTGCTTTTAGGGCTTATCCATTGGAAGGCAAAGATTGGTTGACTCTGAGGAGCCAGGCGAATGCAGAAGGAGGCATCCTTAAGGTCCAGACAGGTGAAATAAGCTACTTCAGTGGGGATGAGGCCTAGGAGGATATACAGATTGGGGACAACAGGGTGCAGGGTGACAGTCGCCTGGTTGATTGCTCGTAAATTGTGGACCAGCCGGTATTCATTGGTCTCTGGCTTCTGAAACAGCAGGAGAGGTGTATTCCAGGATGATTGGCGGGGAAGATGACTTCCATAGTTCAGAAATTTCTCTAAATGTTTTTAGATCCCTACTTGTGCCTTATAGGGGGTGAAATACTGTTTTTGGTGGGCTGGCTCAGCTCCTGGTTTTAACTCTATCACCACTGGAGGAATGTATCAGACCAGTTCTGGAGAGTTGTCTTAGCCCACACTCCAGGCACCTTGAAGGGGAGTTTGGGTCTCTGTTGGGTCCCTTCTATGAGACTATAGAGGCGTCACTCTTCTCCTTGGGGAACCGTGAGTGACATGATCCTTGCTTCTGGCCTCCCTAAGCTTAGGGCTGGCTGCTTGGCCACATGTGTCAAAGGTAATTTGAGCCTGTAGTTTTCCTAAAAGCTCTTGTCTCATCAGTGCCGCGGTGCAGTCGAGCAGATATAGGAATTCGTGGACGACTTCTCATCCTCCTAGGTTGCACAGGCAGAGCTGCAGGAAGGGGCGATGGATTCACCCCCCGGTTGCTCCTATAATGGTAGCTTGTCTTTGAGAAAGGGAGCCCACAGGCCAAGTTACAACTGAGTGTTCAGCTCCAGTGTCAACCAGAAAGTCAATAAGTCAGCACCCGACTATCGTTTGGGCCATAGGCTCCAGGGGGCGTGGCAGAATGGAGCCTGGTCCAGCCTAGTGCTGGCAATACAGGCTTCTTTTTCTTCAAATGACCTTGGGAGAGTGCCAAGGCTCAGGCTAGGAGGACCCTACAGTTCTCCTTTAGGCAGACTCTCAACCAAGGAGGTCGGGTGTGATTTATTGCCTCCCAAGAATTGATATAAGGGAATTGGTTTGGGTGGTTTGGTTGACCCATAATGACTTGAGAGACCTTTGCAATGATTTCCTTATCAAGACTCCTTTTGCTGGCCACCCAATGCCAAAAGAGGGCCAGTCGGTCTCACAAAAGGTGCTGAGTTTCTGTGAGGTAAGTTTAACTCCATAATCTCCTGAATAACCCTTTTTGAAATTCTTAAGCATACAACCTAAAGGTGTCTGTTTATTCTGTTGTCCACCCATCCTTCCACCCGTGGTCTGTGATGCACATGCACTCAGATTTGCTTCGCCTGACTCCAGCTGCTCCCCTCAAGGGGATCTTTCAGGTGCCTCTTAGCAATTGGTGGGTTGGTATAAACCCCCGACTAGGATCACTGAACTAGACTCACGGGGATCCAGTGACACCACCCTAAGCCATATGAGGTTAGCCATGGAACTGCAAATAGGGGCTCAACTCTCGCTTTGTAAAAGGTCATGTCTCAGCCACACACAATCACACACCAAACACACTCCACCATCTACCCTACATACCTGAGAGGTTTCCTCTAACAAATACAGAGTACTCGGAGTTGATCAGACTCCCCTTCTGTCCTCTAGTGCACAGGCTGTTCCTGGGATCTGGGTCCTTACTACTCAGTCAGGCGGTGCTCCTGGGCCAGTTCTTGTACCTCTCCGGGTTCCATTGTGCTCTCGGAGCCACCGCCCAGATCTGCTGGAAGAGTCATCATCCCCCATAGACAATAGGTCTGCTGGAGTGCCAGGTGAAGTCCGCTTCTTCCAGCATCCTGGGGACCAGATCCCGAAGACAAGGGAGGCAAAAAAATCACCATCTCTGGATCCTGGATGAGCCCCAGAAATGTTGCAGGATTCTTGAATGGAGAGACAGGACACCGAGGCTATAAGCAGGAAGGAGTGTTTACTGATGCCGGTACTAGCTCAGCAGATTCTCATCCAAAGGCTGAGCCCCGATTGTAACACAACAGGCAGTTTTATATAGTCTTATCATTCCTACACAGCTACAGATATAAGGAAGAATATTAATTGGTTGGCAAGCTATGAGAAAACTGATGTTAGCCGGAGAGTCGTTGAGTTGGGGGAAGGGCAGTCAGGAACGAACTCGTTCAAGCAGGAAATGGCTAGGCAGAGTCAGGCTGCCACAACATAGTACAGAAATGTTAATTAAGTCTTCTTAGTCAGAACTTGCAAGAGACCTACTCTACCTAAATCAACCACAATTTAGAGTGTTAATTTATCTTTCTTTTGAAAAGCATACTACCCACTATATATCACATGAGGAAAAATTCCTAGGTATGGGAGGGAATACACACTACAAGTTTTTGTACAAGTCACAAGAAGCCAACCCATTGCATCACATATCATCAAAGAAGAGTCAGGGCATGCTGAAACATGCTGTGATTTGTTTGTACCAATATTTTCTTTATTATAAAAATAATTTATGCTCATTAGACAATGAGAAAAATAAAATATTACTAATAGCCTATTACCCAAAGATAACTATCATTTTTATATTAGTGTTTTTCTTCCCATGGCTTCATTTCTATGCACAGTTTTAGTTTTCTTTAACAAAATAGGTTTACATGTTATAATATAATCTTCAGAAACATAAGCCTAATGATTGCACATTTTTTTAAAGGAAAAGAGGTACTATATTTTGCTAAATCATTTCTCCAGTGGTAAATAAAGAGTTAATGGATAATTCTTTCTTCTTTGGTTTTACTTAGATACCGTTAACCTAAAAACAAAAGAGTCAAGGTGAGTGGCAACAAGGGTTTATTTGAGATCCAAGAAGAATTGCAATTCTGAGAAGCACTGATTCAGGCAGAAACCCAAATACTATTCTCATTAGGAGGAGAAGGCAAGGGGTATTATGAGAAAAGAAAGAGAATAGTTATAATAGAAGGAATTTCTATGAGTGCAGATAAGCTAGGAAAGGAATTTCTGTAGGTATAGATAAGATAACAGTGATGTTAATTCTAAAGAATGTCTTTAATTGGTAGTTATAGCAGCTTTTATGTTATCTTTGCAAACAATTGTTTGGAATACAATGCTGCTATAGGCCTAGTCCAAAGATTATTTTGCCCAGTTTTAACATTCCAAAGGTTTGAGGAGTTAAACTTGCAAGGTAGTTCCTTTGGGATGACAGCCCCAACTCCATTTTGAAGTGGCTCTGTCTATATTATTTTTTACAACACAATAACATTTTAAAAAATCAGGACTTTTTACAATACAAAAGTAATGCAGAAATGTTGCAAAAATTTAATTTTCAATTTCCAACTCCAGAAATGACCACTGTCAAATTTAATTTTGTGTATATCCTTCCAGAGCCTTGTCTGTGAATATACAATTATATTAAAAGATGAAATTCTTAGATAAATTTGTTAGTACATGTAAAAGTTTTATTGAATTATGAAGGAACCAGCAGGTAAGAAAAATGTTGATTTGAGAAGCATTTAAAGAACAGTCTTACGCATTCAAAAGGGAAAGAAAGGCCAAATAAGTGTGCTAAATTAGTTGAGTGGTTAACTTTTTCAGAGCGATAATGACCTATCATATTTGGGGTTAGTATCTCTACCAGGTGGTAACCATTCTATCAATTTATCAAGTTTACAGGTAAATTTCTAATCTTATAGAGCAGTTGTACATCTGTACCTTCATTAGATGTTAATTGTTGTCAGATATATACTATCATTTTCCAAGAGTGTTACATTAAAGCAAGCAGACTTAGTAAACATTGTCATATATAAAAAAAAAAATTCAAGCAATTATCACTTA
>NW_006436288.1:13739743-13741162 GCF_000325575.1 Pteropus alecto | reverse complement strand
ATATAGTGTGTGTGTGTGTATATATGTATACATCACATATTTTTAGTATATGTATACTATATATACATACATAATGTATATTTAAGGTATATATTTACATACACACATACATTGTCTCTTCAAAAATATAAAGGTATTTCCCTAAAATTTTTTTCTGGTAACCTTATATCTTTGTTTATCTTTAGATTTTTAAATCTCCCTCCTCCCAAAATATTTATTATTTGATGTAATATAAGTATCCTTTTTTTCATCAAAACAGATGAAACATCACTTATTGAATAGTTCCTCTTTTCCCACTGATTTGAAATAAAACTTTAGGTTACTATATAATATATAGATATATCATTGATTCTATTTCTGAACTTTCTTCTCTTTCAGTATAGACCAATTTGTCTAAATCTGCTTTAATATGACAATATTTTAATAGCTTTCTTTATATTTTTATATCTGGGAGAGCATATCTCCTATGTTTATTCTTGTTTAAAATATGTTATCTAAGTAAATCTACTCTCCCAGATATTGTTTTTTATTAATGAATTATATTTTTTTGAACTGATAGAAACAGAATTTTGGAGTCATTGGGTATATTCAATGTCAAACTGTTTCTCAAAGAAGTTGTATCAGTTTACACTGCCAATAGCGGGGCACAAAAGTTTCTGTTGCTCATTTCTCACCAATCTGTGGTTTTATCAACCTTTTTAATGTCAGTCATTCTACTGAGTATAAAGAAATAACTTATTGTGGTTTTATTGATTATAATGGGAGATAGCACCTTTACATTTCTATTTGCCTTTTAGAATTCCTATTTGATGTCATGCCTGTTCAAGAATTTAGCACATTTGGGGAGGAAAGGTCTGTATTTCTTTGTTTTTATTATGGTTTTGAGTTTACATTTTTCATCCACCTGGAATTAATTTTGGTGTAAGGTAAGTTGTAGGAGTTCACCTATCACTTTCCAGATGGTTATTCACTTGTCTCAATACTACTTATTGAACAATCCATTCCAGGTCTTTGATAATTATAGAATCAATTTTTGTGCATGTGTCTATCTATCTATTGTACATGTATATATAAATTCTATCGTGACTTCCTTTGCACTGCATAGAATGCATAGATAAGTTAAAAAATTTCCTTGGTTATTTTTTTTTTTTATATCAAGTCCTTCAATCTAGGAGTACTGTACATCTCTCCATTTATTCAGATATTCTATTATGGCTTTTTATTTTATTTTATTTTTAGTCAAGGCAACCCTTGGTTGACCTCATGGATTGCAAGGACCTTGTCAGCTTACAAGCCCTTATTTATTTATTTATTATTGTTTTACGCCTACAGCACCTGGTCTTCCTAGGTGGTCTCCCATTCAAGTGCTAAACAGGCTCGACCCTGCTTAGCTTCCGGGATCAGACAAGATCGCGCTTG
>NW_006436288.1:13723355-13739688 GCF_000325575.1 Pteropus alecto | reverse complement strand
TTATGGCTTTTTATACAATCTTATAATTTTCTTCCTAGATAATCTAGTTTCTCTTGCTATTATAAAAAAATTTTTTCCATTATGTTTTCTGATTTTTTCTATTGACTTTTAAAATTTGTAGTTTTATATATATACATATATATATATACACACATAAAATTTAACATTTATAGTGTACAATTCAGTGGTGTTAAGTACATGCATAATGTTGTACAACTATCACTACTACTCTCTGATTTATTTCTGGCTACATTATTGAAGTAGCTCTTGGCAGAGAACCTCAATTGTAAGAACATTAATAACTAAAAGTTGGAAAGCATTCACAACAAACTGTAACATTTTCCATAAATTAATTTCATGACTGAGAGCTTTCCATCAAGTCTAGAGCAAGGCAAGGGAGGATTTGGTTACTTGGGGGATTTAGATTGATTTAGATTAATCAGGAAATAATGAGAGATTCAAAAATTGTTGATTGAGAAAAGGCTGTGACAAGGCCAGACTTTTCTCCTTTGCCTGAACCTGCTTTGTATCTAATCAACTTTCTATTCTTTTCCTTTCCATTAGAATATTTTGTCCCCCCGACACTAGCTAATTAGAGAGAAAAACATCTGTTCCACTGACTGAGATGTCCCTTGCTTACAAAACAATCTCAACTGTAAATCACCCCAACTATAGCTGTTTATCCTTCCCTATAAAAGTCTAAGGCAAGACCACCCTGCTAAGATACTCTGATCAGAATAAAATCAAATGAATCTGTCCTAACAGGAAAAGTCATGCTTAACCAAGCCATTTTTTCTTAAAAACTTGACTTGCCTTACCTATTCATTATTCTGCAAGATGTAGAAAGCGAAGGATATATTTATCAGAGCCACCCATAAATGATCTATCTTCTTCCTGGGGCCTAGCAAACCTCATTCATGTGAGGGGCATAAGGAAATGAAAGAGTGACTTTAGTATTCTTGGGAAACATTAACTACATTCTTAAGAATCCATCCAGAGAGAGCATATTATCCAAAATCATTAAGACATAGCTAAACATCTTTGTTTAGCTGTCTGAGTTTGTGCTCTCTCACCCATTAGCTGTTGAACTATGAGGCAGAGGTTGGGATGTGTAATAAGGCATATTGTAAAGTGCATACCATGAGTTTATAAAGGCATATTGTAAAGTGCATATCATGAGTTTATAAATCAGAAGATATGAATTATAGTTCTAACTCTGGTACTAACTAACCTTAGAAAATAATTTAACCTTTGAGCATTTAAATCTGTTTTCTTTAAAAAGTCAAGGAGTACTACTAAGTGACTTTCAGATGCCTTTTGCATCCCCAAACTATAGCATTATACAATTAGCAAATAACTGGCAGAAAACTTTTCTCCAGGAAACCCTCACTATAGGCCTCCTTCTTTCACCTCTGTCAAGTCACTGATTATGACTTTTAATTTCTAGGCTACTTGCTTTTTGCTTTTTTCTTCTCTTTCTTCCCCCTTCTTTCTTTTCTCCTTTCATCTGTCCATCCATCTGTCCATCTGTCCTCCCTCCTTCCCTCCCTCCCTTCCTTTCATCTTCTTTCTTTCATCATGAAGGAGTTCAGACCGTGGACAAGAAAGGGGTGCTATAATAAATTTAACTAAAAGTAATCTCACAGGGTGATCAATTATAAATTCCTAACTGAGCAGGTCATGGTAGGTAGTCACTACCCAGGCCTATAACTTTAGTAAAAGGTTTATCTTTGCCTTAAGCAAGTCCTACCCATTTTTCCGGTGCATCTAGGTTAACACGCCTTTGAAATACCTCTTTTTCAAACCCCTCAGAAGCTTAACCACCCTGAAGAGAGCACATAATCTTATTAACTATCCTGTAATCCAGTCCTCATCTTGCTTTCTTCCACCCTCATTTAATCTTCCTTATAGTCCCCCTCTTAATTGCAAATGTATAAAAGAAACTGCAAATGGTCATTCTAGGGAGCATTTTTCTCAGTCCCTTGAGAACTTCCAGAGACATATCCTCTGTTTGGCTCAGATAAACCCTAATAAACTCTTATAAAAATTTTCTAGAGGTTTAAGCATAAGAATGCTCATCAATAAGAACAAGTCCCTCCAGAATGTGCCACATTTGAGCTGAAGACAATAAAGGCCCAAAAGGCTCAGGAGGACCTTTTACCTCCCCCTTAACTGCCTAAAAGAATTTAGATAGAAGATCTGGCCCAGGAAGAGAACTATCACCAGAGATAACTAAAAAGAGTTTGGGCTAGGTGTAGTAGGCTAGGGGAATTAGGCAGGGCCTGTTTGTTCAAAGTCCTTGTGGATGCCAGGCCTGGCCGGCCCAAGGTCTGGCTGTGATCCAAGGTCTGGCTGTGATCCAAGGCCTGGCTGATCCAAGGCCTGATTGGCCCAAGATCTGGCTGGTCCAAGGTCTGGCTGTGATCTAGGCTCATGGCTAAGAATAGGACTCCAGATTTAGAAAATACGTAAACATACTTCAGCTTATTGTATCATGCATGCGTGGCTGAATGCCACTTTTGTACTCTGCTAAGTGAGGAGCCACGTGGTCCCCAGGAGAGCAGAAGGGGAGTATGAGAAAGAGGAGCAGAAGTGCACACAAGACTGCGCGCCCCATGCAATAGACTGCACTCCCCAATAGAACTACACCTCCCAGCAGAAGTGCGCTCTGCACAATAAAGTTGGTGCCTGTCATTTCATCCTCATTTCTGCCTCTTGTGCATTCTTCCAACTAGGCATCTCACCATCGAACCTTCCCTTCTCGGTCAGCAATACCTCTGACACTTGGCAGAGCAGACACAATCCACTTAGCCTTGACAGTCCTCTCTGTCCCATTGTCTCTGCATGGCATCGAAAAGATTTGTTTACCAAACATTTGTTCTTCTCATCTTCCTGTGAGTTGTCTTTCCTTCCTTTGAAACCTCAGGCCCCTACCTACTTCTCTTTAGCTCAGGATGGCATATAAGACTCAATTGTCTGACTATCTGAGAGCCTCATGTGTCTTTGTGGGGCACCCATACATACAAAATTAAATTTGCTTTTCTCCTGTTAATCTGTCCTGTCAATTTAATTATTAGACCAACCAAAAGAACCTAGAAGGGTAGAATAAAAATTTTCTCCCCTACAATCATCGTGAGGAAATTCATTATCTCACATAACAAGAAGTCCAGATGTAGGCTATTCCACCTTTTAACTTAATATGACATGCACAAAAATTTTTGAGACTCTTTTGGGGGAAAAAAATACCTGTGATTTTGATTACCCTTAGGACGTCCTAGACAGAGTTTGGGGATTTATGCACCTTTGGGGACCACCCCGGAGAAAGCACACTAATTATGGTTACTTTTGTCCGCTAAGTTCAGATGTAACCTTTTAAATAAAGCTACCACCTGAGTCCTCAGTCTTCTAGTACTCCCTGCGGGTTTATTAAGTTCAATTGTTTGTGGCTCTTTTCATGAGGCCAGTCTTTATGCTTTACCAACCACCTTGCCTTAATAAGACTGTGCAAGAGGACTCCACTATTTCCAATCCACTGATTCAATGCCAAAATAAACAGAATTGTTGATTAAAAAAAAAATGACAGAAATTTGTGTTGCCAAGTGTTAATTTTGTCAACAAATTACGTTCTATCAAATTAGGATCCTCAGTTACCTCTACTTGAATCTTTTCCCACATTTCACTTGTCCCTGGTTTATATGAACTCTTATCAAATCTTACCCCACTAGATAGTTTAGTATCTCTCAGTCTTAATTATCCTGTTCCAATCCAGGCTTCACACTGCAACCTTACATCCCTCTCATACACCATTATATTGTGCTGTGAGAGGAAAAAAATGATATAAACCCCAACCTATTGGAGTTTAGAATTTTAGAGAAAGCAAGATATATAGACTTTGCGAGAGATAACATTAATGGAACCACTTCGAAATGAAGTCAGAGCTGCACCTCAAGGATCTGTCTTGCAAGTCTCACTCCTTAAACCTTTGGAATGTTAAAACTGGGAAAAATAACCTTGGCTGGGCCTAAAGCAGCATTTTATTCCAAACTATTATTTGCAAAGATAACAGGAAAGCAGACATTACAAGACTGAAAATTAAAGACATTCTTTAGAATTGACATCACTATGTAAGCTTATCTGCACCTATAGAAATTTCTTCCTTAGCTTGTTCAGCCATAGAAATTTCTTCCTTCTATTCATGTAATCTTTTGCCTTCCCTTTCTCTTCAATGCCCCTTACCTTCACTTCCAGGTCAGAACACTATATGGATTTCTCCCTGAATTTATGCTTTCCAAATAGCTATTCTTTTGTATCTCAAATAAATGTGTGCTGCTTCTCACGTTGGCCTGTTATTCTTAGGTTAATAACATTATTATGAATCAATATAAAGAGCTGCTTTTAAAATGAGAGTTAATGATAAAAAAATAGGAAGTTCCTCATCATATTCCACAAGTGAAAGATTTTACTGAGAAAAAGTAGGAAGCATAAAGAAGACAAGGAATTTGACAAAATATAGGTTTCTACACTTGAAGAATCTTCAAATTAAAAGACAACCTGAAAACAAAAATTTAAACAACATGACAAAGCTTAATATCCTTATTATACAGAGCTAAGTATTAAAATGTCCTTATGCTCTTCAGAGAAAGTTTGACAGTTCTATAGCCATGGTAACAAGCAATCCTCCTAAATCAATTTGCTTTTGTGAAAATGCCTTTGAAAACCAACCAATCAAAAACAACTCAATGTTCCTGAAAGTCAGCTAGTCAACAAGTCTTGCCAGAACAACCTACTCTCATCTCTGTAACTAGCACAAGCCACATTTTTAAGGCTGATGTCAACCCACTCTTGTCTCTATAATCACTAGGCAAATGCTTCCCAAGGACCACTAGGCAAATGCTTCCCAAGGACCTCATTAGCCCAGCAGTTTGCTTTCCTTGAGGATACTGTACCTGATCAGCATAGTTCTTTCTTACTTAAGTCATAAATTCAACTTTTTAGTTACAGATATTGAGTGTAAGTCCCCTCTTTTGACCAGGCCAGGTATAAATAGGCAAAAATGCTGTTAGAAAAATGTGCAGAGAATGTTGGACAATAATTCATAATGGAGAAAATCTAAATGCAAAATAAAAAAAAATGTTCAACCTTACAAGTAATCACAGAAATTCAAATTAAAACATTGAGATACTTCTTTTCCCTAAAAAGATTAATGCTTGTAAGGGTTTACTGAAATAAATAAATTTAAATTCTTGAAAAATCTTTATTTTACTGTATCTTGGAAGTTTTATTTTTATCCCCCGACTCGTTACTCCAGAGAGAGGGGGGTTAGGAGAAAAGGGAGAAAGGGGATAGTTGAGGAGGAGGGGAGGAAGAAAGTGGAGGAAAAGGAGGGGCAGGGGAGAAGTAGAAACTTTAAGATATAAGAAGAAACTTTATGAACAAATCTTTGCCGTGATAATGGAAGATATGTGATATACCACCATGTTTTGATGATCAAATTATAAAATGAAAAGGATGAATGAACAGTCTTATGTTCTTACTAACAGTGGCCTTGTTTTTTTCTAATAATGCTGTTTGTATGGAATTCTATTGTTTTCTCATTTTAACATAGCTATACTGGCTTTCTTTTTGCTTGGCATAACTTTCCTTTCTATTTACTTTATATTCTATTCTTTTCTATTTCTATTGTTGATGAAAAAAGTTTTATAAGAGTTTATTTGAGCCAAAAATTCGAGGACATGCCTGAAAGCAAAATCTCAATAGCTGAGAAAATGCTCTAGGGAATGTTTTGCAGCTTATTTTATACCTTAGAGTCAAAGGAGAAGACATATGGAGAGTTACATGAAATCCATTGGTAATGGATTAAGGGAGTGGGAAAAATCAAAATGGATAAAAAGTAAAATGGAGAAATATATACTTCTTTTACATTGGTAATAATTTTTACATAGTTAATAATTAACATTTACAACACAGAGAACTGGAATGTTTGGGAAACCAGATAAAAATGAGGGGTTCTGTGGTCTCCCACTCTGGTGGTCTTGTGCTCTGGGGCCTGGGGTTGTGCCTCTGAGGGGTCTAGAAAAGAAAATTATGCTGACATTCCAAAGGTATGTTATCCTACATGCTAAGAACAATGGACAGAGGTCACTTAAAGACTGACTAAGGAAGCTGTAGGCCTGGGATGTGACTACTCACCACGACCTGCCCAGTTAGGAATTTATCAGAGCATCCTCTATGGTTACTTTGGTAACCAAGTTTGTAAGGTCTGCCATTCAGGGCCCCTGAGCTTGTCTGGTTTAGTATATGGCCTCTTTTTCTTTCACACTATTTACTTTCAACCTTTCTAATGTTTGCAGGCAGCCTATAGAAGGGATTTTTAAAATCTAAACTTTTTCTCTTAACTGCTAAGGCACCAAGTTCATTTACCTTTATAAAATTAATAACATAAAAATCTACCACCCAAGTTTATGCTATCTTTTACTTCCTATTCTTTTTTATCTTCTTTTGGATTAATTCTATTATTTTTCCTGCTAGTTTAGAAGTTATACACTTGGTTTGGGGATGTAGTTTTTTTTTTTTTGTATTTTGGTGATGGTTATCCTGTAAATTGCAATGTGATTTCATAAATTACAATGTCTAAAGTTAATCAATATCTCCTCCAGAAAATGAACTTGTCACAAGTTAATATTATTTTGGATTTTTAATTTTAAATTTAAATGTCATTAAACATTATTATTTTATAGTTGATATTTGTTTAGATTTATCCAAATATTTACTATCTCTTTTACCCTTTGTTTCTTCTTGTATCTTAAACTTTTCATCTGGGATCACTTTACTTCTAGCTAAGCCTTTTCTATCCTGGAGACATAGTTTTATTTGTCTGAAAGTGATTTTATTTTGTCTTCTTTCTTGAAAGATATTTTCACTGGGTTTAGAATTCCAAGTTGTCAGTTACTTACTCTCAGCACAATGAAGATAACATTTCATTGTCCTGTGGATCACACCGTCCCTAAGCCAAGGGTCGCTAACTCTGCTTATTTGAAGATCTTTCTCCTTGCTGCTGTTTTATGATAGTCTCTTTGACTTTTTTTTTTTTTTTGGTAATTTCATTATTTTTGGCCTAGATATGAATTTCTTTTATAAGTGTCTAAAATCATAGCCCGAAATACATATAATGCAAAGACTGACAGAATCTCTCACACATGCACACACACACACACACATCAGATAAATCTATAATCATAGTGGAGGACTTTAATATATATCTCTCTAGTAATTGACAGAAAATATTCAGCAAGAATATAGAGGATTTGACCTGTATGATTTACAAATTTTGACATAATGGAAACAGAATACTATGATGACTGCGAAAAACACACAAAGTACACAGGAAAATTTTATTAACTAAATATGTATTTGGCCATAAGGCGAATCTCAACAAAGTTCAAAAGACTGAAATTATGACATTCTCTCACTATAATGCTATTAACCCATTTCCCATTTGCCCTGAGAATACTCACCAGTGGCATTTACAGCTTCAGCATTTACCCTGAGATAAATCACGGATTATGGCCCTAACCTTACCCCCAAAGTTTGCCACGAAATATCTCACTTTTATTATTTTCACATCATTCTAGTGTATCGATAGTCTTTGGAAACAAATGATATCATTCTGTTTACAGCATTCTGTTTTTAGTAGTGGCATTTCCATTTACAAAATATAGTAATTCTTAATTGCTGAAAATCTCAAATCCTAGAAAACGTAGCGTTCCTATGCATAATGTTAACATTGTTCTCGAACAGTTGTTAGCTGAAGATTCTTTGATGAATACTATTTATGAATACATTTCTATTACATTAGAATTAGAGACGAGTTCTGTTTAGAAATAACTCCAAGAAGAGTTTTTATATTTTATTTTCACATTGAAAACCAGTCATATTTGCTTCAGCCTCAAAGAGTGTGGTTATGTAAAATTAAATTAATGCTAGCAGCAAGCTGCCCTTTTTGGAGGGGTGGGAGAACAGGTTGAGTCATAAGTATTCACTAAAATGATAAATAGAGAATCTCCATGTGCTAGAAAATTAAGAAAGACACAAATTAAGATTTGAGAATGAAAATTATAATCTGTTGAACCAAATAATTATACAAATTTTTCAGATGGTAAATGTGAGATGTAGCTAAGTAGTAGAGAGCATTAAAAAATAATATAAATGGAGCCACTTTAAAATGGAGCCAGAGCGACATCCCAGAGGAAATGCCTTGCACGTCTTGTGCCTCAAACCTTTGGGATGTTAAAACAGGGCAAAATAATCTTCGAACTGGGCCTAAATCAACATTGATTTCAAAGAACTATCTGCAAAGATAACAAGAAAGCAGATATTGTGATTACCAGATTAAAGACTACTAAATTGAAAATTAAAAACATTTGTTTAGAATTAGCCTCCCTATGTTAGCTTATCTTCACCTATAGAAATGCCTTCTTTCTATTGATGCAGTTGTTCCCTTTCCCTTCCCCATAAGTACTCCTTGCCTTTGTCTCCTAATCAGAACACTATTTGGGTTTCTGCCTGAATCACTCCTTCCCAGAATTACATTTCTTTTTGGATCTCAAATGTTTGTTGTCTCCTATCTTGACTTTTTTTAGGTTAGCAAAACCAATATGGTGGGTTTTCACCAGGACTTTCAAAAAATGAAGTGGAATTGAGTGAACTAGAATATAACTGAAATGAATAGAATAAGAAATATCATAATGTACTGCAAGATTATCTTGTAATTATCTCATGAAACTTTTGTTTCAATTATATACGCAACTATGCCTTTACTGGGTGGTGATATAAAAGTGAACTTTAACTATAGGCGTCAAAGTTTTAAAATTATTGACTAAAAAACAAAAAAATAACCCCACAGCGATTTAGAGGTTAATGTAGGAAGGGGTCTTGACAACACAGATTCTAAATAGAATAAGAACCTATTGCGGATATAATCTATATGTATATTTCACAAATGAAATAATAATGAGAGATAAGGTCATGCATACAGTGAAAGGAAAAGTTAGAATGAAACATTTTGTCAACTAAGAATGCCTAAATCTGTAGAGAATTTTTATAAGAGTTTGAGTCAAACAGAGGATATACTTGCAAGCAAGATCTCAACATACTGAGAAATATTGTCTCCTGACTTTTCCTTTTGAGGTGCTACTAATATTCTACCAAAGTGGTATATTTCCTTACTGCAGTATGCCTAATAAACTTAGCTTTGCTTGATCAATGGGGCTTTTTGGTGGTCTTCTAGGAAGTAAATGGACAACAATTAAAAATTAAGGAGGAAAGACCTTACATCTCCCTCTCTTCTTCCTAAAGCATTCTCCTCGTCCTTTTCTCGAGATTTTTATATTAGTTACTTCTCTGCTTTTCTTTATAACTTTTACAACTTACTTTTGTATCTCTAAACAATATAAGAAAAAACCTGTAATGAGAATTATGATATAAAGTAATTGGCATTTGGTTCCCTGATCTCCAGAAATCTTAGCAAGCTAACTGTGTAGACTCAGTTGTTCATTCACAATTCTGGCAATAACAAGACCCCAAACCTTAGGCAATTCAATTACTTTGTCATTTGCCATACATTAAGAAAAAAGTTTACTGTACTTTTTGGATGTAAAACACTGAGTATCAAGAAGAGAACTATCTGAATAAGAAAAATAAAATATTGCCACTGTTTGGTGAAAACGTCCAAGGTAGAACAGTGTCTTCCGAGAGTTTATAAGACCCTCATTCAGCTAACTATGGCCTATGTCTAGGTCTCAAGAGTGGATGGATCAAAGCAGAACTCTTCTGTGAGGTAAAATAGAGATTCTCATTTGATCCAGGCCGGCAAGGAGAAGGGGCAAACAGTAGAAACCAGCTAAATGCGGACAAGATTCTGACCTCCGGTTAAACATGAAGATGACATTCTCAACATGTTTGTCTCTTTGTTAGGCAGTTAGGTAGATGAGGGGAATGCAGGCCCAACCCAGGGACCGCCCTTAAGACCTACCACAAACACCCATTTTGTGGTTAAAAACATCTTTACATCCTGAAATACAAGGAAGTAAAAAAATAAAAAATAAAAAACCCACAAAATAACCACTGGTTTAGGCCGACCACAAATGCCTGTATAGTTAGCATATGACAGCACTGTCCTTGCTTGACCTTCGTCTCATGATACCATCATTATAATATCATACATATGCTCAAAAGTTCATGAATCTAATTATAACACTGAATTCTGGGTGACTGCATGCAACTAGACAAAGAGTTATATAATAGTCAAGTGTCAATCAAAAGGACCTCACATGCCAAACATCTAGTACCCCGCCCAAAAAACTCACCCATCTAGGGCCTATATAAAGTACATTTCCCAAATTCTGTGGGGCTATGGCCATCTCTGGCATAGCTCATTGCTCTCTTGAAATGTACTTTAATAAATTCAACTTTTCCTAAATTTTGCTGATTCGTAATTCTTTACTGCATTTGCGGAAAGAACCGAGGCCACTGTAGCGCCAGCAGGGCAACAACAGATTTAGATAACCCCCAACAGTAACATCTTGACTTACATCACTTCCAATCTGAATCAGTTGCTTTCCACATTTGTACCTGGTTTCCATTCGTGATTTTTCTTTCACTATCATCTCGTGTATTCCCTTTGCCTCTTTCCCGTTTCCTACATTTCATATTTCTTAGTTTTCTCATTTTGGTGGCACATATCCTCCAGTAGTCTCTTTCGAAAGGGAGTGTGAAAAGTATTTTTTTATTCTTTGCAATTTGTTATATACACTAGCACTTGTTTGATAATTTGGCTGAATAGAGAGTTCTCTGTTGAAATAAATTTCCTTTCAGAATTTTTAAAGCATTGCTGAACTGTCTTCTAGCTTCCTAATAATGAGGTTCAGGATATGCTACCCCAAAATATGGCATCTTGGCATATCGAGTATCTCGAATTGAAGGAGTTTGAGAAAACAGCATAATCAGAAAGGTCACTGTGACAACCATCCCCCAACCACCACCATGTCATCCTGCTTCCCTGAGAGCAGGCGCTAGATCTTCTACATGAAAGGTATCCTCCCTGTAACTGGAGAAAGAGAGACATTCTTATCACCACAGACAGAGAACTTAGGGCCCAGAAGGCTGTATAAACAAATATTGTTACTTTTTCATCATTTATTACCCATAGCCCGAGCCCCTCTGTCTTATCAATTGATTCTTCTTATTGTATTTTTGTTCAGTGTATAAAAGCTTCTTCTTTTGGTCACTTCTTCAAGTTTTCATTCTCTTGTGAAGGCTCCCATGTACATGTAAAAATCCTATAAAATTTGTTTGTTTTTCTTCTGTTAATCTGTCTTTGTCAGTTTAATTTTCAGTTCCAGCCAGGGACTCTAAGAAGGTGAAGGAAATTTTTTCTTCCCCTACACCATGGTGCTGTTGAGAAGTCCAGAGCAATTCTGATTTTGGCTCTTCCTTCTTGTGCCCCATTCTTTCTCGTCTCTTTTTCTGGAAACCTGAGAATCTCCTCTTTTGTCCTAAATGTTTTAAATTTCACAATTAAATGATTTGGTGTAGAAAAATTTTAATCCATTATGATAAGCTCTTTCAATATGGAAATTTACGTCTTTCAGTTCTGGGAACTTTCCTTGAATTATTTCATTTTTAAAAAATTTCTTTTCTTGTTTTTTTCTTTCTGAAAATTTTATTATTTGACTGCCAGACTGCACAGACTGATTTATTTTTTTCTATTTCCATATCTCCTTATCTTTTTGCTATTCTCCCTCCATAATTTCCTCAATTTTATTTTTCAGTTCTTTATTGTTTTCATTTCTTATCATATTTTTAAATTCCAAAGGCTCTTCTTTGTTCTATCAATGTTCCTCTTTTTGAAAATAGTGCCCTGTTTTTGTTTTAAGGATGCGCTGTTTTCTCTTATCGTTCTCAGGACTGAGAAATGGAAAACTACAGAAACCAGAACTTGAAAAACAGAAAAACTGCCTAGAAACCACAATTTGCAAAACAGACAAACAATTTCAGCAACAGCTCAGCTTATACCCTGCGTTTAGGAAAGATAAAACCACAGACTTTTTCACAACTGCCTTGCCTCGCCTATCAAAGCCCTTAGAGACTCAGCTCACTTGCAAAATCTGACCAGTTCTTTCCTGTTCTAGCCCTACCCTTCCTTCCTGCCCCTCCCCCACCCTGGCCAACTTCCGCCCTAAAACCATTCTTTGATTAACTCCTCCCCAATGAAACTTTATAAAACTCAAGTGTCAAAGCTTCTCAGAGTCCATTTGACTGACTTCATCTGGCCAGTGTCTCCCTTGCCTGGCACATTTTTAATAAACTAAGTTTGGTGTTTATTTTTGTAATCATAACAGATTTCTTTGGTGGTCTCTTCTGGGAAGTTTTGACTAAACAAACATTATTTCTTTGTAAAGTTTTCTTTCTCTAAGGTGCTTTTTCTGCTTCTTTAGCTTTATCTTGCATGACAGAGACATTCTTTAGAGTTCTGGTGATCTTTGGTTTTCTGCTCATGATTAAGAGCTGATTGGAAGTTCTGTGTACGAGGAGAGCTCTTGTGTATTTTGAGGTTACTGTAGGGCAACTTATTTGTTGGGCAATCCTAAATGTCATTTTATCTACTTCCTCTCTCTTGGGTTGCACAGACTTCCCTAGAAAAAAGTTTGCCAATCTCCTGTCTAGAGGGTAAAGATCTGGCTGCCATAATTTGGGAACTGAATGGTTGATGAGGGCTGTGGAGCAGGAGGTGGAGCTTTAGCGTGCAGGATGCATGTGATCATGTAAACATCCATTTTTGAATGGTTTCAATGCTCTCAATGGTGCCTGCTGTCCCCCAATCCAGAGACTTTAATGTTATCCTCCCCAGAGATTCCAACTTCTACTGGAGGCAGGGAGAAATAGTCATAGAGTACAATAGAGCCAGGGAAAGGATAGGGGGAAGAATTTGAATCTGTGAGTGATCCTGCAATATGATTGTCTGTTTTCAATTTTCTACACTGTTGCCATAGAATTCAGCTTTTTCTAAGTTAGTTTTCAATCAATTTCCTTTTCAGCTTCCAAAGCCTTATTATTGTTGTCCTCCCCATCTTTGAGCCTTCGTGTCTTTTTTTTTTTTTTTTAATCCCCCTATTGTAGTTTTAGGGAGGGAACCAAATTAAATTGTTGTGTTCTGTCCACCATCTTAACCCAGAAGGCCTCTGCATTACCATGAGCCTCTCATTGGCATTCTACCAGAAACACAAATGCAGAGTAAATATTTGTAAAGGCTCATTCATTAATAGCCAAACTATTTTTGGAACATTTAGGCAGGTTATAAAATTAAGCAATGAACTGTTTTAACTACTGAACATTGAAGTCTTTTTCAGATGTATAATTAAATCAATGAATGGTTTAGGAAATGGATTACAACAGCTTCCTCTTTCAAAATTCTCCTTTGCATTTAGGAATGTTAGTCAAAAGTGTTAGAGTTTAAAGAATGCACTGGGTTGGGGGGGCAGGGAAGAGAAAAAGAGAAAAGAGAGAAGAGGAACAGAGGGAAAAAAGGAAGGAGAAAAGTGACAAGAATGACATTTTGCCGGAAGAGGGTATAGGAAGAAGAACTTTCCACCCTTCTAGCTTCAATAGCTTGCTCTATGAAATAAACCAATAACAGGCAGATTAATTAGAGAAAAGGTATACGCATTTATTAATTTTTAATGTATTTTATTTTATTATTAGTTTCAAGTATACAGTACACTGGTTAGACATTTATATAGTTTATAAAACAATCCCCCTTATTACTCTGTTTTCCTTCTGGCTCTACACACAGACATTACACTACTGCTGACTGCATTCCCTATGCCGTACTCCCCATCCCCATGACCATCTTTCAACTATTAATTGTGTTACTTTAACCCTTCACTCCTTTCTCCCAGCCCCAACCTCCCTCCCCTCTGGCAGTCACTAGACTGTCCTCTATATTTGTGAGTCTGTTTTCAATTAGTTTGTTTTTTTACAAATTTATTAATTTTTAACATTACGAGCATAGGGGCATCACGGGAATAAAAAGTGAATACCCCCAAAAGCAGTGAAATTTCAGAGATTATATTGAAACCGGAGGACAACCAAGTCTGGGGCTTGTGCTGCCTTTGCCGCTCAGCCAATAGACTGACACAGGAGTTGGGATCCTTAGAATAAGCGTTTATTATCAGAGCACAAGTGATCTGAGAAGGCAGCAAGTTAACACTTTCAAAACTACCTTGGCTTCTCAGTCTGGCTTAGGGTATTTAAGGAAATATCTGGGCATTATTCCAGAGACTGTGAAGGTTCTAGGTATGGGGTGGGGGGTTGGGGGAGAGTCTGTTGTGCTTCATGGAGCCATTTTTCTGTCAACATGGTCCTCCAGTGGCATTAGCAACCCAGGAACAAAGATGAGAGTAGTCTGGAAAGAATGCTAGATCAGGAGGATTGTGATCAGTAAGCATGAGGACAGGGGAACAGTCTATGGCAAGGGACGTTGCAAGCCCTGGGTCAAGCCGCTGGGGACAATCTATTGTTAAGCTATAGAGCAAGGAAAAGTGAAGCCGGGGATGCTGTGAGACCTCTACTATGGGGGTCCCAACCAGGCCCTTTTTCAATATATCATCTCAGTAGGGGAAGGGAAAGGAGGATTAGGCCTCTTAGGGGAGAGTAAATGATTTTGAAAAAGGATGAATGAGCCTTTAGAAGAATAGATGGAAAATATGATAGTTTGTAACGAAGTATATCAGGGTATGGTATCTTCTAGACTTCTAGTCTCCTCTTCTGTAATGAATGAGTCAATCTTACCTGGTTGATGAAACCCCTGGGGAAGTGATTTATAACAATTGAGTTATTTTACAGGATCTGTCTTGAGACAGATAAGAGGAGTTTGGAGAAAGCCTCTTCCTGCATTTGCTAATTTTCCAGTACCTTCTGCTCAGAATAATCCTTATGCCAAAGAGTTACCGTTTAAGGCAAGGTGGCCTGTCCACAGGCTTCTCATGCTATCTTGGCAGGGTCATCTATTCCAAGGCCTAGTCTTTAGTTTAGAAATTAAAATGTTAAATATACCCAAAGTTGATTGAAACAACCTAAAAGATTCATTTATCCATTTTTTAAGAATCAGTTTTCATTCATTATGTGTCAATCTTGGTGCTGTGTGCTGAGGATACACAGGTGAACAAAACAGAAAAGATCCTTACCCTATGGTGCCTCTGAGCTATAAAGAGAGATTTCGGCTTTTATATTTGTTACTTTGCAGTGACAAATATTACTATCAATGAGCACGCCAGATATTACTCTGAAGGCTCATTGCCTGGTACACAATCAAGTCAAACAGGTATGGAATCTTCTCCCCTGCATACTTTCCAGATTCTACGAGAACAATTTCTTGTTCTGCTGTTTTCCTTTTATAGATGCTCTACAGATCAGCTCAAGATTGTTAAAAACATTCTTTTTGTTGAGAAAATGAAATGCCATTCATTAGACCTCTGTCTTTTAGTAATGTAACATTCCAATCATGTCTTTCTGATCTTGATTGGATTTGGAGTATGCCCAATTTTTTTCAATGTTTAAGACATGCAAAGTATATAGAATATGTAAAGAATAGCTCAGCAGGTACAGAAATATCCACTATCCAGCTAAAGAAATAAATTATTGCCAATGCATTTTAATCCCTGGTTTATATGCTTCCCCACCTTTCATTCCACAATTAAGCACTATCCTGAATTTGATGTTCTATCATTCCATTACATATTTGTACAATTTCACAATACATATATGTAACCTTACATAAAACATTGTATACCTAGAGAGGAAAATGCAAATATAGGATATACGCATCTTCAAATTTATTATATATTATCAATATGTCCTTCAATATTACTTTAGTGATTTATAATCCCCATCATGTGCCCCACACCTAGTAGTTCCTGTTGTTTCAAAATCCTCCCCACCAATCTGATATTTTTCAACTTAAACATTTTTTCAATGATAGGTTTAAAATTGCATCTGATTGCTGCTTTGATTTCACATCTCCCTGAAAATCAATGAGAATCTTTTCATGTTTATTTGTTGTTTGCATTCTCCACTTTCGTGCGTTGGGTATCTGCAAGAATTTAAATTTCACAAATATAAGATCTTTGTATCCCCAGCATCCTGAGTATTGCCTAATACATTGTAGATATTCAATATATATTTTGTTGAATTGTTGTCAACAGTATATATACTTATATATACTGTTGACAACAATTTATATACTATATACATAGTATATATATGTGTGTATATATAT
>NW_006436288.1:13707544-13723344 GCF_000325575.1 Pteropus alecto | reverse complement strand
TATATATAAAATGTAGGGGAGGGAAAAGTTTTCCTTAACCTTTTAGGGTACCTGGCTGAGTCTGATAATTAAACTGATGAAAATATATTAGCAGGAGAAAAGCATACAAATTTATTTAATATAAGTTTTATGTGTCACGGGAGCCTTCATAGGGAAATTAACCCTCCCCTCCCCCTCCCACCACACGCGCGCGCGCGCACACACACACACATATACACACACACACACACACAAATAGTTAGACCTGTGTATTTTTATGCTAGGTTTAATGAAGAATGGACAATCATGGAAGAATATAGTAGTAGGTTAAGAAGTATGAGGTAATTGTAGTAAACTGGGGACACTTAGCAAGATCTGTTTGTTAGAATTCTTCTTGGCTCCCTTTGCCTTTGGAGATAAGGATGCTCCTTTCCTCTCTGGGTAAAGGCAGGATACCTTTACTGAAAAGTTTTTGACCTGTTTCAGGGAAGAAGGGCAAGGGGAGGGGAGGAGGTCAGAGTGATTTTCTTGCTTCTGCTTTTTTCCCTCTAACCCCTTCAGCTGAAAATATTCAAAATGCTAAGGTGCTATATTTGAGGGTAATGTGTCCTGAACCCCATCAACGTTAATGACAGTTTATAGCTTAAGTCCATCTTTTTAAAATCTTTTTCTTAATGATTCATCAAATTTTAAAATTTGTTTGAATACTAATCTCTATGGATTATATGTGTAAAAAATATTTTCTCTCAATTTATGGCTTATCTTTTCCATTTTTGAAAAAGTGACTCGATGCACAGTTTTATATTTTAATATAGTTTTCCACTTAATATATAAAAGTCAAGGATGGGTGTTCCAAATTGCCAGGTGAGTCTAATCTTCATTGTCATTCAGGAACCCTGGTTCCTTCTGATTTGAGGCTAAGTCACCACCAAGGATTTTGCTCCATTTGCATGGTTGAAACAAGATTGCAGCTACGTCCATGTTTCAGCAAGCAGGAAATAATAAGAGTGACGTGGGCACACATGCTCTATGAAGAGAAAGACATGGCACTTTTTTTAATAGAGTGAAAAGTCATACTTTTGCTATGCACACCATACATTATGCTTTGACTCATTGTTTCTTCTGAGCTAATCAGCAAATGGTGTGAGAAAGCTGGGGCACTGCACAAAAAAATGGAATGTTTCATGAATTTGCGTGTTATCCCTGTTCAGAGGCCATGCTAATTTTCTCTGTATCATTCCAATTTTAGTACATGTGATGCCAAAGCAAGCACAAGACATCGTACTTTTAATGTCTGCTCACATTCATTTGGGGAGAACTTATTCACATAACCACATCTAACTACAATGGAGGAAGAAACATAGTCTCTGGCTGTGCAGCCACACACCTGCTGTTGCCTTCTTCCCCTTGGAAGAAGGGGAGGAAGATTTTATATATACAGTTGACAACTTCACCACAGGGAGCTTTCTTTCTTTTTTGTTATTTGGAAGAGCTCATATAGTTGCAATGATCTCTTTCTTAAAGCTCAATATAACTCACATATAAAATCTTAAGGGTCTAATATTTTTTTGTGGGAATATTTTAAATTTATGATTGAAGCACTTTACTGATGATAGAACTATTTAGGCTTTTTATTTCTTCTAGAGTAAATTTTGGTAAGTTATATTTTTTTCTAAATATTTGGCATTTCGATCTAAATTTTCAAATTTATTAGCATACTTATTTGTATAAATACTATTTAATTATTATTTAAATATTTGCCAAATCTGCTATTACATTCCCCCTTTTTTAATTCTATTAGTTATGTGTGGCTTTCCTCTCTCTCTTTTTTTTTTTTCACCATTCTCACCAAAGTTTTGTCTATTTTATTAGTCTCAAATAATCAATTTTTTGGCTCTACAGATAATATTTATTGTGTCTTGGCTTCTAGTTTATGATTTTCTGCTCTTATTTATGTTCTTCTACTTTTGTTTATTCTGTTGTTCTTTTTTTTGGTTTTAACTCTCTAAGCTTATAAATTTCTAGCTTTCTTATTTCCTAATACAAACATTTTAAACTAAAAAATTTTCTCTACATGCTGCTTTAGATGCATCCCAGAAGTTTTGATATTTGATATTTTCATTATCATTCAGTTTAAAGTTTCTTAATTTTTACCATGATTTCTTCTTGGTCTCATGGGTTAATGGTGCACTTTTATATTAACAAATAAATTTTAAGTTATATTTTTATTAATTTTTAATTTAATTGCATTACAGTCAGAGATTGTGGCCAGTAGAGTATTCTGAGTACTAGGCATTGTTACCCTTCTTTTTTACTCTAGCCCCTTTTCTTGAACTAAACCTGTCCTTCACTCTTTCTTTCTCTAAGAGAAGAGAAAGGTTTTCAGAGGTTCCTATTTTCCTCTTATATCAGGCCACTAGCCCAACTGACATGCCTAAATCCTACAGCAAGTGGACCATAGGCTCAAACTGCAACTTATGCCATATATGTAATTTTTAGCCCACTGTACAGTACATCGCTCTTGAAACTAGTAGACAGCATTTATCAAAGGCTCATTATGTGCCAGGCACAGTACTGAGAATCTTATACATATTATCTACTTAACCATCTCAACAAGACCATTATTAAACCCCCATTTTGCAGACAAGTAGATCGAGGCACTGAAAAATTACTTTTCCCAAGACACACATCTTCAAGTGGTAGCTCCAAGAGAAGAATCCACTGTTTGTCAGACTCCAAAGCCTGTGCTATATGAGTGCTCAAATGAGGTTTGCTGAACAAAAAATTGCCCTTTTCACTAGTCCACTGCCAAAATGAGGTTTATTGCCACTGGCTCATCCATTCACACAATATTCTTTGTTATCGCGTCATAAAATATTCAACATTTGTTTAAAACACTCAGAAATTTGAAATTATCTTTCTTTTGGATTATTTCAAATCATCAATGAAGCAACAATGCGAAGAATTACAAGACATCTGCTACCTGTCTTTAAATATAAAATATTTCGTTGTTACACGTTTTTCTGAGAAACCAACAGATACTCTCGAACCACCTCCTCTTCTTAATGCTCCCTGTTAATGCTGTTAAAGCTCAAGAAATTGTGAATTTTCTGAATAAAGATAATTTGCAATCTCCCGTAAAAGTTACTTTTTGTTGTTTCTTCTTCTTGTCACATAACTTTCTTTTTCCTCATGGTAGATGTCATTTTTTACAACTAATTCCATATATATTTAAAATTTTTTATTGCATTTATGTTCATGGGTAGAAATTTTCTTAAAATATTTAAAACTTCAATATGTATTATGAAGTACATTTTATTACTCATTTTAAAAGCTGTGAGATTTTTTTGTTGTTTCTTTCTTGAATTTAATGACAGCAAGCAATATTTGAAATTATTTTTTGATTTTAATAATCTACTATTTCTACCATAAAATGAAAGAAAAACTTACAACACCTATAGTTAAAATAATAGAGCTAATGATAATTATCTATGTTTTCTTATTGTGGTAAAATATATATAACATAAAATTTACCATTTTAAGCGTTTTTTTCAGTATAAAATTCAGTAGCATTAAGTATATTCACAATGTTGTACAACCATCACCACTGTTCATTTCCATAACTTTCTCATCATACCAATTGAAACTCTTTACCCATTAAATAATAACCCCTCTCTTTAAGCTCCTCATGATCTCTATTCTATTTTCTATCTCTATGAATTTACCTATTCTAGATGCCTCAAATAAGTGGAATCAGAGAATGTATGTCCTGTGTCTGGCTAATTTCAATTACTACAATATTTTCAAGTTTTATACATGTTATAGCATGTATTAGAATTTAATTCTTTTTTAAGGCCAAATAATATTCCATTGGATATATACCACATTTTGTTTATCCATTCATCTGTTAATAGATATTTGGGTTGTTTCTACCATCTTGCTAATGCAGATATTGCCTCTATGAACACTGCTGTGCGAGTATATGTTTTCAATTCTCTTGGATGTATACATAGAATTGGAATTGCTGGGTCATGTGATAATGTTGTTTTGATTTTTGAAGAACTTCTAAACTATTTTCACAGCACTGCATTATTTTACATTCCCACTAACAATGCACAAGGGTTTCAGTTTTTTCCTATCCTTGCCAATATTTGGTATTTTCTGTTTTATTCTCTATGGCAAAGTGGTATCTCATTGTGGTTTAATCATCTGCATTTAAACTTTTGTTTGACAAGCAAGGGAATTTAACTTAAGAGACATAAATAGACTTCCCCAAATACTTACAATTAGTAGGAGATGAGGGAGACACTAGCGTAGAGGTCTCCTCACTTGAATCAGGGCTTTTTCTTGGTCACAATCTTGCCTTATTGTATCATTAGAATGTTTTCTATCAATTTGGTTCTTTATATATTTTGTGTGACTTACATTTAGAGATGAAATAAGGTAGTGCCCATGTAGTATTAGTTTAACCATAAGAAATTGTTGTTTTGTAGGTCGACACAATCAAATATCAGGAATTTTGTATGGTTCAACTTAATATTGAAACATGCTTCTTTTATTAAGGGTGTGTTAGGGTGGGGAGTAAATTTTCTGAGGAGATCTACAAATATATTGTAACAAAAGTTGTTTGATAGATTTTGGAGGGTGAAGGAACAGAAGACTGGATATGCAGAGTAGTTTATACTTCCTTTAAATTTGAATTGCATTGTAACTATTCATATTTATTTAAAGATATGACTAATTTTTTGCCTTCTAATTCTAAAAACTGTTAAACTTGATTGTATCCTAAGACATATAAATGTATTTTTGGTTGAATTTTTAAAATCTTTTAACATAATTAAACCTCCATCATTTTCATATTCTCAGAACCAGCCAATTTTTATTTATATTTAAAATATTGAATGGGAAAGATATAGTTATTATGCAGCAGGTTTGCAAATAATTATTACTGGGAGATATTTCTGGGGAAGAACGAAGAGAGGCAATCTGGTCTATTTTTCTTGTGAACATTCTAGTAAATAGGCCTCCTGGCAAAGAAGCTAATGGTACTTGCTAGCTGAAGAGTCCTTATTTATGGAATGCTTTTGGCAGAATGTACCAATAGCTGTCTAGGATTGCTCATGATAACTAAATCTGGAATCTCTGAATTTATAGGAAAAGGCTTCCTGGAAAATGTTATTAAGCTATACAATTATCCGAGTATAAAATGGATATGTCATATCTAAAACATTTTACTAGGTAAGTCCCTGGTTTGGTGAGTTTGATTTGACAATCTAATCCCTTGTGTTATTCCATTATGTGAATTCTGGATATCACCTATAGCTTTTGATTAATAGCCACATCATATATAAGACTATCCAAATGAATGCACATAATGGGCCTTCATTCTTTTTAACAGCTGCATAGTATTCCATCATGTATAGGTATCATAATTTATTTATCCAATCTTCTATTAAAGAACATTCTAATTGCATTTATTCTTTTTGCTATTGTCAGGGCCAAGTGGATCCTGTTGGCTATGCCAATTATCAGGGCTGAGCAAATCTTGTTGGCTACATCAAGTGTCAGCAGTATTGCTGATCGAGAAGGGAAAGTTCGATGATGAGGCACCCAGTTGGAAAAATGCACAAGAGGCGGACTAAGAATAAAATGGCAAGCACCAACTTTATTGTGCAGAGCATACTTCTGTTGGGAAGTGCAGCTCTATTGTGGGGAGCGCGGTATTGCGTGCACTTCTGCTCCCCTTTCCTGTGCTCCCCTTCTGCTCTCCAGGGGGCCGCATGGCTCCTCACATAGCAGAGTACAATAGTGGTCTTCAGCCACACATATGTGATACAATAAGCTTTTGTTTTGTTTTGTTGTTTTGTTTTGTTTTGTTTTGTTTTCCTAAATCTGGGGTCCTATTCCTAGCCACGGGCCTAGATCACAGCTAGACCTTGGACCAGCCAGACCTTGGGCCAGTCAGGCCTTGGATTAGCCAGGCCTTGAATAATAGCCAGACCTTGGATCACAGCCAGACCTTGGGCCAGCCAGGCCTGGTGCCTGCAACTATTATAAATAATGCTGCAATAAAGATCCTTGTTAACAGATCAACTTGTACTATTGGGAGCATATATGGAGGGTAAATTCTTAGAAGTGGAATTTGTGAGTCAAAAAGTATGTGCATTTTCAATTTTAGGAGCAATTGCCCATTTGTTCTGGATAGAAGTTATAAATTTATATTCCTAACAACTATGTGAGAAACTGCCTGTTTCTCTATACCCTCACCTCATCTTTTCCAAACCAACAGGTGAAAATTTTTATATTATTTTAAGTTTGATTTTCTTTTATGGGTACAATTAAGCATCAAATAAATATACCTTTTTAGACATTTAATATCTCCCTTTAGATCTGGGACCTGAATGGTAGTTTGGTCATAGGGTAAAACACACGGTAATGCTGCATTAAAGATGTCCTTCTTCGCAGATGTTTTATGCCTGAAATTCTCCACAAAACCCTCAGTTTTGGTTCAGGTAATAATCTTTTGTTAATGCAATCTCCTTATAGAGCAATGATAATTATCAACCTTTGGGTCTTAGTAGGAAAGAAAACTCTGAAGACGGGGTTAGATGGGAGGGAAGAAGTGAGTATTGCTTATGGCAGATAAGGCACTGGAAAGGAAACTTATTTACTATAAATGCTTTCAACCAACTGGAACTAGGAAGAATATAGGGAATAATGAGAGGAAGCTTTAGAAGTGATAGAAAATTTCATATTAGCGAAGAAGAAGGCAGCATCTTAAGTTTTTAACCATGGAATGGTTGAAATACTTAAATACAAGATGACTTCTGAATAAGTAGTAGAGTTGACTATAGAATGCGATGCTGAAAACAGGGAAGCAAAGCTAAATATTTTATAGACAGATATACAGAATCTAGATTAATGATTATGTGCAGGGAGAGAAAAAAAATTTATCTAAAAGTACATGTTCATCATCAACACCATAATTTTAACATAGATAATTTCATCATTGCCCTATTGTTCTTGGTCAAGTTTCTTCCAAAGCAACAGGATGATTAAGGAGCAAAAATGTTCCACATCCAGAATCACCACTGTGATTGGCTTTACTCCCTGCTTAAGCTTCCAGTAATCTACAGTCATTCTCTGAAACACATGTGGTTTTTGCACCAGGTAGAGAATTCAATGGGACTGCAGTAAGAATCACCATTCTGCATCTTTCCAAGTCTATGGTAGATGCACTAATCTTTAGAATTTTCCCTGGGAAGCAGAATTATTTTTGGAATACTATGTTGCTGGGCCAGAGAGCGAGTTTCAGTAGTTTCCACTTGAATATTCTAACCATAATAGTCTTCACTCCATTAGTCAATAACAGTTTCTAAATATTCCTTTTCCTACCATGCATTGGAGACTAGGTAACGATAGAAATGCTCCATCAGGCCATCGGACCCCCTGTGAAACTGATCCTGGTAAAGATTCCATATATCTCCTGACCTCCATAAGGTTCAACTCTACCTAGTGGACTATGGTGGATTTTTGTTTGTTTGTTTGCTTTTGCTTTATCTTATTTTATTTTGTTTATTTTGTGTCTCTTGGGGATGAGCTTCAGTTCAAAACCAATATTAAGTAATGGCAAAGATGTTTACCTTTTCCCAATATATAGTCACACTGGTAAGTGGCCCCCCACTTGTCTCTGGGAAAAGTTTTACTGGGGATTCATCACATTGCAGGGTCCTTTGGGGCTCCATGTCTGTGAACTAGTTTAGTTCTAGAAACTGCATAGAGGCTGTGAATTCCCACTACAGTGACTAATATTAGGTTTCTGTCCACTAGACCTAGAATCATTGTCTGAATATGTAGAGAAATATCTTGATAGGCTGCCCTTGTATTTAATTCCTAAGGTCTTATGACCAATTATACATTGTTACATATCTCTATAGATCACATAGAGTAATTCTGATTACTACTTCATCCTTGTGAGTTATTTTGGTAATTGTGCTCAACTTGTCACTGAGGCTTACGGGTCACCATGCCTCTTCATATTCCTGGATCCCTTTATTCCATTTGAGATTAGGGAATTCAATTCCTTAGCAACATCTTTCATTGTCATCTCCGGAGTCAAAAAACAGCTACCACAGAGCTTTATAAGGATGCTGATGTCCGCCTTACCAATGCATTCTATAGTGTATTGGTGTGGGAATTGTCTCACAGGGATGTGTGTGTGGTTTAGAATGGTAAAGTAAGTAGATCATAATAGGTTCATGCCATCATGCTTAAATGTTGTTTCTCTGAGTTTTTAGACTCCTTCCTCTACACTAAGGAAAGTTCAGCCATCCCAAATTGAAGGGCAATGAATTAGGCTCAAGATTCAATTAGCCAACGTAGGAAAATATTCATGCTTCTTCTAGGTGCTTGAGCCAACACATCAAATTCTGATTTGCAAGAGAGAACACATAAATGATAACTTCAGCCTAATCAAATCTTGTATTTATCATCACTGGTCTAACACCTTTGGAATCTAATCTCTTGTTCCTGCCAATACACATTGCTGAGATCCTACAATTTTTCTCACGTATAGGCTGTCTCTTCTCAGATAAGGTCTTGTATTTTCCTGTCTGGGTTATCATTGAAGGTTGACTTGTGTCTTCTCAAATTTTCATGTTGAAGTTTTAACCCTCGCTACCTCTGAATGCAAACTTATTTGGAGATAGGGCCATAATAGAGGTTATCAAGTCAAAATGAGGTCGTTAGAGTAGACTCTCATCCAATTTGGCTGGTGTCCTTATAAAAAGGGAACATGCACACAGGGAGAACACCATTAAAACATGAAGGCAGAGATCAGGGCTATTTTCTACAAGTCAAGGAACACCAAAGACTGCCAAAACAAAACAAAACAAAACAAAACAAAACAAAACACCGCCAGAAGTTAGGTGAGAGGCATGGAAGAAATTCTCTCTCACAGTCCTCAGAAGGAACTAGTACTGCCAATATCTTGACCTTGGACTTCTAGCCTCCTGAACTTTGAGACAATAAATTCTGTTTTTTATGCCACCTAGTTTGTGGTACTTTGTTTCAGCAGCCTGAGTAAACTAAAACATTTATGTTGGATCTAACTATCATTGTGGGGCTAGAAAGAATTAAGGATAGTAGAGGGGGTTCAGAGAACTGTCATAATCTTGGGAGACTACTGCTCAAGTTACATTTATTAAAATATGCAAGGGAAGACTGGTTTCCTCAAACAGCTAAGGAGGAGAAAAGGTTTAGGATGGGTGTGAGTGGGAATTCAGTATTTTTAAGGTTTTTACCTCATTCTTGTCCATCAAAATGAGCCTATCCTATGTCTTAGGGTCTCCCTTTTACCTACAAGTGCCTTTACTTTTACAGAAGAGATCCTAACAGGGCTGAATATCAGTTTTGTTAAAACTCTATAGTCATTAAATTTGGCCCCTATGCTTGATGTTTAGCTCTGTTAGCTCTCCAACTTCGAAGCTGTCATGGAGGTTTTCTGATATCTCAGTTTCTGAATCAAGCATCCTTTACCCTTTGTAGGGCCATCAGAAATCACTGACTTGCCTCAAGTCTTTATAATTTCTATTGCTAGCACAGCAACTAAATGCCATAGTGATTTGGTCTCTCAATGCCCTCAATCTGCACATCCTCTCATGCTACTATTACTATTTGGGTAATCATCATTCCACTATATTCTGTGGATTATCAGTGTTCGCTTTCCTCCAGCAAAGAATCTAGTCATTGTTCCTGAAATATGTTAGCAATTTAATCCCAGAAGCTCATTTTGAAGGAGTTTCCTGGGACCACTTCTGGTACCAGTTACTGTATCAGGCAAGATCCAGCAGGAAACATTGCACATTTAAACAGAGACATTAAAAAGAGTTTAAGAAAAATATAGATCAATTGATTTTCCATAAGGGTAGTGAGACAATTCAATGGGGGTGGGGGTTGAAGAATGGTGTTTTCAACAAATGATGCTGGGATAATAGGATCTACATGCAAAAGAATAATGTTGGACCCCCACTTCATCCTTTCTCCTCCCAGCATTCCATTTCTTGCATACAAAAATTGACTCAAAATGGATTAAAAACCTAAATATAAAAGCTAAAACTCTTAGAAGTAAACTTAAGTGTAAAACTTAAGTGTAAATTTTGACTTTGGGTTAAGCAATGGATTTTTTAGATATGATACTAAAAGCATGAGAAATAAAAGAAATTTTGATTTCATCAGAATTTAAAACCTTGTGCTTCAAAGGACACTATCTAGAAAGTAAAAAGATAAGAACAAAATATGAGAAAATAGTTGCAAATCATATCCAGGGACTAATATCCAGAATATATTTTAAAAACTCTTAAAACTCAACAATGAAAAGATAAATAGCCCACTTAAAAATGGACAAAGGATCTGAATAGACATTTCTCCAAAGATATATGGCCAATATACACAAGATGATCAATATCATTAACCATCTAGGGAATGCAAATCAAAAACACAATGAGATGCCACATTGGGCTTACCACAAAGGCTACAATAAAAAAAGATAGACAACACATGTGGTGAAGATGTGGACAAATTAGAACTCTGACGCATTACTGTTGAGAATATAAAACGATGCCTCTGCTTTAAGTAATAGTCTGGCAGTTCCTCAATAGGTTAAACATAGTTACCATATGACTCAACAATTCAATTCCTAGAATTTATCACAAAAAGATGAAAACATACCCACATGAAAATTTGTACACAAATGGTCATAACAGGCTTAATCATAACAGCCAAAAAGTGGAAGAAATCCAACATGTGCTCATTGGCAAAGTCCTCACTCTTGCTGTTCACTTGCCCTTTATACAAGATGGTAAGGTTTTCCTTGGACATTTATTTATCCACCCAAGGCATCCAAGTTACTTACCATCTAATAAGATGACTCTAAATGTCCACAACTGTTGAATAGTGGATTGCTCTCAGATTATGTGTCTGTATAGGGTGGAGGGGGGCAGGAAAATTTACTCTATCCTTCTTAGTCTTCATATTGGAAGATCCTTTTCTCTATCCTTCCTCCTCCCAGCACTCCATTTCCTTTCATTTTCCCCTACAACCAAGCTGTCCTTCTGTCTTTTTCTCCTTATTCCCATCTGTACTTATATCTAGTTTGTATGAACTAACGAACTGGTTTTAAGAATTAAAAACTAGCTTTGTAAGCATATATTGTAATCCTTTCAACTCCTTCTTAAGTTAGCAATTTTTTGGACTGCTTTTTTTTTTCAATGACATTAGGCCTGAAGAAGGCGTAAAAGTAGCTGTTAAAGTATCAATAAGAAAGCAGGGTAGGATACTATATATTAAAAATAAACAAATTTATATTATAAGACCTAACCATGCCACATCTTAATAACAGAAATATCTTTTCCAAGACACTTGTAGTCATCACTCCCTAGGGTTCAGGTATGTTGGGAAGGAGATTCTTTTGACTTAAAGAATCTTTAAATCAGTAAATATTTATTGAGGATCCTTAGCCAGTACCATGCTAAGTGCCAGGAATGTCAGTTAAACACATAACTCACATGGTTCTCACTTTTGTAGAGCATATTTTTATTAACTTCATGGGGTCAGTTAGAATCATGGGATCAGTATGAACACTATCTCATGCGTTTTGCACAGAAGAAAACTTTTGCATATCTTAGAGAGGTGAGCCTCTATTCCTAATAGAATACTGTCTCTAGCTGCCAATTAAATCAAGGCCTTGTTCATTACAAGCCACATCCCAGAATCAAAACTTGAACTCAAGAGTAGATAAAGCACAGTACAGACCTAGAGATTAAAAAAGAGGCCTGGCAGAGGTTCCAAGTTAATCACATTTTATATCTCAGATGGGAAGAAAAAGGGCTTCTCTCATTAATTAAGAAATTCCTTTGTTGATTAATGAGGGAATATAGGATGTATAAGAGGATATTCTCAACTCTAACAGCTCTTAACCCAGAAAAGTAACCTAGAAGAAACCCAGTGTGTTAGTTATCATAATGATCTCTGGCTAGAGAAGAAAAAAAAATAGGAAGAAAAATTTTAAATATTCTTCCATCCCAATATTTTTATAGGATTACAGGAAAGCAAGAGATAAAAATCTCTAATTTAGAGGATATAGATGAAAAAGATTTATATGTTTGACTACATAAAAATTTTTAAAACCACAATAAAACATGATAAAAATGTTAAAAAGTAAACAGCATAGTAGGAGAAAGTATCTGCAACACTTTTAATTACATATATATAGTAGAAGAAATATGAAAGTACAACAGCTTTGTAGAAAAATTGACAAAGGATGTGAACTTCTAACAATAGAAAAATAAATATGAATGGCATATAAACAAATAAGAAGATGCTTAACTGCATTCATAATTAAGGAAATGCAAATTAAAACAGCTAAATGCCATTTTAATTTAAATGGACAAATTCATGATGCTGGAGAGTTTGTTGGAAAAGAAACACAGTTGTTAGAACAATAAATCTCTGTAGCTTCTTCGATGGGCAATTTGGCAATACCAGAGCTAAAAACACACACCTTTGGCATCAGCCTTTACCTGTTTGCTCTGGGTCTCGTTCCCTACCCTTCCACTCTGTTCTGTCTCACAGAGGCTGAGCTCTACAGTCTCCAGTCTCCTTTGCGCAGTTTCTTTCAGGTAGATTTAGTCACTAGGAAGGACTGGCAAGAGAATGAAGAGTGAAATAGAAGAAGCTGGGAAACTTCTTTTCCCTCTCTGCTTCTGGGGGCATTCCCAGAAGAAGCTGTATCTGTCGCATGTGTAACCCAGCTCCCACCAGGCAGTACAAGGCTTTCCTCTATGGTCTCAGCTCTAGCAAGTGTCTCAACTCCTGCCTCTGATCATACCACCTCCTCTGTGTCCCTCCAGCCCTCTTGGCTTTATGCTGTTGCCGATCTTTAAAAGGCTAATTTGCCCTTTCAGACTCTCTTCTACCTTTTTTAAAACTGACTCTCTGTACTGAATTCCTTCTATTGAAGCAGCCTGTGGTGGTTTTTTGTTTTCTTTGTTTTTAAACTAGGTTGGGAATCTAGATGTAAAAACAAATGAAACCATTCCAGTACTAGAAGCAAATATGAGTAGATCTCTCCTTAAGGTCAATGTAGGTAATGGATTTCTAACTCTGACACAAAATTTAGAGGTAAGGAAAAAAAACAGAATGATAAATTTGACTACACAAAATGTTTAAATTTGCATGACGAAAACAACATGAACAAAGTCAAAAGACAACTGACAAACAGAGAGAAAATGTTCACAACATATACCACAGACAAGAGGCTAATATCCCTAATATACAAGAACCCTCAAAAATTAAAGGAAAAAAGACCAAAATCTCTATAGAAAAATGGGAAAAAGACATTAATAGACAATTCACATACATACACACGCGCATTCATGCAAAGATTGAAAAATGGTACTCAAAATGTGGAAAAAGTTCAAACTCATTAGAAAAATGCAGATTAAAACCACACTGAGATACGATTTCTTACTTGGCAAAATTTAGGTTGGCAAAAATTTAAAGACATATTCTGACAACATATTCTGTTAGTGAGGCTGTAGGAAATACATAGTCTCATAGATTACAGCACACTTTTGTATAACCCTCCTAGATGTTGATTTATTAATACCTTATAAAACCACATATGCACTTATCTTTCAAACCAGAATACATTTCTAGGAATTTACCGCAGAGATACATCTCCAACAATGTAAAAATACATATGTACAAGGTTATCGCAGATTTGATTGTAATTCCAAAATACTGGAAGCAACCTAAACGTCCATACTTAGGAGAGTGGTTGAATGGAGAATGCACATTCACACAGTAGAGCAACTGTACAAACAAAACAAAACAAAACAAATGAAGATCTCTATAAACTGATATAGAGTGATTTTCAGAACATGTAGTTCAGTGGAAAAAAGTTCAAAAGAATATCTATAATATGTTCCCCTTAATGGAAGAAAAAAGAGTATATAAGAAAACACACATTTGTGCTCTTTGGGCAAAAGAAATACAGGAAGGATAAACCAGAATCTAAACAGATTAGTTACAGGGGTTGAATGGAAAAGAGGTAGAAATAAGAGGGAAGAATAAAATTGTGGTAGCAGGGATAAGGAAGAAGTAAGGGATTTAAGAACTGGAGACAGACTGTCTACATTTGAAGCTTGGGTTCCAGCGCTACTATGAGCAATGTATCTGGAACACTTCCAGACCTAAAGCAAGTGTTCAACTAATGCTATTTATTACTAAATTTATTCCTAAGTATTGTACAGTCTTTCTCAACTATTGTGACCAGATTATTTTCCCATTTCAATTTCTAGATGCTTGCTTCTAGAATTGCGAAAACAGTGTTTTTTATACATTTTGTATATTTATCTTAAATGCAACTACCATATCTAGTAGTGACTTTTTACTAGAGTCTTTGGGATTTTTAGGCATTAATCTTATAATCAGCTGAAAAGGATTATTTTGTCTTTTTTAAATATACATGCCAGTTATTTTACTTTAAAAATCATATTGAATTTATCAGAAGATTTAGATAATAAAAATTATACTGATGGATGGCATCCCTATCTAGTGACTAATTTTAATATTTTACCCTGTAAAATAAGAACAAGATGGAAATTATATAAATAAAAAGATTGACAATTTTCATTATATTAAAATTAAAAACTCTGTTCATCAAAGGATCCCATAAAGAAAGTGAAGACAAGAGTGAAAAACTGGAAGAAGATACTTAGCACACATATATAATCCTGAGAAAGGATTAGAAATATTAGAAGGATTATAATCCAGAAAATGTAAATAATTTCTACAAATAAGTAAGAAATACCAAACAACTCATAAGAAAAATAGAAAAAAAATGTTGTTCAAGGGATAATGAACTGTGGGGTAGTGACTAGGAAATATATGGGAAAAACTAATGGAAGATACGGATTATTTTAGTAAGGTTCGTTTTTGCAAATTCATCTCAGTGCTGGCTTTCCATCTCCTTTGATAAGAGTTATTTTCTTCTTCCTGGTACAGAAGAAGTAGGGACACCTTCACAAAGGAAAATTTATGCTAAGCAATAAAGGAGGAAAGGAGAACTATTCCTGAATCTGCTGATTTTCAGTTGCCTTTAGCTCAAAATAATCCTTATCTCAAAGTGGCATATTTTGGAGTGGTATATCCTAATCATCTTTAAAGGTATAGGCACACATTTCACAAATGAACAACCAGTGAAAAGAATGGAAATAAGCACAATCTCACTAGTAGCTTGAGAAAGGTAAATTAAAACCAAAATGAGATTATAATTTCACACCCACCATATTGTAAAAAAAAAAAAAAAAAAGGTAAATGCTGGCAAGGATGTGGAACAATAAGCAATCTTATATACTGCTGATGGGCGTCTAAGATGGTGTGTTCACGTTGAAAACTAATTTGGCATTATCTGGAAAAGGTGAAAAGGAGATGCCTTATGACTCAGCAGTTCTACTTTCTGAGCATGTGTCCTTGAGAAACTCTTGGGCACAAGAAGGCATATAAGAATGTTCAAGCTGGATTATTTATAATAACAAAACTTTGGAAACCCATTTATCATCAAGTAGAATAGACAAATAAAGTCCGATATAATAATACAATAAAATGCTGACAGTAGAAAATAAACTGCATTTATATGAGATAAAACTTGATTCATTTCATAGACATAATGTTGTGTGGAAAAAAATCAATCTGCCAAAAAAATATATAGTGTGATTCTACTTTATATATATATATATAGTATGATTCTATATATATAA
>NW_006436288.1:13678246-13707498 GCF_000325575.1 Pteropus alecto | reverse complement strand
ATATAATAATTTTGGCAGAATCATACTATATATAAAAAATATATAGTATGATTCTGCCAAAAAAATATCATACTATATATAAAAAATATATAGTATGATTCTGCCAAAAAAATATATAGCATGATTCTAAATTAAAAATGTAAAAATAAAATGATATGCTTTAAAGATACATAAAATTTGGTTAAGCTATGAAGAAAACCAAAATCAGGATGGAAATATTTTCAGGCAGGATTGGATGGGATCAGGAAGGGGCCCACGGTATTTCAAAACTGAGTATTTCTTAAACTGAGTGGTAGGTACATTGGTGGTCATTTTATTTTTATTCTCTCTGTACCAGCGGTCCTCAACCTTTTTGGCACCAAGAACCAGTGCTCCTATGAGGATCTAATGCCTGATGACCTGTGGTGGAGCTGAGATGGTGATGCTAGCTAGTCCTGTGGAGCGGCTGCAACTACAGATGGAGCTTTGTTCACTTGCTCGCTGAATCATCTCCTGCTATGCGGCCTGGTTCTTGACAGGCCATGGACTGATACTGGTCTGTGGCCCAGAGGTTGGGGACCCCTGCTCTATACCATTGATTCTTAAACTCATCTGCACATTGAGATCCCAATGAAGCTTTTTAAAAATAATGATACCTACTTCCCACCTCAGAGATTCTGACTTAATCGGCATGGAATCTGACAAATATTGTATTAAATAGAAACCCTAATTTATCTTAAAATGTGTCACTTTGAAGATAATTGGCTTCATTCCTGATATTCTTTTAAAACTTTTTATTTTGAAAAAATTTTAGACCTACTACAAAGTATCAAAAATAGTAGAGTTCCCATATATACTTTACCTAGTTTCCTCTAATGTTAATATCTTCTATACTATAGTACAATGTTCAAATCCAGAAAATTAACATTAATACAATATTATAAACTATTCTACAGTCCTTATTCAAATATTGTCAGTTTTCCCACTAACATCCTTTCTTTGGTCTTGGATCCAATTAAGAATTTCGCATTTCATTTAGCTGTCATGACTTCTTAGTTTATCCTAATTTGTGACAATTCCTCAGTTTTTGTCTTTCATGACCTTAATACTTTTGAGGAGTGTTGATTATTTTGTAGAATGTTGCTCAATTTCTCTAATATCTTCTCATAATTAGATTGAGATTATGCATCGTTGGCAAGAATACCACAGAAGTTATGTTATTCTCCTTCTTGGCACATTAGATAATGGACTACATTATGCCAATATGTCTCATTACTGGTGATATTAACTCTGATCACCCGATAAGGTGGTGTCTACAAATTCATCATGTTTTCAAGACTCACTTTTTTTATTCTCAAAAACTCATAAATTATGAAGGATATTTGATGATCACTCTAACACACCAAAAAAGAAGTGGTAGATCAAAACACATGTGTCCTCAAAGGCAAGGGAAGTAAAAGCAAAAATAAATGAATGGGACTACATCAAACTAAAAAGCTTCCGCTCAGCAAAAGAAATCGTCAACAAGGCAAAGAGACAACCATCCAAATGGGAAAATATATTTGCAAGCAACACCTCCAATAAGGGCCTAATATCCAAAATATACAAAGAACTCATACGACTCAATAACAACAAAAGAACAAATGATCCAATCAAAAAATGGGCAGAGGACCTGAGCAGACACTTCTCCCCAGAGGACATACAAATGGCCAACAAATATATGAAAAGATGCTCAACATCACTAGCTACTAGGGAAATGCAAATCTCACACCTGATAGAATGGCTATAATCAATGAGATACCATCTCACACCTGATAGAATGGCTATAATCAATAGGACAAGCAATAACAAATGTTGGAGAGGATGTGAAGAAATAGGAACCCTCATACACTGCTGGTGGGACTGCAAATTGGTATGGCCACTATGGAAAACAGTATAGAGGTTCCTCAAAAAACTAAGAATTGATCTACCACATGATCCAGCAATCTCTCTACTGGGTATTTATCCCAAAGACTTGAAAACTCATGTCTATAAAGATATTTGCACACCAATGTTCATAGCAGTATTATTCACATTGGCCAGGACATGGAAGCAACCAAAGTGCCCTACGATAGATGATTGGCTAAAGAAGCTGTGGTACATATATACAATGGAATGTTACTCAGCCATGAGAAGAGATGAAATACTGCCATTTGTGACAATATGGATGGAACTCGAGATAATCATGCTCATCGAAATAAGCCAGACAAAAAAAGTTGAAAATCACATGATATCACTTATATGTGGGATATAAACCTAAAAGCAACAAATGAACAGGATAAACAAACCGAGACTCATGGACATGGACTGTAGACTAGTGGTTACCAGAGGACTATAGAGTAGTGGTTACTAGTGGGGTGGGGGAGGAGGGGAGAGGTAAATAAGTTAAAGGGGGTCAAATATAGGGGGGTAGAGGGAAGAGTGAAATGGGTAAAGGTGATCAAATATATGGTAGCTGAAAGAAACTGGACTTTGGGTGGTGAACACACAGTAGAATATACAGATGTCAAATGATAATGTACACCTGAAAATTATATGATTGTATTAACCAATGTTACCCCAATAAACTTAATAAAATGCAAAAAAAACCACATGCGTGCTCACATGCACACGCACACGTGCGCGCACGCACACACACACACGCACACACACACTAAAGAAAAGATATTTAAACCCCATTGTATTAGTCAGTTATTGCCCCAATAATGCTGCATAACACACCTTCCTACGATTCTGAGATTTATAGCAAGCGTGTGGCTCTTTGCATGGGTGGAGCAACTTTGCTTTAGGCTGTAGGTTGCCTGAATTTTGTTCTGTGCTTCTTCTTGTGTTCAGGTCTGTTCTACATGTTTCTTTATTCTCTTTCAACCAGCAGCTACCTGAAGGCATGTCCTTGTATGAGATGACAGGAGCATATAAGGATAGTATTGTCTCTTGGAGCAAGAACTGTCACACCATCCCTTCAACTCATTGTGGGAGGAATTGCAAAATCACATGGCAAAGGTTGTAAAGGTAAAATTCATATATGGACAGGGAGGGTATGAAGAACTAAGAATAACGATCCCAGCTACCTTATTGACCCTATGCTTTTCTCTTTTAAGTGGCATAATGTTCAGCATACAATATTAGCCCTAAAGTAATTAGAGAAAATGTGGGTGTCCTACAGTTAAAGATGGGGCTGTGGCTGGATTGAAAGACTACCAAAAAACCCTGATAGTTAAATTCTGTTTGCATAATTCATCCATCCCTGTCCTTCTCACCAGTGATTAATTTTGACCTGAGGGTCTTATTTTTCTTATGTGTGCCTAAAGTAATATTGAAAAATTATGTACTTCCTCACTTACTTCTAACTTGTTTCAAAGAAGATAATCTTGGGCATAGTGTATATGTTGATCTTTTTAAGTAAAAATGTGTATCACTTTTTTAAATATATGCAATGTTATATAAATGACATAGAAAACTGATCCTGAATTTATTTTCTTGCATTGTTAATTCTCAAAATGTTAAGATAAATGTGGAATGGAGTGCAGACTATGCTTTTTCTGCATGAGATATAGCTGGCTGTCAAGATTACATTTTGTATAACCTTTCATTGATATGATTCAGCTGCCCCGAAAAAGAATGTTAGTAAGTTACACATATCCTAAGGAATAATATGACCAATAGAGTATAAAAAATTGAGGAACAGATAGTGGAATAGCTTCCCCAAACCAAAGTGGTCCACTCTGCTATACCTTCATCCTTTATAACTGAGTATGACCCATAAATTGGGAGGTCTTGAAGCTGAGTTTAGGATATTGCAAGACCTTTTGCTAAAAATGATGCTTGCTTGCATGCTAAATTACCTGTTCTATATCCTTTGAATAAGATAAATAGACTGGTATTGGAAACACATAATGTTTTGTTAGTCTTTCCATCAGTCCAGCTTTATATCAGAAGTGGCAATTGATGTTAAGACCCCTATTCCATATGGTAAAACTTTTATGCAGGATGAAAACAAATGGGAAATAAAGAATTTTGATTATATTAAACTAAAATGCTCCTGCACAGCAAATGAAAACATCAATAAAATGAGAATACAACCTACAAAATATGGAAGAAAATATTTGCAAATATAGACCTGGTAAAGGATAAACACCAAAAAAACAAAAAATTTCAATATAAAATTCAATAGCAAAAAATAACTTGATTTTAAAAAACAGGCAAAGGAATTGAATAGACATTTTTCCAAAGAAGACATACAAATAGCCAGCAGATATATGAAAGGTGCTCATACATCATTAATCATCAGGGAAATATAAATCAAAATCATAGTTAGATATCATCTCACAACTGTTAGGATGTCTTTACCAAGAAAAATAAATAAAATAAATTAATTAACTAAACCAAAACAAAACAAAAAAGATAAATGTTGAAGAGAATGTAGAGAAATTGGAACCCTTGTACATTGTTGAGGGGAATGCAAATTGGTGCAGCCATTATAGAAAACAGTATGGAGCCGTCCTCAAAAAAACTAAAGCAAGATATATCATATGATCTAGCAATCCCAGTTCTGGGTATATCCAAAGAAATTGATATCAGGATCTCAAGGAAATACATACATTCCCATGTTCATTGCAGCATTATTCACAATAGCCAAGACATGGAAGCAATCTAAATGCCCACTAACTGATGAATGGATTAAAAAACGTGGTATATACATACAATGAAATATTGTTCAGCCTTTAAAAGGAAGGAAATCCTGCCATTTGTGACAACATAGATGAACCTGGAGGACATTATGCTATGTGAAATAAGTCAGACACAGAAGGACAAATGCTACATGAGCCTACCTAAATGAGGACTATCTAATATAGTCAAACTCATGAAGCAGAGCACAGAATTGTGGCTGTCACAAGCCAGTAGAAGGGGGAAACAGGAAGTATTAGTCAAAGGGTAATCTGCCAACAGTAAAATAAGGAAGGAAGTGAATATTTACTGTACAACAATCCAAACTATTGTACCAACCCATCAATCACCCAACAGCTTTTCCATAGATAACTGATGTTATTGATGTTTCAGAATACTTACATTGATATCAACACACATGAAAATACATACATGTATTTTCTTTCTTTGCTCCTTTTTCTACATAAATGGTAATATTCAATACAAATTCCTAATCGCTAATATAATAGACCATTTGTGATACAAATTGAGAGAGATTTGGAGCTTTCCTATCTCTTCATTTAGCTCAAGATTATTATCTTATATATCATTATCATTGTGCTTTCTGCCAAAATATTCTGATTGAACACTTTAAGTGGTTACTCACAATGTTTTGATATTGGAGAAATTAGCAGCACTTGATTTGGGAGTCATCACAATGGAAATCATTACAAAGGATGAGATTTTTTTTTTAAGGGTAGTACAGTGGAATGTCCAAAAGAAGAACTCTGGTGTGGGAACAATTTAAGAGATGTTAAAAGATAGTTTCCTATGAATCTATAGCACTCCTACATGTTCAGCCCACATGCTCCAATATTATCTCTCCAAGAATTCTTGTGCAAGCAGTCAGCCCTGGAAAGATAAAGACAGGGACTCCTTTTGAGCAATATTTGCATTCTCTGATAAGGAAAGATCAAAATGGTGACTCCCTCCAAGAGACTTACAGATGTCTTTCCCCAGAAATATTTACTTACATTCCAGGATAATAATGTTTTTCCTTCTCTGGCAAAGGAGGATGGGCAGATATGTCAGCAACACTATAGAAGAACAGAGTCTTTTAAACTCAGATTTCATCTCTATACTGTACCCCAAAAGCATGTGTAGATATCATCTGGCCCTCCCTGTGTCACCCTACAAGGACTGGGGCTCAGGGAACCAAAGCTATGATGTTACTTGGCTGCTACTTTCACTTTGAGTACACTGTCTTTATCTTTAATGCAGAGGTCTCCTGTTTTCTGCCAGTGTATATATGAAAACCTGTGTCAGGGTAACTTGTTAGTTTGCAACCAGATTAATATCTCATACCCTTCACAGATTCTGACTTAATAAGAAGAGGTTAGGAAAAGAAGAGTCATAAAAGAGTGACTATCTGATATTTGAATGAACTGAGGTGTCTGTTCCCTCCTCAAGTGACAGGGTGACTCTCTTGGTTTAAGAATAATAGGATTCATGGAAGTGAAGGTGGAAATGTAGGAGAAGATAGTCTGCTGTGTTTCCATAAGGTGACATAAGAAGTAAAAAATATTGTCCACCTAATTAGGACCAATAAAGCAAGGTCCCTACCCACATGGTGTTTTTATTCCATGAATACAAAAGGTAAACACTTACTGAAGGGGAAAAAAATAGACCTATTGAAACATCCAGAGATATAGTTACTAGAGTGCTACACCGATAATGGGGGAAGAAAACAATGAGATGAAATCAGCTGCCACCAAAAAATCATTGAGACATGAACACATATACTCAGTGGACAAAACCTTTCCTGCATCAACCTTTTTTTTCTTTCCAAATCTGTTCTTGATGTTTATTTCAATCAGAACATGAATTTACAGCTGCGGGGGATGGGGGTTGAGGAGGAAATAAAGATTGGAGGTATTCACTTCATGTTATGTGTTCTGTCCCATCCAGGTCTTAAAAGAATCCTGCATACAAACAGATCTTGGAAATGATTGTGAGTATCTTGGAGTGCTTGAAAGGCCGGATCTCCATAAGTTAATTTGAGGACTTATTGCAGATCTGAAGAGGTAGGAAGCTTGGTTGAGACTAAGGAGCAGAAGACTTGCTTGGGGGCTAGAGGTGATAGTAATAAGACCTAAGGGATGAGCAGTGTGTAAAGGTAGGAAAAGAGATCTATGATTCTCAGGGAGCTGAAAATCAGCCATGTGTCAAGTACATACTAAGTGCTGGGTGGTCAAGAGTTTTCATAATATACATTGTAGCTAGAACTGTATAAGTTGCAGTGTATATGTTTAATCTCCTCCTTTTCAAATTCTAAAATATGGTATCCAGGAGAACACAGAATCCTTTTCCTTCTGGGTGCTCAGAGACCTCTAGATAAACCATTAGGGTATCTTAAGTCCAATGTCAAGTTTTTAGTGGACGGCTTTAGGTTGGCGAACTCTCTTCATTCAGACTTTTTCACTAAAGAGGCTGTTTATGCTTCCCAGTTCAATTGTGAGTTACCAAGATGATTTTATTATATTTAGGATTTGTTTTTAAGGATTGTGCTTACAGTGAAAGGTGAATGGTACATCTCATTCTCTGGCACACTGATAGCTATTTGCTTTGCAGTAGCTTACCATAAAATACCGTATAGAAACTAAGAAGAAACTATGGTTTCAGGGAAAAGATTTCATATCAGAATCACATTTTTGTCTCACAGAAACATATTGTGTTTTAATAATTTTCACTTGAGAAAGGGTCAGGTCCTGCTAGTTAGGAATTTACTTGTAAAAAAAAGAGTTAAATTCTTTACATAATTTGGGTCATGAGGTGTAATCTTTAACCAGTGATCTAGGGAATAGAAAGATAGGTGTTAAGTAGGACACAAAATTATTTTCAATATTTTCAAATGAATTTAAAAATTTTTACTTTAACATTAATTTAGTTATCCAGCGTGTACTATGTGCTCTGTAAATTGTTGTAAAAAAACACTGTGAAAATTTTAAAATATTATAGTCATTTTCACTAACATTTATGAAGAGATAAGACCAACTTCTGAAGCTGTCCAAGCTTTCTGAATGCCAGAGATAATTCGAACTTTTCTCTTTAAACATCTGGAATGTAAGACAAGAGGATGTTTGTTTCAAAAAATTGGCTCAGTAAAATACTTCTTCTGTGGTAGATAGCCACATTCGTGAAATAATATAAACCCTTGTGTTTTGCTCAGTATTACAAACCGTTATCAGAATGTAAACATCTTGTTTAACTTATATGTTGCTAAAATACATTCAAGCCCACTTCAAAGAACTTCCCACATAGAGTATGAATCTGTACTTATTGGGATTCTTTCAGTTGCAAATGACAGAAATTCGAGTCAAACTAATTTAATTACAAGGACAATGTATTGGTTTATTACACAGACAATTCCATTGGTAGTCTAGTTTCAGATACTTCACAATCCAATAACTCAACCAGTATTACAGTTTGCAATTGCTCTTGAAAACACCCTTTCTATTTTTTTTCCCTCCATTTCTCTAATCTGCTTTCCTTCCTCTGTAAGCAATGTTCTCGCTTACTACAGATAGGCTTTTTCATGGGGACACATCTTTCATTCTCATATCATCCCAACTCCAAGAGACCAATTTCTATACTAGTTCTGGTACATATGTCTACTATACAAAAATATTAGTTGATGCTTTTATATAAATATTGACTAGAAATTTTGTTTTGTTTATAAATTACCCCTAGAAAAATGACTATGAGGAAATAATTCTCAGAGTAAATTATCTTCATGTGGAGTTGTGGTAATACCATTTCTTAAATAAAAGAGATGTATTCAACAAATGTTGATTGAGTACCTGTTATTTTCAAGATATTGAAGATAAAGTAATAAAGAAACCAGACACCATTACTCCCCTATAGAGGCAAATATAATAAGAGTGATGGGCATTAAACAATGAATGATAAAGCTGTGTTAATTTACAGTTGTTAATAATGCTTGTGTTGGTTATTATTGCCTCTCACTAATATATGATTCTTCTCCTCTTCCTGACACATAGAATTGAATTGGGTTTGAGTTGGACCAAGTTAATAGGTCCGGCCAATGAAATATGGAAGAAAGTGACACACTTCCCTTTTTTGCAGATATGGAAAAGTCAGTCTTAAAATTCATATGGAATTGCAAGGGGCTCTGAAGAGTTTTAAAAAATATATTCAAAAATATTCAAGGAGAATAAAGTTCTCTTTGTTTGAAGACTCATGCTTCCCAATTTCAAAACTTACTACAAAGCTATAGTAATCAAAACAGTGTGAAGATGGCATAAAGACAGAAATATAGACCAATGAAATAGAATGGGCAATCTAGAAATAACCCATACGTTTATGACCAACTGATTTTCAACAAGGGTGCCAAGGCCATTCAATGAGGAAAGAATAGTCTCTTCGACAAATAGTGCTGGGACAACTAGATATCCATTTGCAAAAGAATGAACTTGAATCTCTACCTCATTCCATATTCAAAAATTAACTTAAAATGGATTAACGACCTAAATATAACAGATAAAACTGTAAAATTTAGAAGAAAACATGGGTTAAACTTCACACCCTCAAATTTGGCAATGGATTCTTAGATATGACACAAAAAAACACAAGCAACAACACCCCCCAAAATAGATAAATTGGATTTCATTAAAATTAAAAACTTTCAAGGGTCAAAAGACATTAATAAGAAAGTAAAAAACAACCTATAGAATAGGAGAAAATATTTGCAAATCATATATCTGATAACGGTCTTGTTCCCAGAATAAATAAAGAACTCTTACAACTCAACTATAAAAAGACAAACAATCCAATTTAAAAATGAGCAAAGGAACTGAATAGATATCTCTCCTAAAAAGATATACAAATGGCCAACAAGCACAGGGAAAATGCTCAACATCATTAGTCATTAGGGAAATGCAAATCAAAACCACAAAGAGATACCACTTCAGATGCTAGGATGGCTATAATTTTTTAAAAAAGGAAAATACAGGTGTTGGTGAGGATGTGGAGAAATCGCAATCTTCATACATTGTTGGTGGAATGTAAAATGGTTAGGGAACAGTGGGAAATGATTTAGCAGTTCCTCAAATAGTTGAGCATAGAATTACTATATGATACAGAAATTCCACACCTACATACATACCCAACAGAATTGAAAACAGAGACTCAAACAAATACTTGTATGCTAATGATCATAGTAGCACTATTCACAATAGTCAAAATATCCAATCCAAATATACTTCGGATGAACAGATGAATGGATTAAAAAAAATTGTGGTATTCACAATGGAATATTACTTAGCCATAAAAAGTCGTGAAGCACTATTACATGCTAAAATGTGAATGAACCTTAAAAACATCATGCTAAGTGAAAGAAGCCAGATACAAAATATCACGTATATTTCATGATTCTGTTTCTATGAAATATCCACGATAGGCAAATCCATAGAGACAGAAAGAAGATTGGTGATTTCCCGGGACTGGGAAGTATAAGGAAAGCAGAGTTATTGCTTAATGGGTACAGAGTCTTATTTTGGGATGATAAAAATGTTTTGGAACTAGATAGAGCTGGTGGTTGTACAACATTGTGAATGTACTAAATGCCACAGAATTTTTCACTTTAAAATGATTAATTTTATATAAATGAATTTCCCCTCAATTTTTTTAAAAAGTGACACGTGTCATATCCAGAATAAGCATTTAATAGCCCAGTGAGAGAAAGTAAAGAGCTTTCCTCCTTAGCATGGCAATGTCAACATTCAAGTTGGTAAGTACTCCATCAGCCTGGGTAACCAAATAACTAAGTGTCTAAGATGAACAGTATCGTGAATGTAACTAGAATATGAAAATGTTGGGAGACATGAAGTTAGAATATGAAAACCTTTGTTGTTTTAAGCCACTGAGATTTTGAGATCATTTGCCCCGCAACATAAAACTAGTCTGTCATAACTGAAGAAGTGCTGTTAAGTATAGGGTGTTGCGAGGTTTCTATAAAGAGCTGGCCTGAGATTCTTTGCGGGGAGTTGCATTTGAATGGAGGTATAAAGGGCAGTAAAAAATAAAGACTGGGAAGAACATTTCAAGAAGAGAGAACATTATGGGCCAAAGTTCTGAAGCAGATAAGAATGTGGCACATTCATAAATGTGGTTCAAATTTTGAAAGCAAAGAGAATGGTATGCAGTGAACACAATAAGGCAGAAAGAGAAAGATCAGGTAGGGTCCTACAAGCCTTGTTAAAGATTTTGGGTTTTTTTTTGCTAAGAATAATAAGAAATCTGAATGGTGTTCATGAAAATAATGATACTACCTAATACCTCTCAGCACTTATTATGTTCCAGTTACCATTCTGAGGTCTGTACAAGTATTGTTATTTAAGCCTCTGCAGAAACCCTGTAAATTAAGTATTATTATTATCTCTGACTTTACACATAAAAACATTGAAACACAGAGAAGTTAATGTTTATTTGTCCATTTTCCACAAAAATTGCAAGTGGTAAAGCCATGATTTAAAACTAGGAGATCTAATTTTAGAGTCACAACAAGACATTCTATGCTTACCCTGTATCTCACTGCCTCAGACCCGGAACCACCCATTTTTCCAATTAAAAGGCAATGGTTCCTTTTAGTGGGGGATGGTATTTAGAAACTATGATCTGGACACCAGGTATATGCACTGCTACTGGAGTGTCATTGCTTCTAGGTCATTTCAGTGAACAAAATTAGGAAATGATATAGTTTTTAAATTACGTATTGATACTGATATCGCCAGTTCAAATTTACCATTACTGTTTTCTCTTATTTTATTTTTGTATCTTATTTCTGTTACACTTTACTCTTAATTTTTATTTGTTTTACCTATAACATACATATACTAGTTATATATAGTCTTCACAAGTCAATGTCATGAAGAACAAAAAAAGAAAGTAGGGCAAACATTCTTATCTAGAAAGAACATTTGACTAAAAAGACTAGACAATCCAATATAATACATGAACCTTGACTGGATTCTGGTTACAAGAGAGGAAAAAAAAAAAAGCAATAAAAGGCTTTGGGGACACTTGGGGAAATTTGAATATGGAGGAGATATTAGATGGTACATAATTACAGTTAATTCTCTTGAATGGGATAACAGATTGTGGTTACAAGGATGATTGCTGAGACATTTAGAGGTGAAGTGTCATGGTATCTGCAACTTTCTTTCTAATAGTTAGATGAAAGCACACACACGCACACACACACACAAAGTATACACTAAACGGAATAATTTCCTTTTAAGTGAAAATAGTGGCTGATTCCAGATGTGGAAAAGGAGATGTCAAATAAAAACAAATCCAGACTTAGATACGGGGAGACTTAATTAGAAATAAAGACAATTGCAATAGGGAAAACATTGATCTCAGAAATCTGCAAGCATTTAAAATTCAAACATAAAAAGGTTTATCTTTTATAGGATAAAGAAAGAGAAGCAGAGATAAGCAGAATCTTTTAAGGGGAAGCTGGATATGCAAGAGGAAAGACCAGTGGGGTCTGAGGAAAAGGGTCTAGCTGTGTCAACCAATTTCCAGGAAAACCTGATCAAGTGGGACATGTTCACTTCTTTGTGTGTGTGATTGCTTCGGCTTGGGACCAAGCAGAGTTCAGGGACCTGTAGGAAAAAGAGAAGCCTGACTAAAGTTTGACTAGAGGGTAAAAAAAATGAACAATTAGGAACATTTGGTCAGAAAATACAAGGTTAGCTTAGAATGTCTTGATGTGACTCTAAAATTAGATTCTCTAGTTTTAAATGATGACTCCACCACTTGCAAAGTTTGTGAAAATGACACAACACCAAAAAAAATCACACACACAGATATTAAAACAAATATGACAAAATTAACAGTGATTGAATCTAGGCAAAGGTCATATAGATATCTATTGTATTATTGTAATTTTCCTGTGTGTTTAGAATTTTTTTTTCCAAAATTTGGGGAAATACACCTAAAAAAGATATTTTACAAGAAATTTCTAGTGCTTAGGAATAAATCTAACAACAGGTGTACAAACCCTTTTTGGAGAAAATTATACACCGATCACCCTTTTCCCCACACATAAAATATCTCTCATCCATCCCAAAATGTGTATGGTGTGTGAAGTGTGGGGGTAGGGAGCCATAAAAATGCTCTCTGAAATACAAAATAGAGGGATTATTCAGCTTTATTTCATCCTGATACCCAAATAAACAACTTATTCCTTGACTAATTAGCTGTTTACCTATTATTGCATAGAAAATAAAGCCAAAACTTAGTAGCTTACAACAACAATAAACACAAGCTCTCCTTATTCATTCATTGTGGAATGGGGCTTTGTCACTAGATTGAACCATCAAGATATGTGCAGGGAACCTTGGCTTCAGAAGAGGCAAAAGCAGAAGTTTCCAGCAGGGTTTTTGTCCCTCTGGTCACATACATAATCAAGTCAGGTGATCTAACTTGTTAGGCTAGTCAAAATCATCAGGAGAGAAACTGACCTTAGGATTTGTCAGGGGAGATTCAGATTTTAAAAAACACTTTGTAAATTCCACTGCCCTTATGTTGGCCAAGAGTCAAAAATCAGACATCCTGGCTTCCCCAAAGCTATACATTAACCCATTGTCCATCAACACATTCCCAATAAGTGGGCATTTTTTAAAGAGTGCTTCATGTAAATTTGACAAACTGAGGAGTTTACACACATTAGGAAAACATCTAGACACATGTGACTCAGGCTTACTTGGGGATCACTCGCTCATGACACATATTAAATGCTCTTAGTGCTTATAGTGCCGCGGTCCAGCCACGACAGGATCCAGGGGGCCCTGAAGGTGGGCAAGGCGTCGGCCCAGGAGACAGTCGACTACACAGCTCAGAGGCGGTGTGACGCTGTTTCATTTTATTGTGATTTGAGTACAACTTTTATACTTTTTATTTTGGCATTTGATTATACTTTGTTGTTAAGGTAGCAGGGAGTTAAATTTCTGTGGTTAGGCGAAGCAGAAAATCTTATAGAGTATATTATTATTAGTGTTCATGATTAACTAGTACATTTTTCTCTCAATCATTAGAACAGAACTACCTGATGGAACAATCTAAACTTTAATTCTTATATCTATTACGTAAGATACAGTTTGATTTAAGTAAAGGTGATAGATAGATGTATTCATAACAGCAAGCATTGGCTTGTGGGCAGACATTGTTCTTCTTTCTGCCTGAAGAAATCTTTTAAATGCTATTTGATTTATGCTATATCTAAAGTTCAAGTTGAACCTTTCTCATAGCTGCTCAAAAGTTTCCTTGGGCAGTAATGAGGAAAATATTTATAAAAATCAGTTTTACAAAGCTGCTTTCATAAGCTAAGTTTCTGTTCCTTTGTTTTTAAGCACCAAGGAGATCCTGACCTAGCCAGCCTTTCTATGAAACTTAAACTACTATAAGGCACATGAATTCTATCTTTATTCACTATATGTATACTATCTTTATTATAAGCTTCTGTATAAGGCAAAGGAAGATCAGGTAATCTTTTCATACTATTAGCCCCTCTAGGTGGATACCAGAGTTTTCTATTTATCCACTAGGCCACAAAAGGAGGCCCTTCTATAGTAGGCACAGGCTTATGAGTAAATTTCTTATCCTTTACTAATTTTTCTACTAACTGCGTGGGAACAGGAGTATAAACTGGTTCCAGTAATTCAGCTTGCTATAATTTATTCATAATATCTTTAAGAGGCGCGTCAAAAGGAATTTCCCTTAATAATTGTTCAAATAAAGGGTTTACGACTTCTGGACACGTCAGGGTGACTAGAGCTGATTCCATACGCAGGGAATTTACTATGTTTTCCTCAGAGCCAATTTTGAGGAAATCCATTTGTATAGCGTTTACACTTACTAGAATTTGTGCTACCCAAATTCCCCCTATTAATAGGATCATTTCTAAGAAACCAATTATCCCTACACACATGCCACGTCCTCGTTCTTGACGATGCAGTCCTTGAAGCCTCTGTCCCCATCTCCGGACCTTGTCACGCAGTAGGGTAGAAAGAGGACGCGGCATTATAGGTAGGTATTCTATAAGTATTTGTTGAGAGAGAAGAGGAAGGAACATAAAAAGCAATCCTTGTAAGCCTCATTTCCCTTTCTGCTTCTACCCTTTTCCTCTTCTAAGCATTTTTATTTCCTCATCTATATTATAGTTCCACTGATTATATGCTTATTTTTCTTATTTCTGTATGCCTAGATGCTGGGCTCCTATTGGTCATCTCTCAGGTTACCCCATGATAAAAGTTAAACTTCCTGCTCTAAAAGATAGAATAGACTTAATATGTCATCCCAAATTAAAATAAACAGCACAATATTAATATCTAAGTTCTACTTACCACTCTTTTTCCTAAGAAAGTTAAAACTGCTTTGTAATCTTCAATATTTATGTGGTCTTCTTCATGAATAATTCCATTTACTTGCTTATCATTTTCTTTGCAATATGCGTGTTCTCCTTAATAAATTTGTCCTCAATTCCTTGGGTGTCTTAAATTTTAGTATGTAAATCTTGTTGATAAGTAAGATTCTAGAATGATGAGAACTCTTTTTAGGAGACTATCTGTGAAGTAGGGTCAATACAGCAGATCTAGTTGCTCAATTTTCACATCTTGAAACCAGCCTGGAACAATGACCAACCCTTAGCCAACCCAAAGAAATGTGGTCCTCAGAATACTCTTTATACAATTAAATCATTGATGATTTATGGTGTACACCTGGAGCATTATACAGTGTCATACCAGCTGGTCAATTTGCTTAGCACAAAATCCAGATTGATGATGTACTCCTGGTTTCACTGTTAAGGTCCTGAGTTTTGGTTGCTATCATTGGTAGCATAGCAGGATATGCCTATGTGACCAGTTCCCCCACAAAAAGCCTCATATTCTGAATTCTGAATGGGCCTCTCTCAGCAGAGACATTCCACTTATGACTCTATAGTTTGCTCTTAGTAATCATGTCCTGTGTGGCTTCAGATGAGGTAGGAGTCAGAACATGTGTTGGGTCTCTCTATACACCACCTGATTCATGTCTTTTTCTTATTGCTTTTGCTCTGTATCCTATGCTGGAATAAACTTTAGCTGTAAGTTTAACTTGTTATTACGTCTTGTGAGTCTTCTGGAAGTCATCAAACTTGGGGTGATCTTTGAATCCCCCAAACACCATCTATTCCATCCCATGTATATGTTGCCTTTGTAATGTCTCTGCTAACTAGTTGTCCCATCTCTATTTAAATATGTTCAGTAATGGTGAATTCACTACTTCTTCGTGGCACATAAATTTAGAAATCATTTGACTTTAACAACTATGTAATGCAATATTCCCAATTAAGACATGAACAGAAAAGATGAATGATAAACAAGGAACTATTCTCTCAGATAGGGCGCTATTCTTTTTCAGAATTTAGAAGAGCTTCAAGTTGATAATTATGATTTCAGATATAATCATCAGAGATTATATCTGAAAGTATGAAAGAAAAAAATCTACCTGTAATGGCAATCATGAAAAGATGAATAATAAAAAGTGTTGGGGAGGATATGGAGAAATAGGAACACTCATACAGCACTGGTAGGAATGTAAAATGACATAGCCACAGTGGAAAACAGTTTGACAGTTCCTTAAAATGTTGAACACGGAGTTACATATGACTCAGAAAACTCTACTCCTAGGTATATATCCAAGAGAAATGAAAACATATGTTTGAAAAAAATAAACTATACATGAATGTTCATAGCAGCACTATTTATCATAGCCAAAAAGTACAAACAGCCCAAATACCCATCAATTGTTGAATAGATAAATAAAATGTGTTATAGCTATACAGTGAAAAGTTATTCAGTAATAAAAAGAAATGAAGTACTAATACATGTTACAACATGAGTGAAGCTTGAAAGCATGCTAAGTGAAGGAAGCCAATCACCAAGGACTACATAATATATGATTCCATTTATATGAAATGTCCAGAATGGGTAAACCCATAGAGACAGAAAGCAGATTGGTGATTGCCTAGAGCTGAGGGTTTGGCAGGGGGTAGGGGGAATGAAAGAGACTGCTAAAGGGTATGAGCTCTCCCTTTGGGTTGATGAAAATGTTCTAAAATTGATTGCAGTGATAGCTGCAAAATTTTGTGAATAAATTAAAAACCATTGAATTGTACACTTTAAATAGGTCAGTTCTAGGATACATTAATTACATCTCAATAGAGACGTGATTTCTAAAAAGCCAACCTTTAATTCATTATTTCTAAGCTAATGTGTTATTATTAGACTGTACTATGTATTATGAATATTTTACAAGCATAAATTACTCTTAAATAAAATATTTTTAATCATATGCTGCTAGAATCCCTTGCTAGTCATTAATTTTAACTAGATAAGACTTGTAGACTCTTTATTAAAATAAGGAATCTTGCAAAGTCACAGGCTTTTTTTTCCCTACCAAGCATGAAAAAGGAGAGGAACCAGTGATCTTCTGCTTTGCAGAGCAATCTTATAAGAATTTATACTACTTACACATGAAGAGATATCAATTACAACATTACTAACAGGGCAATAAATTATCAAGTGAAGCAACCAATCAGAATCATAAGCTTCAAGAAAGAAGTTCATGCAGCTTGTCTGCTTGTTTCTGAGAGTATATAGAGTAATGGTACCAACACTTGGCCAAATTCTGGGAGTAAAACCCTTGGATTTAACATAGTCACTGGTTAATGAGGTTGTCTTGTACTTCTGAGGCATTGAGACAAGATATCAGATTGTCAGTCTTGTTTAACATACATAGCAAGATTTATGTGCATCCGCCTCCTGGTTTGAGGTCTGCACCATGGATGATCATGTAGGAGGAATGAGCCTACATGACCAGATTCCGATAAGAACTCTGGGCACTGAGACCTTAAGTGGGCTTACCTGGGCAGACATTTCATTGGTGGTCTTGTCATTTGCTACCGGACTGAAAGCACATCAGTGTGACTTGCGTTGAGGAAGGACCTGGAAGTCTGTGCCTAATTTTTCCGGAAGTCACCTAGGCCTATCTTTTTTCTGCTGATCCTATATTATATGCTTTGTTGTAATAAACTTGAGCCATGATTATAACCTGTTACTTAGTCAGATAAGTCCTTCTAACAAATCTCCAAACTAGATGTATTCTTGGGACCTTCAAAGTGCAAGCATTTCTCCAGAGATTATTTTTAGGGACATAGCAATTAAATTTCAAAATCTTAGTAGTTTTATAAAACTCTATTTAAAAATTAGACTTCTAAGAACAGCTTTATAATAACAAGAAATAGAACATGCTGGATATAATTATGACTATTCACACAATTTCTATATAGCACAGAAAAAAAATCAATATTTTTAGTAAATAGCTAACATTTAACATTTTCAAGTTTTATGCCACAGAGAGATATCTTTTCCTCTGTACTATTGGGCATAGGGGCATACCCTTTATCTCTTTCTGAGACTTTTTGTTAATTAGAAAGGCTTGCTTTGATAAAGCCAAACTCTGGATTTTTTTAGTTAGCATTATAAGCAAAAAGCAGGCCTGTGGAGATAATTGTACTGGCATAAATTCAATAAAAATGAGTAAGATCTTATAATAACAGTAAAATAAAGAGCATACAGCATTACTTTTTCACACATATTTGATATGTATGATCACATATTTATAAATATGATAATAAGAGAAATATCACTAGAATGCTATTCTATATAAATTGATGGAAATATATACAAAAATATCATAAAAGCGGCTTTATTCTTTTTACACAATTTTGTATTTACATAAGCTTTTCTGTAAGGACTGACAATTTTTATTTTGATATGACAAGATAATAGGCCATGAGGTTAAAGATAATAAATTTGTGTCATTGCCAGGGAATATAAACTTAAGTTGATTTATATATATAACAACAGTGTGAAAATTTGACGTTGTTCACCAGAATGCACAGAGTTATCTAAATTCTCTCTGAAACAAATTCTTTACTTTTCACAAAAGGCCTTCTTTCCTGTCTAAACACAAATAAGCAATATTAAATTAAGTGGCAGGTAAGTAAAATAAAAATATTTCTATGTTGTTTTCTTTTGCTTTATGTATAAAAATAAATCATTCTGAAGGCAATAATCTCTATTGTAGGTATATGAGGTATGTACCCGAAACTTTATTACACAGAATAAACTAATGACTTCTTGATTCTGCCAAAATAAAACAAAAACTGGTGAGGCAACTCTCTATTATAAGCCAATAAATTATTTCACAGATCAAGAATAAAGAAGATCGTTTTTCTTCAACTTCAACTTCTTGTTTCTTACTGTCTTCAAGACATTTTCTAATTTATTTGTTCACTTACTTTTTTATTTACTTATTTGCTTGTTTATTTGCTTATTTGTTTGTTTACTTATTTATTTTCCAGCTTTATTGAGATATAATTGACATGAGTTTTTCCTATTTATGTTGCTGTCATGTGTTTTGTTATTGGGTCAACTAGCCTATTCCTGCAATGCTGACCCTGGGATGAAATTTCTTCTTTGAAAGCCTATTTCCAATAGCCAGAGGTATATCTCTCAGGTCCTTGGCCTTCTAATTATGATACAAAACCCAGAAGAGATCTTTTTAAATGATAAATTTGACTACCCCCAAAAAAATTATGCGTGGCATAAGTCAAAGACTTACCAACGAAGTCAAAAGACAAATGGGAAACACCTATGAAACAAGAATACCTAGAAACACCCAAGATCCATTAGGTGATTGGGGTATAACATCAGCAAGAAAGGATTGGAATGTAATTGTACTCAATTTGCTAAAATATCAATTTTATACCATCCAAAGAAATTTTGCAATAAAAAGAAAGGTCAGAGTTGATAAGTAAAGGACAGTAAGAGAATAAGGTTTTGATACGGCTTACCTAGCACTATTCAGAGTCCAGAAAAATTGACTGCTTACCTAGCACTATTCAGAGTCCAGAAAAATTGACACAAATACTCTGGTTGTGACATAGTTATATACTATTACAGGATAAGAATAGTTTACTTTACCTCATTATAGTTTGGATACAGTATTTCTTAGTTTGAATAAACTATATACTTCCTATTGCTCTAATTCCATAGTCCCTTAAATAAACATCTGATTGTATAAAGGCCTCCTAGCATTTATTGTATAAGTAAGTAAATGAATATATAAATAGTGGGGGAAAAATCATGTAGTTTTCACTGTAAGTTTTTCTGATAGATGTCCTGTTTTACTAACAGTTTCTTGTGAGTTTGGTTATCATGATATTCATGGAGTCTGTTCAATTCTGTATTTATTAACAGTTTTAAATTTCTGCATCTGTGAGTTGAGGACCAAATGCTTTCTATACATCGAAGACTCTAACTAGTGATTTTACTTTGTGACTCCTTACCCACGCAGCCAGTTGATCTCAGATATACCTGTTTCAGTTAGCCTTTGTTGTATATAACAAACCATGTTCAAAATTAGTACCTTAAAAGAATATCCACTTATAGCTCATAATTCTGTGGATTACAGTTTGGTCTAGAATCAGCTGAGTGGTTCTTCTGCTGGTCTTGCCTGGAATTACTCTAAGATAGTCTCGTTCACACACCTAGCACTTGTGCTGGTTGTCAACTGGTGCTCCTCAGTTCATGGCCTCATCCTCCCGTAGGCTTGACTGAGCTTATTAACATGGTAGTCTCAGGGCAGCAGTCTCAGAGAGCAAGAGCAGAACTACTAGACCTTTGGAAGCTGAAATTTAGAGGTAATAGAACATCACTTCTGCATTTTATTGGGCAAGGAAGGTCATAAGACCAGCCCAAGATTCAAGAGTTAGATGTGATAGTTCATTTTACATGTCAACATGACTGAACTAATGGAGGCCTAGATAACTGGGAAAACATTGTTTCTGGGTGTGTCTGTGAGGATATCTCTGGAAGAGATTAGCATTTGATTCAGAAGACTGAGTAAAGATCATCCTTACCAATGTGGGTGAGCATCATTCCATATATTGAGGGTCTGAATAGAACAAAAAGAGAAGGGTGAGTTTGCTCTTGAGCTGAGACATCCATCTTCTCTTGCCTTCAGACATTGGCACTCCTGGTTACTGAGGGTTCAGATTCAGACCAGGACTGACCTCACTCCCAATTTTTAGGTCTTCAGACTCAGATTAAATTACACTTGGTTCTCCAGCTTGCAAATGGCAGACCATGGGCTTCTTGGCCTCTATAACCACATGAGCCAATTCCATATCTCTGTCTATATATCTATCTTATAGGTTCTGTTTCTCTGGAGAGCCCTGACTAATACAATGGGGGAACAGACTCCATCTCTTCAGGAGGAGCTACAAATAATCTGTAGCTATGTTTAATCCTCCAGTATTTCTAACATAAATTTACCAATTGTTCCAATAATGTCCTTTTAGAAAAAGAAAAGACTCTCTGTTCTAGGATCAATTCTAGGATCATACAGTGAATTTAGTTGTCATATCTCTTTAGTCTCCTTTAATCTGGAACAGTTCCTTAGTTTTTCTTCATCTTTCATGACATTGATATTTTTGAATTCTGTTTTTTAATAATTTGACATTTTGATGTTTTGTAGAATAATCCTCAATTTGTGTTTATCTAATATTTCCTTGTGATTAGATTCAGATAATATATTTTCAGTCTAAAAACTGTATAAGAGATGTTACAACCTTCTCATTACATTAGGAGGAAATAATGTCAGTTTATTTCATTATTGGCGGTGATAACTTTGATCAAGTGGCATTACCATTGTAGAGTTCCTCTCTTTCTTCGTGATTATTCATTTGTGTGATTTTATGTTGTTCTTTATTAAACTTTTACTGACTAGTTTTAGTATCAATTATTTCTAAATAAAGTTGATAAAAGAAACAAATTTTGAATCTTAGGTTTAAATATGGTTTGCTATTTATCAGTTATGTAGCCTTAGAGCAACTCAATGATGGCTCTGCCCCCAGTTTCCTCATCTGTAAACTGTAAATACTACTGCTTACCTCCTAAGTTGTTCTGAAGATGAAAATAAGATAATAACAGAGTCATTACCATTCATTTAACTAGTTTTTACTGGAGTCCTTTAACTTTTAGTAGTGTGCTAGGAAGATATAAGCAAAACAGATAGTATCCTTGCCCTAGTACAGATTATAGTCTAGTGTAAAGTAGATATCAGGAAACTTTCTGTAAAAGGCCAGAATATAAATATTTTAGCAGCCATACGAGCAATACATAAATGAATGGGGTTTCTGTGTTCCAATAAAACTTTATTTACAGAACAGATTGTGGGTAAACTTGGCCTGTCAGCCATACTTTGTTGATCCCTAAACAGAAAAACAAATAAATATAATTTCAAATTTTCATACATGCTCTGAAGGAAAAATATAGATATTAGAAAATTATTTAACAGTGACCTTATCTTGTCTAGAATATCAGGGATAATAAAGCTGAAGAAGTAACATTTACACTAAGACCTGAAAAATAGGTGGCCATTAACTAAATATATGGTAGTAAGGAACTTTTCAGGCAGAGCAAATAAGATGTGTTAAGGTACTGAGGGAGAAAGTTGCATAGCATTTTTTGAAAACTCAAATATAGCCTAGAGGGCAAAAACATAAGAAGAGTGATGTGAAAGTCTTTTAACAAGTGTTTTTTAATTTCTTATTAGTATTAGTCATTGTTCTAGTTAAAAGGAGTACATTAATGAATAAGACAAACAAGGTCCCTGCCCTGATGAGATTGACATTTGAGGTAGAGGTGGATGTTGGAATGGATAATAAATAAATTCATAAATAGTTATATATTTAATATGTAATTGTATGTATGTATGTCAGCACCAAGCTGATCGAGAAGGGAAGGTTCAATGGTGTGATACCCAGTTGGAAGAACACACAAGAGGCAGACATGAGAATGAAACTGTAAGCACAAACTTTATTGTGCGGAGAACACTTTTATTTCTGGACGTGCAGTCTGTCAGGTGGAGCATGGTATTGCACGCACTTCTGCTCCCCTTCTTGTGCTCCCTTTTGCTCCCCAGGGGACTGTATGGCTCCACACAGATCGGAATACAATAGTGCCTTCAGCCACACATGCGTGATACAATAAGCTGAATTATGTTTACATATTTTAGGTGCAGGTGCCCAACTACACTAATGCTAAATCCAGGGCCCTATTCCTAGCCGGGAGCCTGGATCACAGCCAGACCTTGGGCCAGCCAGACCTTGGACCAGTCAGGCCTGGCGCCTACAATGTATATGCATGTATAAATGAGCATAATTACATACTGTGTTAAGTGCTGAGAAGAAAATTAAAATTTTCTTCTATGCTATAAAGCAGCATGGGAACACTTTGGATGGTATGATTGGAGAAGACTTTTTGAAGAAGTGACATTTGATCTGAAACTTGAACACTGAGAAAAGGCCAAACACATGAAAGCAGAAGAATGTTAAAAACTGTGAAACAACAAAAGTAAATGCCCTGACACAATAAAGGACCAAAATTAAGAAAGAAACCTAGAGAGAACCGAAAGAAGAATGCTTTAAAACAAGACTGAAGACATAGTAGGCAAAGGCCAAATCATGTTGCTTTGAGGTCCTTGGTGAGAAATTTGGGTTTTATTTGAAATGCATTAAAAATCTATTGCAGTTTTATTGAAGGCAGTTACATTTACATTTATATGTTGTAAAGTTTATTCTGGCCACAGTGTGATGAATGCAATAGAGGAAAACAAGATTGAAAGCAGAAAGAAAAGTTAAAAGGCTTTCATACTAATCCAGGTAAGAGACTATGAAGCAGTTAGAAGAGAGTGGCAGCAGTATAAGATGGAAGGAAATGAAGAGAGATATTTAAAAGTCAAAATTGATTGGATTTGGTGATTGATTAGATATGAGCAATATCGGAGAAAGATAATCCCCAGACTCTTGAAATTGGTATCCAAATGAAAATGGTAAATATGCGATTGAAAATAGGAGCTCAGAGGAGATTTTTATAAAACAGGGGATGTATTTGAAAGCATGTATGTAGATAATAACACATAGGAAGAAAGCATGAAGTAAGTGTTGTAGCCGCCAGCCCCCGAAAGACACACGAACCACCAGAAATCAGTGAGTTATAGGAAACACACTCTTCATTCAGCCAGCTGGGTCTGACAGGGGTACGCAGACCCCAAATTAAGCAGCCCCGAAATGTAGAGGTACAGGGTTTTTAAGCCCTAAATCCCATTCCTCATTCTGTCTTAAACACAAAGGTCTATTTTTCTCCTATTCACTACCTGTCAACCCACAGGTCAGGTGTGCAAGCGGGGGTACAGAAGCAGAAAGCGTATTGTTAGAATGTTATGTTTCCACGGGTGATAGCCTATGTTCCCATGGGCGATAGCCAAGCAGTAATTTTCCAGCCAGCACATAAGAAGGGAAACCTGCCTGCCTGAATTGTGAGAAACTTGGACTTTTAAAGACTGATCAAGGAGACTAAGAAGAAATGGGTATAGATGTAGACAGAAAACCAGGGAGCATAATGTCACAGAATGCTGCTGAGAGACAAAGAAAATGAGGAATGAAAAGCAACCACTGGCCAAGATTGAACTATAATAAATCTATGGACTTTGGGTGATAAAAAAATAAAAATTTTTTTAATTTACAAAAAAGGGAAAGTGCCACTGGATTTAAAGACAAGAGGTCATTGACATCTCCTTGGTAAGAGTCATTTTGAGAGAAAGGACAAAGCCAGATTGCAATGGCAGAGGAATAAGTATAAGGGCACAGAGAGTATAGACAAACTTGAGAATTACAGATATAAAAGGCAGAGCTATAGGCAGAGTAATCTCTCAATAAATAATCTCTCATTTAATAAATTTTGTAAGTACTTGGGAATTTTCACTTAAGTATCAAATTTACTTGTTTAGTACACATTAAATTTTTATGTTAATTATGTTTTTTAAAATATGCAATACATCCAAATGATTCCAAATTCCTATCCTGTCCCTCACCCAGTTTCTTTCCTAGAGGAACCAACGTGAGTTTAGCTTCCTCATTCTTTTCAAAAGCTACGTGGTGTTAAACAGAAAATCATAGGCCCAAAATAGCACCGCTCATGCTGAAAGCCCATGATACCAAACTTAGATTTAATACCTGATCTAAATGCAGTTTCAACTTCTAACAGAAACAATCTTAATCAATTAGTCTGGAATTCCTGATCAATACCTAGCGAGGTATTGTCTGATAAGATCCCCTGCTTTCCCCTAAGGTAAGGTGTTCTTGCCTGAAATAATCTACCCTTTTAACTTCTTAGCCTACCCCAATCCACTATCTTAACTTCTTAGTCCCACCCTCTTTTTGCCTACAAAAACCTTCCATTTGTGCAGCTCTTCTAGACCCCACCTCTAGTTGCTAGATGGGATGCTGCTCAATTCATGAATTGCTTAATTGAAGCCAACTAGATCTTCAAATTTACTCCATTGAATTTTAACAATGGCAAGTATTCGATTATATATATTATTGTGCTTTGTTTAACCAGTATGTTAGTGGTAGACATTTAGCTTGTTAACAGTCTTTTCCTACTACAAATAATGAAGCAATGAATAATCTTGTGTCATTTCACATGCATGTGAGTGTTTTAGGTCTTTGTCTCCAGAAGCAGAGATTCTGGTGGAGATTCTTGTGCACCTGATTAATTAGAAGAACAGTTTCAGGAAGAACCTAAGAGCGTGAGGGAAGCAGGACAGGGAAGGGGAAGAAGTAAAGCAAGAATGTTTCAGATGAAGTCTGGATTCGGTCTGTTCCTACAGGGAGCTCTGAAGCATAAACTGCAAGCAGAATCTGTCTGCCCTTAGGCTAGAGACCAGAACATTTTTTAGCAGTCACCCACCACTCCACCTCCCATTGTGGGCTAGTCCCCAGGCAAGAGGGTGAGGAAGGGAGGGGTAAGGTATGAGAGATCAGCACAGAACTCCAGGCACTTCATGTCCTGGTGGCTCTAATCATCTATGGGCAATCTTCTGCATTGTAGGCCATTCCCAGCAGCACCCACACTACTGGGAGGATGGGCACACCACAATGATAGCAGGAATCCCTAAGGAATTAGTGAGGCTACCAACAGATTCCGTGACAGTGAGTATAACTGTAGGATAAATTTGTATAAATAAAAGTGCCATATGGGGCTAATATTGCCAGTTGCCTACTCAAAAAATGTTCACCCCCACCCCTGTCCAATTGTTCTTCCTAATAGAGCCCTGATTTTACTTGAATGGGTTGTTTGCCCAGTTAAAAAACATCATCCCATCTTCCCTGATATATTGGCTAGTTCTATAACACAATTTTGCATAATAAGATGAAGGCAGTGGCTTCTGGGCATGGTGTCTCTTTCTGAATAAAAAGACAAAGCTTATTTTGCCCTCTTCACTCTTTACTTCACATCATTCTTTCTGCCAGGAATGCATGTAAGTATGAGTCTGTAGGTGCAGCAGCCATCTTGTGGTCATGAGACAAAAAACAGGAAAATGAAGGCCAGTGCTCTTGTGCTGGCTGGAAAATTACTGCTTGGCTATCGCCCATGGGAACATAGGTTATCACCCATGGGAACGTAACATTCTAACAATAAGCTTTCTGCTTCTGTACCCCCGCTTGCACACCTGACTTGTGGGTTGACAATAAATAGAAGAAAAATAGACTTTTGTGTTAGGACAGAATGAGAAATGGGATTTAGGGCTTAAAAACCCTGTACCTCTACATTTTGGGGCTGCTTAATTTGGGGTCTGCGTACCCCTGGCAGACCTAGCTGGCTGAATAAAGAGCGTATTTCCTATAGCTCACTGATTTCTGGTGGTCCGTGTGTCTTTCGGGGGCTGGTGGCCACAACATTTGGAAGCCCCAGTGAGATCTCAGGGAGTGGCCCTGGGATCTAAGACCGGACTGGCCTCCGAAGCGGTTGCTGTCCCTGTTGTGGATTCAAGGGGTGGCCAACCTGAGACCTTCCAGGGCCCTTGAATGCTGTGACGGGTCGGTACAATCGTCAAGGACGCAACTTTCAGGACACACTTTATTCCTGGTCCCAATGGCAATCTGGAATGTCCAAGGCCTCGGCATCTGGATAAAAGGTACCTTTCTGTTCCTGTTTCTGTTGACCGGTCAGCGGGGGTCCGTGGAGAGACTGGATGCAGTCATATTTCCCGGACCATGGTCAGGCCGATGGATGCTGCCTCCTGTGCCCTGTTTTCAGGTCCTGTCTATTGTCTTTGGTCTTGTCTAGGTTGTCGGTGGCGGACTTGGACTTGTCTGGGTTGTAGGTGGCGGATCTCTCCGGGTCCACCTACACCCCAGTAATTGTTCTCGTCTGAGTGTCTGTCTCGTGTTTTCTGTGCAAGCGATGAGGGGAGGCCCGAGTTCACAAAAGACGCCCTTGGGCTGTCTCCTGCGACATTTCAACGAAAGTTTTGTAGAGAGAGCTGACTATGGCATAAAGTTTTCTCCAGGCAGACTAGGAACATTGTGTAAAGTTGACTGGCTATCTTTTAGTGTAAACTGGCCTCCGGAGGGTTCTTTTGACAGGGGTTTAGTAAGGAATGTTTAGAAGATTGTCATGGGAGATCCAGGACATCCCGATCAGTTTCCCTATATTGATCAATGGTTAAACCTTGTTCAGAACTCCCCTCCCTGGCTCCACCAGTGTGCCCTTTCTCTAGGGGCACGAGTCTTAGTGGTGGGCCCCCCAAAACATGCAGCAACTGAATCTACAAGACAGCCCAGTCCCTCAGTCCTCCAATCTCCACCGGAGGACAGTGACCTTCCCCCACCCTATAATCCAGGACAACAGAGGCCCAACAGCACCGCCTCACCTCCTCAGATGTGGGCAGGTAACCCCTATGGGCCTTCTGCTCCCGCTCCGGGCATGGCACCAGCCAATACCACCAGCCCGGCCATCCTCCCCTTGAGAGAAGCACCACCCCAGAGACATCACACAGACAGGCCCTTTATGGTTTATGTGCCTTTCTCGACTAGGGACCTGTACAACTAGAAGGCACAGAATTTGCCTTTCTATGCGAAACCCTAGGTATTAATGGGACTCTTAGAAAGTGTCTTTCAGACTCACTGCCTCACCTGAGACAATTGCCTACAGCTTTTAATTACCCGCTTCACCAAGGAACGAGGACACATTCGGACTGAAACACAAAAGATAGCTGCAGGAGGGAGGAAAGTTGAGGAAGCAGGGGAACAGATTGAGGAAGAGTTTCCCTCCACCTGCCCAGACTGGGGACACAATTCTAAGGCAGGGAGAACGGCATTAGATCGGTACCACCAGATTCTAACTGGGGGAATTAGGATGGCTGCTCGCCAGCCAACTAACCTTTCTAAGCTAACTGAAGTTATACAGGGAGGGACCTCAGGAATTATCCTGAGGCCCCTGGGAATCAGCAGGCAATAAATATAGCCTTTGCTACTCAGGCAGCCCCTGATATCTGGTGTAAATTGCAAAAAATTAGGTTTTGCAGGGATGAATCTGTCCCAACTTGTTGAGATAGCTCAGAAGGTGTTCAACAACAGGGAGGCACCGGATGACTCCAAATGTATGGCTAAAATCCAAAGCTACTGTCATCAACCCAGCCAGTCTGTTGCCAGACCCAGACCCCGAGACCCCCGTTCATGATTACATAGATTTCACTGATGTTGTGTGTTCCTTGCAGCCAGACCTCAAAGACTCCCCTCTGCCTGAGGCCAATGAAGTTCTGTTCACAGACGGGAGCAGCTTCATGCAGGAAGGAAGGAGGTATGCTGGGGCAGTGCTCGTAACTCTAACTGGCACCATCTGGTCACAAGCTCTTCTCCATAGGACTTCCACTCAAAAGGCAGAACTCATCACCCTCACTGAGACACTAAGATGGGGAAAGGATAAGGCAGTCACAAAATACACTGACAGCCGATATGCATTCGCCACTGCACATGTACACGGAGCCATCTACAAGGAAAGAGGGCTTCTGACTTCAGCTGAGAAGGACATCAAAAACAAGGAGGAGATCTTAGCCTTACTTAAAGCCGTATAGATGCCTAAGACTCTTGCTACTGTCCTTTGTAAAGGACATCAAAAAGAAAATAGTCCTGAGGCCGAGAGAAACCGACGAGACAATGCAGAGACAAGAAGAGCTGCCACAAGGCCAGTGGGGCCCCCACCACATCTACTGACTGTTGTCCCTTACCCAGAACTGCCTCCATCTCCAACCTATATGGCGGAAGAAGAACATATATTTTCAAGATAAGGGAGCCCCTAGGAACCAACAGGGGTGGTAGAGAACCTCAGATGGAAAAATCGGGCTCTCACAGCCCTTGGAAAGACTCTCCTCCACCAACTACACCAGACCACACACCTAGGGTGAACTAAGCTGTTCCAAGCTTTTGACCCCAACTTTCACTATTTAAAAGGGAGAAGAACTGCAGAAGAGATTGCCTCACGGTGCCCAGCTTGTGCCCAAGTTTATCCAAAGAAGAGGAAGATAGAAGAACTTAGGCATAGGGA
>NW_006436288.1:13676100-13678111 GCF_000325575.1 Pteropus alecto | reverse complement strand
AATTTGCGATGGAATCTCCACTGTGCCTACCGGCCCCAAAGTTTGGGCCAAGTAGAGCAAATGAATCAGACCCTAAAAGAGACATTGACAAGTTAGGATTAGAAACTGGTGGGACCTGGGTAGAACTTCTCCCCTTTGCTCTTCTCCAAGCCAGGTGTACTCCATATATTAATAGATTCAACCCATTTGAAATTTTCTTTGGAAAATCCCCACCTTTAGTACCTAAAATAGAAGATGAGAAAAAGGCAGAAGTGTGTATCCTTGTCTTACTTAAGTCTTTACAGGCCCTTCAAAGTATAGAGAGGGAGATTTGGTCCCAGGTTCGTGCTGCCCACTCAGCCCAGTGGACAGACTTCCCCATCAATTTCAGCCTGGGGACTCTGTGTGAATCCAGAAGTTCACTTCCAAGGGACTAGAACTGAAATAAAAAGGACTCTTCATTGTCTACCTGACGATGCCCACTGCAGTTAAAGTAGATGGCGTCCCATCATGGATTCATCACTCCCATGTGAAGGCAGCATGAGAGTGGACAGCTCAGGAAGATGGGCCCTTAAGACTAAGACTCAAGCATACATAAGTCTAACTCTCTGTTTCTTCCTTTTTTCCTCATTAGGCCAGGCATTCGACCAGCCACAACCAAAATGAGAAGGAGCATTAATAACTTTGCTAACGACAACACACAAGATCTTAAATAAGACCACCCCAGACATAGGACAAGAAGGCGGGTTGTGCCTAAACCCAAAATCCCCCTTACTATGTTGGGGTAGGAACTCCCTTAAACTTACCTGAGTTCAGTCAAGTCGATTCACCAGCAGAAGTAGTCCTCCAAAATAAAAGAGGTTTAGATTTATTATGCTTAAAACAAGATGGATTATGTATAGCTCTAGGTGAAACCTGTTGCTTCTATGCTAATAACTTTGGAGTAATTAGAGAGAGCTTACAACTAGTACAGAGAAATTTAGATGCCAGGGAAAAACAGAGACTAGAATCAAATAACTGGTTTCATAGGATGTTCAATTAGTCACCGTGGCTAACAACTCTTCTATCTGCTGTCGCTGGACCTTTAATCCTCCTCCTCCTTTTGTTAACTTTCGGCCCATGTTTCCTTAATTTCTTGTTTACATATATAAGAAAAAGAATGAATTCCATTAGACTTTTAGTATTACAGAATAGAGGCTATGAACAAATTCTATATGAAGAATCAAGGATTTGATTTTTTGCTAAGGCCAGTGGGGAATGTGCTGGCTGAAAAATTACTGCTTGGCTATCGCCATGGGAACATAGGTTATCACCCATGAGAACATAACATTCTAACAATGAGCTTTCTGCTTCTGTACCCCAGCTTGCACAACCTACCTGTGGGTTGACAGTTAGTAAATAGAAGAAAAATAGACTTTTGTGTTAAGACAGAATGAGGAATGAGATTTAGGGCTTAAAAACTCTGTACCTCTACATTTCGGGGCTGCTTAATTTGAGGTCTGCATACCCCTGTCAGACCCAGCTGGCTGAATGAAGAGTGTGTTTCCTATAATTCACTAATTTCTGGTAGTCCGTGTGTCTTTCGGGGCTGGCGGCTATAACACTCTGAAACCGGGAAAGTCAACACAAGTCATGAATTGAAATATATGTCTTCGAGTACCTGCCCCCATTGTGGTAGTATTAGTAATAATTATTATACAAATTGACGCTCATTTACATGTTATTTTACAAATTACAAGATACTTTCACAAAGTTTATCTTACTGCATTCTTTGAATCACACCACCTTTATGTGATAGTTATCAGTACTGAAAAAAGTCTCCCGCAATATCAAGAGCACATAATTTATTGATGGCTAATTTTGACTTCATTTGCTTTCCTCCTAACAATTAGCTAAGACTTGCTACTGTAAAAGTATGGAACTTTTAAATTTGGGGATATGGAACAAGAATAACCTTGTAGCATTGTGTACTTTGGGAAGGGGCCCATACCCCAAAATTAAAGTAATGGGGTAAGGTCCCCCAAGAATACCA
>NW_006436288.1:13648996-13676021 GCF_000325575.1 Pteropus alecto | reverse complement strand
GTTTACCAAAGACAAATTTTATATATTCTGAAAACTTGCACTGCTGTCTGTGGAAATTTAATTTTCCCTATATTTCTGTGTTGCTGCTACACCCCAGCCTCTTGAGTCATGGATACTGGTCAAATATGAAGATGAGACTGTTTGCTTATATGTCCCTCAAGAGTATTTGCTCTTTATAGCCTTGATTGTGGAGCCATTTACTGGCATTGAAAGTGTCATAAAACTTCCCTATCTTACCTGGAGTCAAAGCCTTACATTCCAGGATAGAGAATTGCTGTCCCTCCTCCCTAGAGAGAGCAGAAGGATTTAGATATATCCTTTTGTGTTTATACATAAAAGAGAAGAAAACCCTGGTTGTAATCTCAAAGAGGCTGGTTTTACCCTCTCTTAGAGACAATTTAGATAACTTAGATTCCAAAGATAATTTAGCTGCTTCCATAGGGTAAGAATCCAAGATTCTTCCCCTTCTGTTCCTAAGGAAAATTAGTTTACATTAGGGGCAAAGATATTTCTCCCTCCTTCAAGGAGGAGAAAGAGGAATGGTAATCTCTCTACATATATAAACTTCAGATCCATATTTCAGAGTCCCTCTCCTACAGTGTGATCCCACTATACATATAGCTCTCACTGCGTGGGGTGCTAGGCCTGAGGACATGCAGCAGTGTAACTCTGCCAGGTGTCACTACTGTGAGTAAATAAAGCTTTTATCTCTCATCCAGAGACCTGGTGTTTTTGCTACCTACCTATCTACCTACCTACCTACCTCTGTGCAAGTAGGGTAACGTTTCAGACCCATTAGTTTCTGACTTGACGTAATCTTTTAAGAAGAGTAAATATGTTATTAAATATAAAGCAGATATAATAGCATTTGACACATATTAAGTGCTTAATTCCCTGCTTAAAAGGAGGAAATCTAAACGTGAGGAAATGTTGAGAAAAATCCAAATTGATGAACGTTCTAAAAACCTATTGATCTGTGTGCTTCAAAAATGTCAGTGTCCTAGAAGACAAAGTCTGAGGTACCGTTCCAGGTTAAAAGAGACTAAAAAATCATGGGAACTTAATGAAATGTGTGAAGGGGGAAGGGTTGTTACAGAAGGCATCATTAGAACAATAGGCAAGGCTTGCAAATGGACTGTATATTAAAAATACGCAGTTAAATTACCAAATTTAACATTGGTAATATAGTGTATCAATGTTAAATTTCCTGAATTTGGTAATTATACTATGGTTTTGAAAGAAAAAATATTTTTCTTAAGAGTATAGACGCTAAATTATTTAGGCGAGACAAGTCTAAACAAAACTGATATCTGTATCAGTTTCAAAGGGAGAGAGGATAAAAAGCAGTTGTGGCAAAATGTTTACTGAATATTGGTGATCTAAGTGAAGGGAGTTTCAGAGTTCATGGTACTATTCTTGAAACTTTTCTCTAATTAAAAATTGTTTTCAAAATTAAAAAAAGGAAAACTATTCTCATCAAGAGAAAGTCTAATATGTGGCAGGCACTGAGCTAACTACAGCCCTAGAGACAGAGTAATAGATGTGATAGAGTCCCAGGCCTCAAAAATCCATTAGTCTAGTGAAAGAGATAAGCAAGTAAATTGATGGCATGGGATTAAATGAAAAAGTATATTGTTTTAGAGTATGATTATGACCATTTTCTTCACTTGGCTTATGTGACTTCTCTCTCTTGACTCTCTTCTTTTCTCCCTGGCTATTTCTCAGTATCTTTTGCTAGATCTCCCCAAACTCTAAATCCTGGTGTGCCCCAGAATTCACTCTTTGGGCCCCTTCTCTTCTCTATCTACTCTTGCTCCTTTGGTGGCCTGCAGTGGTTGTATGGCTTTAAAGATGATCTATAAACTGATAACTCCCCAGTTTATACCTTCAGCCTAGACTTCTCCTCTGAACTCTTACCTATTCAACAGTTCCACTTGGATGTCAGATAGTCATCAAATACTCAACTTATCTAAAAACACCTTTGACCACCTTTCAAACCTACTCCTTCTATACCATTACCCACTTCAATGAAGAAAACTTTTACAAGTTTAGGACGAAAATCTTGGAGTCATCTTTGATGTCTCTCAAAATCTACATGAATACTTTAAGAATTTTATTGGCTTTTAAATTCAAAAGGTCATATATCTATAATCTGACCATTTCTTACCATTTCACTGCTACCACTCTGTTCTAAACCATCATCATTTCTTTCCCAGATTATTGCAATAACTTCTTAATTAATCTGTTTCCATTCTTCATATTGTTAAAATGTAAGGCAGATCACATCACATTTTGCTCCCGAACCTCCAAGGACATGCTACTTCACTCATGATCTTAAAACCAACACCCAGTCCTAACAACCCTGACCTAATCATCTTGGTACCTCAGCTCCCACCACACTGGCTTCCTTTCTGTTCCCTGAATGCAAGCATGCTTCCACCTCGGGACTTTGCACCAACTCTTCCTTGTATTTGGAACACTCTTTTATCACATAACAACAATATATACAGTGTGAGGATGTTAAATAGACTTATTGTGGTGAACATTTTGCAATATATACAAATATTGAATCATTATGTTATATATCTGAAACTAATGTAATGTTATATGTCAATTATACCTCAATTACATAAACACACAAGCAGTGTCATAGTGTTCCTGATGTACCAAAGATATCAGGTCAGTAATATTAGTATAATAATTATTAAAAATTATATTTACATGGTGCTTTACAAATTCAAGTGTGCACTATAGACCCTTATTTCATTCTCACAACCACTCCATAAGCTAGGTTCAATCCTATTTTTCAATAAAGAAACTGAAGCTCAAATATGTTAATACGACTTGCTCAAAGTAATTCAGTTGTGACCTAATAGAGTGAAGGTATGTCTTGGTGTGTCCAGGACAGCCCCAGTATATGCCTATTGTTCCAATGTAATAATTAATACACTTATTTCACTCTTCCAAATCTCTAATTGAACAATAAATTTTATAATCACTCTACTAAAACCTACTTCTTTCGTTCACTCTATTCCAATCTCTTATTTCATTATTGCTTTGTTTCCTCCACTTATGGCAGCTCAGGGTGGTTACAATAGCCTAAAGGCCTGGCTTTAGACCATGAAATCACTTTTATGAGAAAGGACATTTTAATTTGCAAACAAACAACTCAACCAGTAACCTTTAAAATTGAAAATTACCAGTATAGTATAGCAGTTAAATGATCAGGGTCTGAATCCCAGCTCTACTACTTCCTAATTATGTGGCTTTGGAGAAATTGATGCGGAAAAAAAAATCAACCAGAGCACCATTAGCATCAGATTTATTAAAAAATGCAGCCTGAGAAGATTCCTGAAGAAGCTAAGGAATGGTCTATCTTGGAGATGGAAGGAGCAAAAATCATAGAATTTTAACTGGAAGAGGGGAGGAAACTGTCAGCCAATTTTTGGGGAATAGTTGGTCAGAAAAGCTTCTTGAAAAAGGAAGGAATTATTGCAGATTAGCAGCCACTATTTGGACAATTTGAATTTATCAAAATGGATGGGAGAAGCAGCTAGGGGCTCAGATTCTGTGCCAGAGGGAATGGGAGGAATAACTTAAGGCAAAGTAGACATACAAGGGCCCCAAGGAAAATTCTCAGCACTTCAGGGTCTCTTACACTAATTAATCTCTCCATGCCTCAATTTCCTCATCTGTAAAATAAGGATGACAATAGTTTATAAGTTGGTTCTGAGGACTGAATGTACTTAATTGTACATAATTATTCAATGAACAATAGCTATTATGATTTCTTTGAGTTGCTCTCCCACCCATCTACCTTTAGGTCCCTAATGTAGTAGCTAAGGGCATGGACTCTGAAAGCCTAGATGCTTGCGTTAGAATCCTATCACTACCGAGTATTAGCTTTGTGAAGATGAACAGGTGGTTTAGCTTGTCTGTGCCTCAGTTTTCTCATTTGCAAAATAAGAACAATTATAATACATACTTCCCAAGCTGTTGAGAAGAGTAAGTATGTTATTAAATATAAAGCAGATATAATAGCATCTGACACATATTAAGTGCTTAATAAATGTTATTATTTTCTTCACTTACTTCTGCTTTCTGAAGGAGAGTGGAATGGAAATGAGGGTGAAGATATATTTGCAGAAAGATTTACAGCAAAGCAATCTCCAGAATTTATATGTAGCTGCGCTTAGGGCTGACAATTTGCTTGGAAAGGAGACAGTAAAAAGATGGGGCTCGGACTGACATTAGCAACTCCATAATTTTAATGAACTCTCCCACATACATCCTTTGATGTGGACAAATGACTTTATCTCAAAGAACTAGCCCAACACAAATCCCCATCAGGCTGCACCATTTACTTCTTCTCTCGCCCCAACCAAGATGCTGTCACTAAATGCTAACATTCTGGATCTAGAAGAAAGAGCTAAAGGACTCTCTGGAAATTTTCTGATGTTTGCATAATAAGTTCGTTTGTTTCTACTGAGATTATATATTATAGGTCAATAAATATAACAAATTACTAAAGAGGATTTTATTTTATATACACTTTACATAGGTTTGAGAAAATATCAGTTGTTTATAATAAAGAGTGAAAACTCCAAAAGGCATCTGGGTGAGGGATGGAGAGTGTGCATAGAGATTATGGAAGAAGGGAACCTCCCAAGCCATCCTTGGGCCTTACCACTCAACAGATTGGATCATGGAGTGGTGCTGACATGGTAGTTTAAAGGTGCTTTATTTGTTATACATTACTCAGAGATTTTACTATATTTCCCTGAGAAAAAAATCTTCCTTTTTTGGCTTTTTAAAAACAAAGATGATTTCTTCAGATGTCAAAAGCATTAATGACATGTCCAACAGCTTTTCTTTAGCTCTAAAACTAAGAGTAGTGATTAATTCCCATCTACTGTTTAGTAGTTTCCCAGCATTAACAAATTTTTCATCTTCTCGCCATAACTGTTCAAATTCTGTTTAGAACCGAAGGCTCTGGCAATCTGACATTTTATATTGTGTCAATGCCCTACACATTTTTGCTCTCTTCTTTACAACAATAAAAAGTGCTTTGTAGAGAACATGCTGCTATTAATAAAGGTTTGAAAGGGCTGGTCATTTTTTCCTATATTCAAGGAAATCAGCCTCTTTTGAAATCAACAGAAATTCATGGTACAATTCTAAAAGTTAAAAACTCACCTAACAAAAAAAGATCCTTTGTTTTACTCCATGGAACAAATATCATATAGAAATGTAAAAGTTTCACAAAGTTTCTGAATTTAAGGTTTATATTTTTGTCATTAGACTAGATGGTTCTTCCTCATCCCAAGATTATACAAATATTCAACTAGTGTTTTTTCCTTTTGTATTTATTGTTTTATTACAAGAATTTCAATATTTCTTTTGTTCCTCTATATTTCCTATATTTGAAATCAAACAAGTTTTACTTTTATAAAAAGAAAAAAACAATAAAAATAAATAAAAAGTACATATACATACCGGATTTACATAATGTCAAATAAATGCTATGGTGGACAGTAAGGGCAGAAGGAGTTCAGAAAAAAAAAGGATGAAAACTAAGGTGGCTAAGAATGCTTCGTGAAGGAGGTGGGATTGAAATGGACCTTGATGAATGGAAATGATGTAAATTAAAGAGGAAAAGGAGAGCAGAAGGATCAGGGGCAGGAGAAATGTAAAATTTATATTAAAAGGGGAAATAAATCAGTTTGTCTAAAGTGTAATATTTATGCAAAGAAGGGAACTTTGGGGATGTCGGGTACACACTGTACAGAGCTTTGATTTAGGCTTGAAGGAATTTTATCCTTTATTCTGCAAAACTCAGAAATAACTAAGAATAGATTAGTGCGTTTGCAAGGGATTCAAATTAGTATGGAACTGGTTCACCTAATCAAGAAAATAATAAGCATTTGAGTAGAAAATCACAAGGTCAGGAATGATTGAGATTGTAAGTAACATGGTAGTGGACAATTCTGATTGGATAAGTTTTGGGCCCATTTTTGATAAAAAAGAAAAACAATATGTTTCTGTCTTATGAATAAAAAATAACTTTATGTCTTATCTTGTAATTCAAGGCTTTTAGAATATTCTTTTTTTTCTTTTTCCTTTTTTTCTTTTTCTTTTTGAGGCTTATCTTAGAGTGCAAGGCTTTTAGCAAGGTCAGCCTTTTCCAGGCTATGGTATAGGATGGGCTTGATTCCTCCTTATAGTGGACAGGGTTAGATAATGTAAAAGTGGAAATTCTCCAGTTACAGGGAGGTAGTATCTCCAGGCGCCAGCCCCCAGGAAGAGCAGTAACTCAGTCACAGGGAGGTGATATCTCCAGGCGCCAGGCCCCAGGAGAAGCATAACATTCCAAGGTGCAGGTAATAAAACTGTCTACTAGGCCCTGTTTGATCTGAGAGTCCCCCGGATACATTTATCTTTGTACAAGACGTTAACGGCTAACTTCTGCTTCTTGTAATCTGCTTGCTTGCTTATTCAAGGATGCAGTTGGAGGCTTTATAAGCTGCCTCCTCTGGAAGCTCGGGGCTGATCTCCTCTAACCCTGCGTGGTAGAGAGTCAGTCGCTGGCCGGCTAATAAAGGCTCATAATTAATCTCAATTGGCTCCGTGGGTCTTAGAATTGTTCGCTCCATAACAGATAAGATCGGGTTTTTTTTCTTTTTTTTTTTCTCATATTGTATAGACTACGGTGTAAAACCTCAAATGTTTATAGGCTTCAGCAAGGCCTTCAGGTAGAGTTGGGCTGATCATACAGATTGTGCCATGTACAATTCGAGGGGGTGCTAAATGCACAGTGCCCCCTGGAGTTATATAATGCAAAATTAGCTCAGCCATACTTGGAAATCTTAAAAGCCAGGCAGGTATGTTCGGAACATCGTGAAGTTGTAATAAAATAAATGTTCAGACTATATCCAGCCTTGAAGCTCCAGTTTGGGACCTCTACTATAGAATGTAGAGTCAGTCAATATTTTTGAGCAGGGTAATGATGCATTAAAAAGGTTCATAAAATAGTTTCTAGAGAAAAGAGACCAGAAAGAAGACCACTCAGAAAACTACTTCAATAATCTAGAGCTGAGGAAACAGGGACCCAGGGCCATGGTAATAGGAATAGAAAAGAAAATTAAAAGGATTCAGTGGTAGAATTCAGATTTGATTCAGAATCAAGGCAATTCAGGCAATATCGCATAAGAAAAAATAAAAGTCCAGAGTAATGCGAGATTTTGAATGTGGTTCCTTAGAAAAATACTTGGAGCAAAAATATTTACTTTTAAAACAAATTTAGATTTCTAAAAAAGATTTTTAGATTTTAGATCTAAAAGATTTAAATTTCATATGCGAAAACCACAATTGTAGAATACAATAGTAAAAATCATGTTTTGAAAGATTATGTAATGCTATGGTACTGCTTATAATTAAAAATATATGAGGAAAAAACAGACGAGAGGGAAAAGGAAATTGGAAGAACTATACAAAATGTTAACAGTGACTATCTATGAGTAATGTGATTATGAGTTATAATAACTCTCCCTTTATACCTATATGGGGTTTCCAAAATTTTTACAATGAATGTGCTATACTGATAATGAGAAAAAAATTGTTTACGTATCCTAAAGGACTTGCCTTATACATAATCCGCAAATTAAATCTCCATTGTTTTGTTTTTGTGACAACTGTTTGCAATAGCAAATGCTAACACGTTAGATTTTGGGTGCTGGGAAAGTAGGTCCTAGCCTAGGGTCCTAGATACAAAGTCCTTACAATCTCAAGGAGATAAATATTTAATGTTTTCCAGTAATATAGGCTTGTGTTAGGCATTATTTTCTGATTCAAAATTAATTTCAAGTGTGTTAATAATTATTTTACAAAAGATCTTTTTTTAGGCATTAGCTATTATCCTTTCTCGAGTTATATTCAACTTTTGCCAAGAACATAAAGAACATAAAGATTCAAGGTAAGAGGGAATGATAATAGTATCAATATAAGGCTCATTTGCTCTTTAAGAAAAAAATCAGTATGCAATAATGGCAGGTTATTTTAGCCCTGTTTTGTGGAGGAGACACTGAGTTCAAGATATAAAGTCTCTTGCTCAGTATCACACAGTTACTAAATAGTGAAGCCAGAATTCAAATCAAAGTCTTCCATCTCCAAGTACTGTAATTTTTTTCTACAGTTTTAAAATAGAAAACCAGGACAGCCATGCCTTGCCCAGCAGGGTTAGATCTTTCTCTGTACTGACAGTGGGGCCTATAAATCTTGCCACCGTTGCCCAGCCCCATGACCTAGTCAAGTTCTAGGTTGTCACCGGGGTGCAGCCTGCTCCAGTGAAACCCAAAATGCAACAAGAAATAATAGAAAGTGGTTAAAAACACTTTCATTAAAAAACAAGCAAACTTTCTTTAACTTCTTCAGGGCATATGTTGACATTTTAAACTTGGCACAATGATTTGCACATAACTCCTTCCTAAAATGAATATAAGAGTAAAGGTCTGAGATAAATAATGGAAATGACTGAAAATTTTATAAGTGTATTACTTCAATAAGTTGCATCCACTAGAATAATTTTTATGCATGAATCTTTTACTTATTATAAATGGTTAAAAAAGGGAGCACCTGTGGATAACCTGAAGCAGAACTTCAAGGACCACCTTCAGTCCCACCTGTTTATAACCTAAAAATTAGTTTTCCCTTCATACTTCTTTTAGATGATCCCATTTGGCAGTTGTACCTACTTGCTGAAAGAATTTTTCATTGTTCTCTGATCAAGGGTATTCATTTGTCTTAACTGAGACTCTACAGTTCGTTATGCAAGCATGATTTTTCCTTTGAACACAATTTTGATTTGATACATTCTCAGATTGTTCTTCACGCATACATGAGTTTTTTGTATGCATCATTTTTTTTTTTTTCTGCCTGGATAATTAACTTCTTACTATTTGGGTATTTGTTCATGCTTTTATGCTAACTCCCATACTGCTTTGTTCAGTAATTCCTTGTTGCTGGGTAACTTGGATATATTAGCAAAGTGATAGCTCATCTATAACTCTACTAATCACTTTAAGAGGTAAGCTTAAAAAATTTGTAAAAATGTCTAAACATGATAGCTTTGCAGAGGAAGCAGAGTTCATCCTTCTGCCCAAAGCTAATCCCTCCAGTACTATTTGTCTACTTCTGCTGATGGAGTTCAGGTCACACTACCTCAAAATATGGCACCATAGCATATTGAATATTTTAAGCTAAAGGAGTTTGAGAAAGCAGCAGACGCAGGAAGGTCACTCTGACTTTACCTCTGTCCTTCTTCTTTGAAACAGGTCATAAAATCCTCACATCAGCAGTGCCTTCCCTATACCCAGAGGAAAACAGCATCTTTATCTCCAAAGAATAAGGGAACCAAGAAGAATCCAAACAAACGGGTCTTGATAAGTATCCCCAGTTTACTACAATTATCTCATTTCTCAACCTATCATATTTCTCAGCTCTAACTGGTTTGGGGTTGAGTCTTGTGTCACATAAAGCTTGTATTAAATAAATCTGTGTGCTTTTCTCCTGCTTGTCTGTCTATGCAGCCAGGGACCCTCAGAGGGCAAAGGAAAATCTTTTCCTCCCCTACACTGCATAATTACTTGAGACTTAGCAATTTAAAACAATAAACATTTATTATCTCACACCATTTCAGACAGTTAGGAATCTGGGAGCAGCCAAGCTGAGTTTTTCTGGCTCAGAGTATCTGATGCGGTTACAGCCAAAATATCAGCCAGGGCTGCAGTCATCTGAAGGCTTAACTGAGCTGGAGGATCTACTTCCAAGCTCACTAATACAGTTGTTGGCAAGAAGCCTCAGTTCCTCACCATGTGTGCCTCTCCATTGGTTTGCTTATGAATTGGAACCCGGCTTCCTCCAGAGTGAATGAAGGGGGAGACAAGGAGAGAGAAAGGGTGTGCTCACCACCAAGATGTATGCCACAGTGTCTTTCATATCCTTATTTCAGAAGCAATAAATCATCACTTATGCCACATATAATCAGTCACACAGACCATCCCTGGTACAACCTGGGAGGGGAAAACATAAGCATGTAAATACCAGGAAGCAGGGATCCCTGGGAGTCATCTTAGAGTCCAGCTACTGCGCTTCCCTTGTATCCTTTATTATCTTCTCCCACTCTCAGCAGTCACCCTTTTGCTCTTACACTTTAACTATTTCTTCTTTACTAGCTCTTCCCCATCTCAGTTCTATATTCTTCGAAACGACATTCTGAAGCTTTACTTCTTACAGCTTCTTGGGGAAAACGAAAAACCAAAACCCTTCCTAGACGATAGGTTCTGCTCTAGTTACCACTCTTTCTCCAAAGTTGAGACTCCTGAAAAAGAAATCCACACACACTTCCACTTCCTCACTGCTATTTCTTTGGTCCATAACAATTTGACTGGACCGCACTCTCTCCAATGGAACTACAACCCACGTCACTGGGACATTGCAAGGACTTCTTGGTTGAAAATTCCAACACATTTTTCAGCTTACTTAATCTCTACAGCATTTGTTTTCCATGAATCTCTTTTGCCTTGGCTGCTGCGACACTATTCTTCTCTGGCTTTTGTCCTAACCCCTTCATGACTCTTTCTCATCCTTCATTGTTAATCTTATTCCTTTACCTCTCTATAAATATTGGTATTCTTCACAATTCAACCCTCTCCTCTTTTTTCTCATTATTCTAAACACTCTCCCTTTATAACTTCTATTCCAGTGGCTTTAGCTACCATCTGTATGCTGCTAACTGGCAAATCTAAATTCCCAAATTAGTTCTCTTTCTTGAGTTCCACACCATTATGTATCAACTCCTTGCTTAAGAGTGTGAAAACTCCACCAGTTTCTAAATTGATAGATATGTTGGCTCAGTTTGAGGGGATCAGTTACTACTGAGAACTTATGAATGAGAAGAGAAACTTTAAAAAAAAATGAAGTATTGTAAATGGAACTTTATCTTCAAAAAGAACTTTATTCATTTAGTACAACCCTTACTGCAAAGGCATGATGGAATGTGAACCCTCCCTTCCACAAGTATGTCCACCAAGTCATTATTTATAGTTTAACATAAAGAAGCAGAAGGTCACTCTAAAATCACTTTATGCAAAGAATGCTAAACATAAGAACTGTACCCAGTCGCCTCATAATCAACTCCTATCTGCCAGCACCTCCTTCAGATACTTCACAATAGCTGTCCCAAGACATGTCACGTTCTGTCCTTCTAGACAAAATTGCTCAATTAAGACCAACTTTTCCCTGGAACATTCGAGGTTGGAGACCTAAATCTCTCCTGAACCATGGTTATAAGACCAAGTTCTGAGAGTCATGAGAGTCTCATACTGTATTGTTAGCATAGACACTGGTCCAAGTCCTGCAACTGTTATCACTACAGCTACTCCAGCTGCCCTCACATTACCACCTTATAAATATGCTGTGAGCAAGAGTCCATCATGCTCAACAACACTGTAATGCCCAATCACAGGCTCCCAGGCAGCAGCATGCTGTCTACATATGTACAAGATCAGAAACTTAATATTTGCATGTTGGTATATGCTCTTCCTCAAGGGCAAAAACCAGATATCATGTGGACAGCTGTTTCCTCTTATTGAAGCCATGGACCTTATTTTTACCAGTGAGATCACTGGTATTGAGACTGAGTACTCAGAACTTTACATGCTTGACTCTCCAGAGCCTCCATTCTAAGACCTCTATACTTCGAATCCCATCTAGTCAGAAACTTCCCAGGAACCAGTCAGCAGTGCTACTGCTGTTTTAAGGTTTAAAACTGATGCAGAACCACAGGAAGAAATTCAGTGGTCCCAGACGAGCTAGCACTCTAAAGATCTGGGCCCTGAACTCAGATGCAACCTTGCTTTTATAGGACTTATCCATGCAGTTACATTTGGCCAGTTGGCATGGGCCTATTGGTTAATTTGTCCTCAGGCAGTTACAGAGCAAGGAAGTTGTTATGGGTTACAGGCAGTTACAAAGAGTTACAAAATGTGGGAGTTTCAGACAGGAACTTAGGCAATATATCTGTTATCTAGACAGAACAAGCAAAAGGGAGCTTGTCTTTAGTTAATTTTGAGGTCGCCCTGCCCTTCAGCCTATGTGGCAAGCATATCTACAGAAGCAGAACAAAGAGTTGATTATAACCTTTCGAATGAAAATTAATTATAACAAAGAGTTGGTCAACCTTTCGAATGAAAATTCCTCTTCAGTGCTACTTATTAGTTATTCTTGGTATCCCATAAATTTACGGCTGGTGATGTTTTTATATTGATATGTTTGTTTTTTGTTATGTTGAAAATGCTTTACAGATTCTTCAAAATTAAGACATAATTCAAATGGTTTACTACATAAATTATCTGGAGCCACATGTAATCTTAATGTTCTGATGACCAACCGGGAAGAAGGCACAAAACATTTCAAATAGTATCTCTGGTACCAGGACAAACTAGGAGTATTATGATCCTGAGAGTTGTTCAAAGACTGGATTGGGCCGCCTTCCAAAGCACATCAGAAGCCCAGGGCAAGAAGATAAGCTACCAGATATGACCTTCAAGTCAAACATTATCAAATTAAGGGGAAGAATTTCAGCTGCAGAGTGGATTACAATCTCACTCCATTGATCTACTGACTGCATATCATACAGTGAGACATATGTACAAAAGAAAACTCTGAGTCCCTCTGAGTACAGAATATAGGTGATGGTAAGCAGACTCTGATCAATGTTGGGATGGCTTCGATTACACATTTTTTCAAAAGTTTATTCTTATAAGCTGCATTTGAGACATCATGACACTGGCATGAATCACATGGTCAATCAAACCTTCCAAGATTCTGCAAGCCAGGTACCTCTCTCCTTGACATTCCCCTGTAACTCTTCAGACAGGCTGTTGAAATTGAAGTGGAGGTTGAATGTGCAGCCTGAAGAATATTGTAAATGTTTGTAAAACCTGCTGAGGTCATTTTGGGGAAGGAGATGGCCAAGAACAACAACAACAAAAGATTGTCAAGCTCTGCTGGAGGTTCACCTGAATTTAGAAGTCATGAATTTATCGTGGCTATGGCATGCCCAACCCCTTAGGTTTTTTTCACATTTAATTCTCATGACATCCATATATATAAAAAAAATTTTTCTTGATTATATAGAATTTAAGTCACTAATATAAGCTTCTACAGCCAGTTAGTTAGGGTTTTGTGGTTACATACAATAAAATTACTCTGGCTAACATAAGATAAAGGAATTTCGTTGAAAGAATAGTGAAGCTGATGAAACAAAGGGGAGACTAATGAACCACTATGTAAAGGATGAAACCAAAGCATTTTCACAGGTCTCACTAGTAGAAATGAATAGACTGATTATTTAGGATACAGCTTCCTACGTGAATCACGTAATGTCTTTGGATCACTCCACTCCTGAGTCCATTTCCGGAAAGAGAAACTCTCTGCCCTAGCAAGGGTCATATGTTTACTTAGGGGAGCTGCCTCCAAGACTGGAGTACAGTGCTGGAGACATAATTCAACAAAAGGGAATTGGGATGTTGTCGCCAATAAAAAGGGACTGAATGATGGTGAGGAAAAAAAATTCACAAGTGTCTGGTGCAGATGAAACAGCAGAAGTAAGGTTTGAATCTGTATTTGTCAGATATAAAACTTAATGTTGTATGTTCTTTTCCAAGTTGTCTCTAGTTAAAAATGGAGAAAGTAGATTGTTCTTGGTGGGGGGTGGCTAATAGCACAAATGAAACAGAAGAGTAAAAATGTGAGAGAGTTGAGAATGCTGGAAATAATGATGGATGATGGGGCCTCTGAACTAGGAAGAAAGTGAGGCCAGAAGGGGACTCAAAAACCAGGAGAACTGGAGAGACAAGGTGGTAAGGCCCGAGGTGAGGCCATTCCTGAGAATTTCCTAAGATAATGCCAGAAATTCAATAATGTAAACCAAGTGAGAGACATGTCCTGAGAAGCTGAGGTATGTCATGAAGGGTCGTCAAAGAACAAGTAAAGTTCCAACTATGTTTTAGTATCTGATACAGTCAGAAGCAAACTAACTATTTGGTTTATTGAAAACTTAACCAAGAGAGAGACAGTTAATTGCCATAGCCATCTGAAAAATAAAAGCTGCTCCAGAGTTTTTATAATTTTGTGCTGAACAAAGGAAAAACAAAAGCTATATTGATGATGGTATTTACAAACTAAGTAGAGAAGTCTCAAGAATATTTTATGAACAAACTTATTTTGCTACCCACACCTTCCTCCTAAAAAATTGTATCATGACTCCAGCTAATCTGCTCAAACAAGAGTGTTAACACAAACCTAGAGGCAGAAGATTTTAGGTGCCTAAAGATAGTCTTACTGCTTAAAGAAATTGAAAACAGGTGTTTTTATTTGCTTTGTATTAAAAGGAAAGAAAATATAACAGAGGAAACCTGCTTTTTTATGAAAAGAGCAGAACATAGTTTAAATGAATTTTCCTAGAAAGGGTAGGAGTGGGAGAGAAGTGGGTGTGGCTATAAAAGGGCAACACGAATGATTTTTGTGGAGATGGAAATGTTTTATATCTTGACTATTGATGCCAATATCCTGGTTGAGATATTGTACAATAGTTTCGCAAGATGTTACCACTGGGAAAAATTAAGTAAAGGCTACGTGAGATCTCTGTATTATTTCCTACAACTATAATTATCTCAATTTCAATAAAATTATTTCAATAAAAAGTTTCATTGCAAATTAAAACAATACACACACACACACACAGAGAACTTTCTTAGTTATAGAGAAGAACAGTTATCTCCACGCCTTATATTTCCACATCCAGTAACTTCGACTAGACCAGTGGTTCTGTACCCCAACTGTACATTTGTTCCTTGGGTAACCTTGACTGTCAGGAGGGCTGAGAATAACTGAACCTCTTCCTGTCTCTCATTTACTCCTCCCTAGAAGAGGAGGAGCGACTAGTTGGACATGTGAATCGGGGAGAATAAATAGCTCAACCCTTCTGCTGCTTTTTAGACTTGTATCTTGCATAGAGTGGGTCTGCTCTCCTAGCACGGGCCTGGGAAGACTTTGTTGTTCAACTGTGCCTGCGACTAGTGGAAAAGTCTGGGAAAAGTATGAGCATGCCCACTTGGCCACATCTTCCAGTCAACTTTATTAAGGTGACTTTTTCACTTCCATCTGTCTCTTGTCTCTCTCTTGATTGGTTGCAAATTCAAGAGGAAAAAAGGAATAATACTTACTAGCGCATGCAAGAAAAGAGTTTTCAAACGATCCGAACTCTTATCTCAGACCAAGGGACCCTAGACATATGACCTTAGATTTGCCTTGTCGCTCTGCTCTCCAGCATGTAGAGAAGATAAATGTGGAATGTGAGCAGGTCAGGTTGTACTTGGTTTACAGAAGCATTCACGGTGTAACCTCTCACTGATGAGCTGCAGCTGTACTGGGAGGCATGTGACTTGATATTCCTAGAGGGGCTCTGCACCAAGCATAGGATACACACACATAGGGAATAAAATGGGTGGCAGCCCTAAGGTGAAGCCAGCTGTACCAGGTTCAACCTCATTTCTTGGAACTGAGCCCTGGATAGTGGAAGGGAATGGAAGCTGCACCTAACCTGTTGCCAGATGTCAGAAGGCCTCTGCTGTTTGGCCATGTGCATTGTTTACTGTGTATCTTTTAAAGCTAATAAACTGATTTGACTCCTGAGCTTGTTTGTTTTTTTAATCAATTTTGAACCTAGGACCAACAGATATTGAGAAACACATGTAGCAAGTAGTCCACTCAAGTCCCAACACCTGGTACCTGCTCTGTAAAAACTGGAAAAAGTTCTTTGTTAAATTCACTTAGTTGTTGCAGTCATTCTGTAGGTTAACGCATCTATCATTCATTCTGACCCTAATTTCAATTTTACTTCCTTTTTTAGAGAAACAGAAAAGCTAAAAGCTTACCTTCTCACGTTTCCTTTTTATTAGAAGTGGCCCCATGACTCAATTCTGGCTAATGACATGTAAAAGGAATTTTTCTGATTCTGCCTTTTCCGCTTCAGTCTTCTTGCCTGGAACACGTGTGATGCCTGAGGCTTAGCAGTCATTGCTAAGTATGATAAGAGGACAGAAAGAATCCGTTTCCTTGATGGCACTGTTGAGCTACCATAGCAGTCCTAGACCTCCCATCCCCAGACTTCCTGGTGTGTGAGACAGGGACCCCTTATCTCTTTAAGCAGTCAAATGCAATCCTAACTGGTATTTATCAGTTCCATTTCCAAGTGTGGTGGGTAGAATAATGGCCCCCTAAAGATGCCCGTGCCCTAATCTCTGGAACCTGTGAATATATTACTTTACATGGCAACGAGATTTTGCAGCCAGGATTAAGTCAAGAACCTCCAGGTGGGGAGAGTTCCCTGGATTATCCAAGTGAGACTAGTGTTATCACAAAGGTCCTAATCAATGAAAAAGGGAGGCAGAGTGGAGGCTCAGAGAAAGAGATGTGATAACAGAAACAAGGTTAGAAAAATGCTACAATGCTGGCTTTGAAGGAGGAAGGGGGCCATGAGCCAAGAAATGTGGCAACCTCCAGAAGCTGAGAAAAGAAACAAAACCGATACTGACTGGAGTCTCCAGGAAGAACACAGCCCTTTCAACATCTTATTTTAGCCTAGCGAGGCCTGTGTTAGACTTCTAACCTACTGAACCGTACACATTTGTGTTGTTCAAACCACTGTATTTGTGGTAATCTGTTACAGCAGAAATAGAAAAATAATACCCTATATTACAGCCTTTTAATAACACCTTTACTTTTTAAATCAAAGACAGGCAAAAAATAATAATAATAACTTATTTTTTAAGAATAAAAAAACCCCATGAAACTGACCTTTTTATAACCGTGGTAACAAATAAATACTAATGCTGGTTTAAAAAACCTTAGTTGATCAGTGACAACTTGCTTAAGTAAACATGTCTCAGTAACAGGAAATGTAATGAACTTCTGTAACCCATGCTTTTAAGGCTGATTTTCAATGCCTCAGTAACCAATACTTCCCATAAAACCCATATCTGCTTTGCTTAAAGAGACTGTCTGATCAGTATAGCTTTTCTAAAGTAAGTAAACTCAGTGTCTAGGTTTCAGATTTGTGCTTATGGTCTCATCCTTTGATATATTGTACATTTTTCTTAAAAGAAGAGATTTGTTCTGAATAAGAGTTAAGGAAAACACAAAGTACCAGGTTTTGGTACTAACTATAGTATTAAGCAAAGGAAGGTGGTAAAGCGATATATGAGCATTTGTTTTAATTAAGTGAAGAAATAACTTGATGTGTTTACTTAAAACTCTTGATTTGTTCCTATGTTTTTTATTTGAAAACAAATACCCTAAAAGTAAATAAAATTGATCATGATCCCACTAGATTTATTTTTGAAATATTTAAAGAAGAGTTTTCTCTAATCTTCCTACCAATCCCACCCAACAGAGGTAGTTGCTACTGACAATTTTATGTGTATCTTTTCAGATGTAAACTTCGGCACAGGAGTGTTATTGATAAACGAATTGCCGTGGTGTTGCTGGGGTTTTGAAATGTATTTTATATAGTTGGGCATGGTTTACTACTTTTAACAGGGTTATGAGCTTCTTGAGAACAGGAACCATGATATATTTACCTCTGCATAACAGGTGATGTATGTTATATAACAGGTTTTTGACAAATATTTACTGGATTAATAACTAAGTTTCTCTACTAAAATCCCATTTAATCTCTGGTGTAAGAATATAATACTAAGGGGATAAGGATACAGATACAGGGTCCAACTGTAGTAGACTCTTTGGGATCTGAACATATGAAGTTCTAAGACAGTATCGTTCAAGAGTAGTAATGGTGGTCAGTCAAGTAGTCAGGAGAGTTTGCCATTTCAGAGAAATACGCAAAGAGGTAATTTTGTTCATACATAGTTTGTAAAAGTGAAATTAAGAGTAATTAGTACTTTTACAGAAAGCCTCTTATATCCTTAGTTTATTATTTTAAAATGGATTTTATTTTCACAATTCAAAATTACAAAAAATCAAAGAATAAACAGTAAAAGGTTTCCTTCCAACCATATTCCCTAGCCAATATTGATCAATTTATGTATCCTTCCAGAAATATTTTACAATATACAAGAAAATACAGACAAACACACGCACATACACACCACTTCACCTCTTTTGACATGATAGTTTCGGCTATACGCTCTTCTGCACCCACTAATTACAACAGTATGTCTAAGACAACTTTCTATATCAATACACAAAGAATGGTCTCATGGTTTTTCACAGCTACAGAGAATTCTTGAAACGGCACAAAGATTGTTTTCTTTTCTTATTGCAACAAAGGTCTTAATAAATAACTTTGTACAAATATCAGTTCATACACATTTAAATCTGCCTGTAGGATCAATTCCTAGAAACAGAATGGCTGGGCTAAAAGGTATGTGAATATGTAAGTTTTAAAGTTACTGTCAAAATCACCCTTTATGGAGGGCAATTTCTCTTATATACCTAGGAGAAGAATTGCTTGGTCATATAGTAACTATAGGTTTAACTTTCTAAGGAACTGTCAAACTGTTTTCCACAGCTGCTGAACTATTTTTGTATTCCCACTGGCAATACATGAGGGTTCTTATTTTTCCACATTCTCACCAACACTTGTTACTGTCATTTAAAAAAATTATTATAGACATCATTGTGGGTGAGAAGTGGTATCTCATCATATTTTTGATTTACATTTTCCTAGGTCTATCTTTATGCCAGTTTCACATAGTTTTGATTACTGTAGTATTGAAGTAAGTGGGGAAGTGTGAGTCCTCTAACTCTGAACTTCTTTTTCAAGATTTTTTGGCTATGTAGGGCCCTAGCAATTCTATATGAATTTGAGGTTCAGCTTTTCCATTTCTGCAAAAAAGGCTATAGAATTTTAATAGGAATTGTATTGAATTAATAGATTAAGTTGGGGGAGTACTGTCATCTAACAATATTAGGTATGCCAACCATGAACACAGATATCTTTTTAATTAATCTTCTTTAATTTCTTTCTATGGTGTTTGGTTTTTACAGTATGAATCATCCACTTCTTTCATTAAATTTATTTTTCAGTATTTTATAATTTTGATGCTGTTATAAATAAAATTGTTTTCTTAACTTCATCTCTTGATTATTATTGCTAGTGTATAGAAATACAACTATTTTGTATATTGCTGTTATATTTCTGCAACATTGCAACATTTATTAGCCCTAATGGATTTTTTAAAAATTAATCAGGATGTTCTGTAGATAAGATTATGTCCTCTGCAAGCAGAAATAGTTTTACTTCTTCTTTTCCTGTCCTGATGTTTTTTATTTCATTTTCTTGCCTAGTCACCCTGGCTAGGACCTCCAATATGATGTTGAATACAAGTGGCGAGAGTAGGCATCCTTGTTTCCAATATTTTTTAACTTCTAATTTTCCTCTAAATTATAAAGATAATTTTTACTGGTGATAGTAGTCATCATTTTTTAAAACTATAGCTAATAGGAGTGCTTTTAATATTTTCCTATTGAACATAAGTTGGCTTGGGCATTAAAATAGATTCATGTTAAGGAAGGGTCATATATTCTTACTCTTTTATAAACATTTTTGATTCAAAAGTGGATGTTGAAAGTTTTTATCAACTTTTTTCAGTCTGTAGAGTTGATGTTCCTTAGATCTATTCATGAAACAGATGGCCTAATAGTTAATCATCCTTATATATCTGAAATAAACCCCATTTTGTCATGTTTTTTTTTTTTTTAAGATATGACAAGATTCTTTTTCCTAAGATTCTTTATTTAGTATTATTCTATCGATATTTACGAATGAAATTAATGGGCAGTTTTTCCCTCTATAGTCTTTGTCACATTTAGTATCAAAATCATTCTTGCTTCAGATAAAGAATTTGGAAGATTTCTTTCTTTCCTGATGTAGCGGAATAGCTTAAATAGTTTTTTCTTAAAGATGTAACCACTAATGGAAAGCACCTGGTGCTTTTGTGGGCTAGTTCTTTGTACTTTTTTTATGGTAATTGATTTGCCTAAACCTGTGTTGTTGTTGTTGTTTTTTTAAGATCAGTTTTTGGTAAATTATAGTTACTTAAAGAACCCATTTATAGTTTCTTAAAGAAACCAAATTATTGCATTAGGTATATTTTGCTTTTTTTTCTTAATTAACTTAGCTAAACGTTTATCTATTTTTTTTAAAGTGACCAGCTCTTGGATTATTTAATTCTACTAATTTTTGTTTTCTAATTAAGTGGTTTCTACTTTTATCTTTTTAACCTCTTGTCTCTGCTTTCTTAGATTTATTTAGCTGATCTTTGTTTAACTTCATTTAAATGCTTACTTCATTTGTTTTCATTGTTCCTTAATAGTTAATGTAGTGATAATTTCCAACTGCTTTGTGATTTATTCACCTGTGGATAAGATCTAATTTGGAATATTCGTAGATCCAGATTCTATGATGTTTGTGTCAGCATGACCTGGAGTATAAGTAATTTATAGTTGCTTAAAAACCAGAATCATTTAAACAGGCACTAATAGCCAATGACAAGGCTGATCAAATTGGGGCGATCGTTTTATGAACATTATAGATAGATGTCTACCCAATGTATTGTATACTTGAAACTAATTTAAATAAATAAATTTATTTAAAGAATTTGGAAGTGCTTGACATAACTTTAGTCTTTGCTAAAGGATGGCTAGAACTTTATGTAAACCTTTTGCACAGTAACTTGTTATTTTATCTCAGACCCAAACTCCACCCCATGTGCCTAACACTGACTAAAATTGTGTGCCTTGACCTTACTGTTTTTTGCAATATTTGACACAGTCCATTAAGTTCAAGATTCGCACCCCCTCGCCCCCCTCCCCTAGCAATTTTAGTACACTCTTCCTCTTTCTACAGCCACCTGTCCCCTGGTCTCTGCATATAAAAGTTTTGCTTGCTCATTCCTTCTCAGAGATGTTTCTAGCTTAGGTTTTGAGTGTCTCCTATTGTAATCGTCTCCCTTAATTAAGTCTTGCCTTGCTGTTATCCAGATTTGAATTTTTGCTCGCTACCATAAGAGTTTGAAAGGTACTTTGATTCCTAGAACACCATTGATTCTACTGAATCTCTTATTTTTAAGTTTCTCTTTTTACAATATAATTTTCTTTTTGGTACCCAATATGACTTTTCCCCTTTTACTGGATGAATATAACTCATTTATAATTATTATAATTATTGATATAAAAGATATGTTTAATCGTGGTTATGTCATGTTTTGTGTTACGATTCACGTTTTTGAAATTAAAAATAATTTCCTGTGTGAGATTTTGCTTGTTCATATGTGCATTTCTTCTGATGATTGTTTGTATTTTTGTCTAATTGTAAAAGTGGAAATTCTCCAGTTTCAGGGAAGTGGTATCTCCAGGCACCAGCCCCCAGGGAAAGCAGTAATTCAGTTACGGGGATGTGATATCTCCAAGTGCCAGCCTCAGGAGAAGTGCCACATTCCAAGGTGCAGATGATAAAACTGTCTACTAGGCCCTGTTTGATCTGGGAGTCCCCCAGATACATTTATCTTTGTACAAAACATTAACAGCTAACTTCTACTTCTTATAATCTGCTTATTCAAGGATGCAGTTGGAGGCTTTATAAGCTGCCTCCTCTAGAAGCTCGGGGCTGATCTCCTCTAACCCTGCGTGGTAGAGAGTCAGTCACCGGCCGGCTAATAAAGGCTCATAATTAATCTCAATTGGCTCCATGGGTCTTAGAATTGTTTGCGCCATAACATTATGTCTAATCTTCTCTTTCTTTAAACGGCATTATAAATACTGTCTGAACAATTATGAAATTAATAGCTTTTCTCTTCCTTTCACCTCTCCACTACTTCTCAATTTTAGTTAATTATGCTATCTTTCTTAATGTTTATCTTTTTAAATGTCTATCTTTCTGTTTAATAACAATAACCCTCATGTTTGTGTTGTAGCCACCAGCCCCCGATAGACACACAGACCACCAGAAACCAGTGAGTTATAGGAAACACGCTCTTTATTCAGCCAGCTGGGTCTGTCAGGGGTACGCAGACCCCAAATTAAGCAGCCCCGAAATGTAGAGGTACAGTGTTTTTAAGCCCTAAACCTCATTCCTCACTCTGTCTGAACACAAGTCTATTTTTCTTCTATTTACTAACTGTCAACCCACAGGTAGGTTGTGCAAGCTGGGGTACAGAAGCAGAAGGCTTATTGTTAGAATGTTATGTTCCCATGAGTGATAACCTATGTTCCCATGGGCGATAGCCAAGCAGTAGTTTTCCAGCCAGCACATTTGCTTGTCTTAGTCCTACTTATCAGCAGTCCTTATGTAATCTATCTATCTTATGCTTTCTAGTCATCTCCTCTTTGATAAAATTCATCCACTTGCATATTCTGCAGAGCTAATGAAAACAGTATCCCTAAGATATTGTGTTTCCCAAACTGTTTGCCTTTACACTTAAGCAGCAGTTTGACTGGATACGAAATCCCTGGGTCACCCCTCCTTCCCTGAGAATTTCATCTGTTTTTCTCTGTCTACAATGTCTTCTACGAATGAATGTTGAGAAGAAATCTGAAGTAGGCCTAAGTTTTCCTCCTTATAAGTAAAGTGATATATTTTCTTTGACTTTCAAAGAATACTTTATTTTTGAAATCTAATAATTTTATGAGCACATATATTGGTGTTGACCACATGGACCATTTTAGAAAATAATATATGCTTTTTTATATTTTCAGACTCAAGTTTCCTATTTCTGCATTTTTTCTCGAGTTATATTTTTAATTTTTTCCTATTTTATTATTTTTTTCTTCTTTGCTTTCAAGATCTATAGATTTATGTTTTTCCTCAGCTCTGGCCAATTCACACCATCATCTCTACATATTGCCTCTCCTCCTTTCTCATTTTTCTATTTCAGAACACTCACTAAGTGTTAGGTCTTCTCATTCTATCTTCCATATCTTTTAACCATTTTTCATATTGTCCATTTCCTTGTTTCTCTTTACTGCATTCTAGATCAGTTCTTCAGATACATCTTCTGGTTCTCAAGTTCTCTTTTGAGTTATCTAATCTAGTTAATCCCTCCACTGAGGGTTCTTTTTTTCTGCCAATAATTGTATTTTTTATTTCTGGTTTCTTTTGAATTGTTTCCATAATGTTTCTGCTCATTCATTTCCAAAGTGTTTCTAGCTGAATCACTTTTTTAATTGCGTACTTTATTTAAATACATCACACACAGCTGTTTTATGTTGTATTCAGCAGTCCTCAACATTTTTGGCACCAGGGATAGGTGCTCCTATGAGAATCTAATGCCTGATGATGTGAGATGGAGCTGAAGCAGTGATGCTAGCGCTGGGGAGCAGCTGCAAATATAGATAAAGCTTCCCTCGCTTAGCACCGCTCACCTCCTGTGGCCCAGTTCCTAACAGGCCTCAGACTGGTACTGGTCTGAGGCCCAGAGGTTAGGGACTCCGATATATGTAATTGTATTCCAATCCTTGAAATTTGGGGGAAATCTAAATCTGTCGTCTCTTGTTTCTGCTGACTCTCACTCATGGTTATTGTCTTGTGTGTTTGGTAATCTTGTTTGTGAGTTTATTGCTTGATCATAATCTGCGGGAGTCTCCCGAACTAAATTTGGAGAACTCTCCTCTAGACAAGGTTTGTTTCTATTTCTGTCAGTAAACACCACCACCTCAATCCTCCCTGGGGTCTTTGGCTTAGGGTGCCTCATATTCAGCTTGTCCACATGGTTGCCATTCCAAGTTTTGGTACCCACAACATTTGTGTTGCTATAGAAACACTTTCTCAGGTCAACACTGTACTTCCTGGCATTTTGCCCATCCAAATAGCTTCCTGTTTCTCTGGCTCTCTACTGTTTTCCAAGCCAACAGAAATTTGGCTTATGACACAGTATTTTGAGTGTGTTTGACCTTGACTTCTCCACAGCCAGTGGCGATAGGACCTTACAGGAATGTTCATAATGCAAACTCTCTTCACCCCCACTGTCACAGATGTAGACTGTTTTCTGAAAATACAACTTGTCCGTGTGATACATATGTTGCTGCACTTTCTCTGTTTCTTGGAATCATATGGGGTTCAAGGAAGCTTCTGCAACCAGCCCATGAATCTCATTTCTGCCTTTGAAACAAAAGATTTAGGCTTTCCACAAGAGATTTAAGTTATGTCCTTAACCTTCAAGCAGTATATTTTGCTATTTCACCTTAACCATGACCCAAATCCAATCCCAAACCCTAAATCTAATGACTTCTTTGTATAAAATATGAGCTCTTACCTGTGGAGAGCAGGTTGTAAACTGACAAGGTCCTTGCAATCTGTGAGGCCAACTAAAAGTTGCCTCACCTCCACAAATCCTCCTAGGAATGGGGAAGTAGGAACTGATAGGAGAACAATGCGGATGTTGAAATGCAAATAATTATAGCAGGGTGTGTAGGGTGGGGATAATCTATGGAAATGCAAATGACTATAGTAGGCTATGTAGATTGGGCGGGGATAATCTTATTTTAGCCAGCAAATGTATGCTCGCCTATAAAAGCAACTTGCAAAAATAAGATTGCCCTCTACTCCATCATCAGTGGATAGTGGGCCTCCCGATCCCAGCTTTCTGTCTTCTTTCTTTTCTCAACCTCCCACCGTTCCCACTCAGGATTATTTTCCAGAGCCTCGCTGGACGTGGCAGGATTTACCGCTTGCTGGACGCAGCACTTAACATCCTCCCATACGCAACCCTTTCGCTAATTTTGTAATGTTGGGATTTATCTCCTAGGTTTTTTTCCCTTCTCATTCTGCTTGTTTCTCTTGGGTAATTACTCCCCCCAAAAAGAGAAATGCTAGCTTTACACTACTGTCTTCAAATTCTTGGTCCTATGACATTCTTTGAGATAATTTCATTTTTGAAGTTACCAAATACACTTATAAAACTGTTTGGCAGTTTTCAATTACCAGAGGCAACTCATCTTGGTTTAAAATATTTTCCTAAACTTTAACTTTACATGTGTTTACCATTGTGTGGTCTCCTCGCCATTGTTTAAAAACATATTATCAAGGACTTTGAAAGTGTTTTACTAAAGCAAAAACATAATGATGAAAATAGTAATATAAATATTAAAATTCAAAGTGTCATAAATGTAAAAAATGAATGAGACTTTTATTTTTAGATAAGTGAAGAGGCAAATGTGATAATTTCATAAAAACGAGTGAATAAGAAAAATATAAATAGAAGTTTGAGAGTGGATACCTGAAAATTAGCAACCTGGCTATTTTTTCTCACTAGTATCTTCTAAGAAATTTTGTCAAGTTTTGGCAAGAAATTTCTAACAAGACACTGTGACCTCTGGCAGCCTAATTAAATTTTTCATTACTGGAATAAACAATATGGTACGAAATCAAATAATTATCTTTGCTAAAGTCAGAAAGAGGCCAAAACTAATACTTTATTCAAAGTTTCACTCCTTATATCCTAAAACAGGTAGTTCTTACTGTTGTCAAAAGGTTTGTGAAAACTAACTGCAAAGTTATTGAAAATTATAAAATTTAAAATCAAGACATAAAGGCATGAATAGCCAGCCATACCTTTGTTAGCTTTCTATTGCTATGTACATCATACATTAACTATCTCTTTCTGTTGGTCAGGAATCCAAGGTGGATCCTTTGCTCAGGGCCTCACAGGGCTTGTGTGCGTGCGTGTGTGTGTGTGTGTGTGTGTGTGTGTGCGTGCGCGCGCGCACTTTATCTCATTTAATTCTCTCAAACTGCCGCACAGGGCAGGTCCTTGTCCCAGTTTATAGATGAGGAAGCTGAGGCTTAGACAGCGTCCCTAGTGAAACAAGATTCAGATGCAAGTCTGCTCACTGGAGTGCTGTGATGCCTCATCTGAATTCAAATGGGGAAAGATCCACTTCCCAGCTCACTTATGTTATTGGTAGAATTCGGTTACTTGAGGTGATAGGACTGAGGGCTTCAGTTTGTTTTTTGGTGTTTTTTCCCCCACTGCCTATCAGCCAGAGGTTGCCTATAGCTCTTAGAGGTTTCCTACATTCCCTGCTGTATGGGATTCCCTACCCTGGCCATTTGCTTCCTCAAAACCAGTAAGGAGGAGAGGGATGGGGGAAGAAAGACTGAGACTGAGACTCCAGCAAGATGAATACTACAGTCTTATATAACATAATCATGTACACATAATTACATACATCCTATTATCTTTGCTGTATTCTTTCAGTTAGAAGCAAGTCACAGGTCTGCCCACACTTGAAAGGACAGGAACACATAAAGAAATGAACACCAGGAAGTAGGGATTGTGGGACCACCTTAAGAGTGACCTACAATAATACCTTTTAATGCAGAAAGATTGTTTGATTATGCCCTAGACCCTCTTGAGGGTATCTCATAATATCTGGTATATGTGCCATAATAGCTTTCTAGAATCGTAAAATTTTAAAATTCTGAAACATGTCTGTCCTCCTGGATTTGGATAAGGTACTATATTACTATCCTCATTTTACAAGTGAAGAAACTTACCAAGAAGTGACTCAATCGAAAGAAAACTCAATTCCATGTGTTTCTTCTCTGTTCTTAATACTTCATTGCTTCACTACTTCACTTCTGACAACAGCTGTGTGGATCTTCCACACATCGAGCAATTCTTCAACACCAGCAGAGTGTCCTACAATGAACTCAGTTTGGACACTATCTACCTAGAGATAGGTTCAGCTCTACCTGGAGATAATAGGTCAGTCTCACAAGTCCTCTCCCAACCTTGCCCCTACTTTAGATGCCAATCATAACTCCAGGTTGTTACCTGCCTTCTGACTTACCAGTCATAAATTGGAGGTTCCCACGAACCTCTCTTCAGAATCAATTAATTTAGAGCAGCTCACAGAACTCAAGAAAACATTTTACTTACTATAT
>NW_006436288.1:13647568-13648904 GCF_000325575.1 Pteropus alecto | reverse complement strand
TCCATACCCTCTCTGGGTACAACACTCTCCCCAAATCTCCACATGATCATCAAGCTAGAAGTTCTCCAAACTCCATCCTTTGCATTTTTATGAAGGCTTCAATATGTCATGCAATTAGGTAGCCATGAGCGACAGGAGCAAAGGCCCAACTCCCAAACCACAAGAATTGCAAGAATGATAGCCTAAGCCAAAAGCTACCCCTAGGACCTCCCAGAAACACCCATTTTTAATTAACAATACTCCTACATCCTGAAGAACCAAGAAATAAAAAGCCACAAACAGCCACTGGTTTAAGCCAGCCACAAATGCCTGTGCAGTGAGGACTACACTGACCTTCTTTGTACCTTAGCTTCATTATACCAGCATTATAATATCATACATATGCCTGGAAGTTCATGAATCTAATTACAACAGACTGAATTCTGGGTAAGTATATGTGCAGTAGACACAAGATTATTTAACAGCCATCAGTCAATTAAAATGACTTTACATGCCAATCAGTTAGCACCACTCTTGTAACCTTTCCATGTATATATACAGATATAATATAGACCTCCCCACATCTACAAGGCTATAGCCCTCACTGGTATAGCCCATTTCTCTCTTGAAATGTACTTTAATAAATCTTACTTTTTCTAAAATTCTCTGACCTGTAATTCTTCACTGCATCAGCAGAAAGAACCGAGGTCCCTCAGCAACATTGGGGCAATGATGGATTTAGATCACCCGCAACAGTAACAATTATATAGGCACAACTGATAATAGTATTAGCCACTGGTGACTGATTCACCTTCCAGCTCCTCATCCCTTCCCAGATAGGAAGGGTGGGACTGCAAGTTTCAACTCTCTAATCACATGGTTGGTTTCCCTGGCAATCAGCCCCCAACTTTAGAGATTTTCCAGATGTCGCCTCATTAACATAAAATCAAGTGTGGCTGAAAGGGACTTGTTATGAATACTAAGACACTCCCTTAAACTTTAAGGCTCTGGAGCTATTTCAGGAAGCAAGGACAAAAGACCAAATACTATAACAAAAAATGTTCCCATTGCTCTTAGGACATTCCAAAGGTTTTAGGAGCTCTGTGCCAGAAGCAAGATGAAGACCAAATTTATATTATAAATGATACCACATTCACCTTAGGCAAAAATAAGTGTTCAGACTCTGAGATCAGAGCCTAAGTTTTTGGATACATGCGGACTCCAGAGTTCTGAGATTTAGGGTCTATAATACAGAGATTCCAAGAGCTATCATTATCATGACAGCAACCCAGGATTAAAGGATTCAGAGCTCCAGAGGACTTGTAGATGCACTTGCTGCTTGCCACCAGCCCTGTTC
>NW_006436288.1:13628541-13647543 GCF_000325575.1 Pteropus alecto | reverse complement strand
GGAGGGGGTTGAGGATGCTAGGTGGGGCCTAAGGAGAGGTGTCGCTTTTGAGAAAGCCACCACCAGGCATAGCTCTGTTCAAGACATGACACGATTCATTCTCCACAGTCCCCTTCATTCTTCACACTGCAGATCAAGTGGTATCAATCTCCTTCTAACTTTCAATGTTTTCCATTTCCTTTGAATAACATTCAAGTTCAAAAGCTCCTGGCTTTTTCAATCCTTTCTCCTACTATTGCTCCCTCTATTCAGCCACACAAACTCCTTCAGTCTTTCAACCTTTACTGAGCACATATTCTGCTTCAGAGTCTTTTCCTTCTGTCCCCAAATCTCTGCATGATTAGCTCCTCTTTATCCTTCAGGTCTGTTAAATTAATTCAACAGGAAGCTTTAGACTAAAGTGGCCTGCATAAACAAACCAAAATCTAAGCCTGTAAATGCCTCAAGGTTACACTATCAAAACACTAAGGGCAACTAATTACAAACAACCAATGAGGCTTTATGTTATAACCAAACAAATAATTTCCTTACTTTGCTCCCACATTTTCTCTATATTAATCTCCCTCCCATTCCCACCGCCACCGTGTCCATAGAGAGCTCCTGCTTCTGGTTTGGTACTGCTGGATTCCACCCAAGCAAAATTATAGGTATACATCTGATGCAGGACAGGGCAAAGTTCTCCGAAAGAGAGTCCTTGACTGAGCACAGGAAAGAATTCAAGTGCACACCAGAGTTAGAGTCAAAAAGAAAGTTTGTTAGAGATGGGCGGAGAAAACGACCAAGACAAAAAGCACAGACGAAAAGCCCTGAGTGTTTGAAAAATTCAGTTTATACATCATTTTTCATTTCTATGAATTACAGTTTAAAGACTTTGTTTACCCATTTTCCTTTGATGGTATAGATATGCAGTGTGAAAGGTAAGAGCATCTACCTGTGAAGAGGCCTGCTGGCAATTCTCAGCCTTTGATCCATAGGTTCCCCATATTTTTAGCCATAAGGAATGAATGCTTTTGTTTATTTTGTGTAGGGCCCGACTTAAAGACTGTTTTTCTGTTTTCCCTTCATGGTATGAGTAAATAGTTTGTTAGGAATCCCAGCAGAAATCTTTCTTTGTTCTGTAGGTTACTTTGTGGTCTGGCTGTAGGGCTGATCAGCATTTTGCTGACTATAACTTGATTTAACATTTAATTCTCTTGCCTCCTCCCTACGTTACCTCAGAGATACTGGACGTTCAGTTCCAGACTACCACAGTAAAGCAAGTATCACAATAAAGCAAGTGGTAATTTTTTTGCTGGTGGGAGGTCTCGCCTACAGTTTGTAAAAAGCACAACACCTGTAAAATACAATACAGTGAAGTGCAATAAAACAAGATATACTTGTAATCTTTATTTCTCCCCTATTCTATCTTGTTCTTTATAGTCCTCATCTCCACATATTGTTTTGTGGGCTTGTTTTCTATATCTCACATTTACATTGAAATGTAAACTTGAAGAGGACATGTTTGTTTACTGATATCTCCTGCTTGGCATATAATATGTATTAAAGATTTGCTCGAATGGATGTAATTAATGACTTTTTAGAGTTTCATTACCTTACAGAAATATCAGACATTCAATTCCATTACAAATGACCAATAAATGTGAGGTAGAAATTATATAACTCTGTAAAAATAAAAATAACAAGTGAAGTTAACTATAAAAAGACAATGGCTTAAGCTGCCATTGCCCTGGCTCTCAGCATCTTGATGAAAGACCAAACTTGCCACTGCTCTCACTGTTATGAAACTATAATAATTATTATTTTTGCTCAGAGTAAGCTATTATTCTTACTAATTTTCAAAATGTTTGTGATATTTAACTATTTTATTTAAAAATCAGTGGTCTATTTATGAGTTTGAAATTTTCCACTCTTGCCCTTCCCTACTCTGGGCTCTAATAGCCTGAATTTATAGACCGCATAAACTGGGATCCTTGACCTCTAACTTCTGGTTGGGTTGAAGCTTTGAAAGTCACCAGCAGAAGAGCAATAGGAGACTGGAAAGGGGGTCAGATTATTTCTCCAGCTTTCTCCTAGCTGGGTTGCCATAGGCTAGCTATGTTCCTTTACTGACTGAAAGCCATAGCTCCTTTTAGGTAGCCTCACCTATGGCCACTCTCTCCAGGTTTTGGTAACTGCTCCCTTCCCACCCTTTTAGGACTAGGAGAGGTAGGAGCTTCCTGCTGTTGCTGGTCCTAGGGTACTGATCCACACTTACCCCTTAACTCCACCCATACCTTTGTAAAACAGCCTCTTTATTAATATTTCCTTGCTCACCCTGTTTGAACTTTCTCAGCTTTCTCTTGCTTGGATCCTGAGTAATACATTGTATGCCTCAAACTCCTGGGAATTTGAAAGACACAGGTCTGTAGTAAAGGGAACCAAAGTTTTGCCACCCTGAAGCTGACTTTTTTGGATATTGATTTTTAAGCTGGTAATTAAGAAACATGACTCTGAAAAATCCTTTGACACTCCCTCTTCCTAAGAGTTTCAGATGAAAAAAGTGGGTGAAGGAAAATCTTAGGATGTTCCCCTTAGCTTGAATAGCCTAATTCGAATTAAGTATGATAGAAAGGAGGGCTTCAGGCACGGGCCTGTTAGCTAGATACCCCCTGTGTCCCATTGATTCTGAGTTGCCTAGGAAGAATTTGCCTTCCATGTATGTTTAGTTCTTCCTCAAGTACCTGTAAATAGCCCATTCTCACTTCTGAAATCTAAGACCCCATCCCCTACCTTTCTCCTTTGTCAACCATCACAGATGCCCAATGTTGCCTCACTGTCTTGGAATTTATATGCTTATGTGAATTTCCCATGTGTATTAAAATTTGATTTTTCTCCTATTCATCTGTCTCTGTTAATTTGATTATTCACCCAGCTAAAAGAGCTTAAAAGGTGGGAGGAAAAGTATTAATTTTTTTTAGCCCCCACAATAGCCTAGAACTAAATTAAATCAAGGGTCCAACCAATGGAAAATTTTAACAATGCACAAGAATTCATGAGCATACTGCTCCCAATTTGGAGTAAGACATAATATGAGATATAAAAATAAGTTAAATAAAAAGAGCAAATGCCATTTTCATGAGTTTTTTGCATGAGTTAAGAGCGCTCCTACTTGGAAATAACCCGCACATGGCAGGATAATAAAGTACTGGCTCCTCTGGCTTATCTTTATTCTATTTATCTTCAGCTCCCTTCAGAGTTATATATAACCTAAAGATCAGGTTTTAAAAAAATATATTGAATTGGCAAATCACAATTCTAGTCCCACCTTTATCATTTGTCTCAGAAATCTTGAAAAATCAGTCAATTTTTCTGACAGTTTCCAAACTATAAAATTAAGATGTTGAAACAATTGATAACTAAGATATCATTTAGCTCTAAATTTCCGATATCTATACATTGCGAAGACTGTCAAAAGTTTTTGTTTTAAAAATGCAGGGATGACAGTATACATAGTCATGCTTTAAGAACCCAGCTCTGCATCTCGATTGCTTGGTTTCAAATTCCAGCTCTACAACTGACTAGTCACTGTGGACTTGGGCATGTTTCTTAACCTCTTTGAGCCTCCATTTCCTCACCTGGAATTTGGGTGATAATGGTAAAAATACTTATCAATCAAGGTTGTTGTGAGGCTTAAATAAGTTAGAATTTGTAACATGTTTTACTGTATGCAAGGCATTATTTTAATCATTTATTAAATGTTTGCAATTATTATTGATACTGTTAAAAGAAAATTTTCCACAATTTACTGAGCTAATAGGCTTTTATTCCGCAAATTATGAATGGGGTAGCATCTAATCTAGCAAATAGAAAGGAGCTCTAAAGAGCTGTACAAGGCAAGAAATGTTTACAAACCAAAGTGAGGAAGAAGTTATATTGGGCATCTGCTGATTGGTTAAGGCAGGGCTACTTTCCTTATATGGAACAAAGAGGAGTCTAGGAGTGGGGTCAGGCAACTTGTGCTCAGCAGGCGAGTACTGATGGATTGGCCTAAGACTTCCTTTTCTGGGAAAGGTGAGAATAGAAATTTAGTTAGCTTTCAGTTTGCAGATGTGGGGCTTAGCATAAGTGACTCCATCTTAGGCTTAGTCTGGACACTTTAACAATACCCAACTGAAATGATTTGGACTTAGTAATAGGTGATAATGTATACGTTATACTGAATTAAAAATTAATATTCGAAGAGCAATTGTTATTTTGAATCAAAATATAAACAGGATGGCTTAAGAGTGAAGAACCTAACTCATAACTTGGTCTTATAATTTGAGATATGACATGTAAAGATCATCTGGACAACAATTTATTGCCATCGACTTGTGTGCCCATATATTCTTATTGACCCCCCAAAGAAATATATATATATGAGTTACACTTAATTATTTAATATATATAATTTATTATATATTTTTATACACACACACCAAGAATGAAAAGCATGATTTAAGGAAAGTAGTATTATTATTTTTATATAACCTACCCAGAGGAACAAACTATAGTAAAGTTTTCCTTATATGGTACCTAGAGCAAGAAATAGAAGAGGTTCTGAGTTAGAGGAAACTACAGTAAAGTGGGCATAGCAAGCAAAGAAGTGAGAAAGGAAAAATGATATCTTGACCTTAACCTCGCCCTGTCCACAAATCACTTACCATGTACCAGAAAACACTTTCGTTCTTGATAACCTTGCATTCTAAGATAAACAATGAATAACAGGAACTTTCTAAAAGCCTTGACTCAAAGGAAATCCTAAAAGCTTTGCCTCCCAAGATATGCCATAAAAACAATAACATCCTGTTTTCCTTTCCAAAAAACGGGAACATCTTGTTCTTATCCAATCCGAACTGTCAACTGCTATATCTGAGCTATAAATATCTGACATATCATCTGAGCTATAAATTCCTCTTATTTTATTTGATGAGCCACTACTTCTGAAAGACTGGTTCCTTTGAACTGCTAGTAAAAATGTTTCCCTGTCTCCAAATTTTATTTTGACAGAGTTCCTGAAAAGTCAGTAGTTGGAACTGATTTTCTTGGGGAGTCCTGAGGTTGGATGCACCAAGAGCCAGCTTCACGGGTATACCACTCATGCGGTTGCACAGGGCCCTGCCTTTGTTTTAATGTTCTGCTATCACCATCTTGAAATTCTTAGTAATTTTTCAAAAAGGATCTCTGCAATTTATATTGCTGGTCTTGCATGCACCATAAACCTCTCTCCTGAGCACCCAAATGAGTCTGACAGAACTTTTTATTTGGAAAAGCTTTTACCTTCATCTGTAAAATAGCATGATACCTCATGGTTGATGATTACATAAGTATTTACCACATTCGACATCTAGAAGTTTCATAAATAATAATTCTGAGTTGTCCCGTTTTACTTTTTTGAAGTAGAACTATGCCCTCATACAATCTACTTTTCTTCTTGACAAGAGTCTAAATAGAAGCCCGTTTTACTTTTTTGAAGTAGAACTATGCCCTCGTACAATCTACTTTTCTTCTTGGCAAGAGTCTAAATAGAAGCAGCAATTTATTTGACAGATGAAAGTAAGAGCTTTTCCAAATAAAAAATTCTAATACTTCTCACAAGTATTAATTGTGAGAGTTGGGCTAGTTTTGTGTTCATTTTTTCACTTCCCATTCATTCTTCCTAGTACAATCAGACTGCATCCTCTACCACCACCTCAATGGCCATCAATGACCTTCTTGTTGCTAAATCACCTTCAAGTATAATCTTGTAACAATTTTGATCATGTTTATATTCTGTAGCACCCTACTACCTTTCTCCTATCCCTTTAAGCACTGCTTCACATTGTCAGTTACCAGCCAATTGCTATTCCTCAGCTCTCTCTCCAAAGACTTATTGTTGTTCTCACTTTAGATACACCTGTTACATTCATCTATTCCTATATCTTCAATCTATATGCTGGTTACTCCTACTATGAATATACAAGGTGTTTTTGATAGCAAGATACAGAAAATTCAACTCCACTGATTTTATCAACAACAGAGGGCATTAACTGAATTTTGTAACAGAAGGTAGTGTTGGAATAAGTTTCTAAGCCCATGATGGAGCCAGTCCTGTCCAGGGTGCCACATCAGCTAAATCGTTTTACTTTTATCATTTGACAGCAGAGAGAAGGGATACTGTTCAAGCATAGTTCAATCAGGAAACCTGACGGTTTTCCTGTGATTCTTTTACTCTGTCTTCCTCTGTTTAATTTCACTAAACATGACAATGCCAAGAAAAGAGTGCTGCTTAACAAAACATAGTCATAAATTTGAGGAAAATTCTCTCCTACAAATCTTCAGCAAAACTTTTCCTGCTTCTTATTGTTTCCAAACGAATCACATGCCCACATGCCTATTCTTGGACCCATCCCTGTGGCTGAGAAAATATAGTGATTTCTTGATAGCTTGAGACCTGCCAATCCCTTAATCAGTCACTGTGGTAGTCACTGATTACCTTAATCTAGACCCACTTCTGAAGATGAGGTCAGCTCCCCAACCCATGTGGCAGCTATAAAATAAGGGATGAAATGAATATGTCAAGGCAACCACAACGTACATCAGATCTCTCTTATTCGGTGGCAAGAAACTCAAAATAAATTCTTGATACAAGCATCCTAAGCATCTGAAAAGCTGGTTTGTAGCTAGTGCAGGCCCTAAAATCTACAGGAAATCATTGTAAAATAGTTCTAACAATTGCGATCTCATGAGGGCTTACACATCTTTGACTTTTAGAATAATTGGCTAGAAATAACTAGGACTTAGCTTGTTATGTAATTGACATTTTCTTAAAAGAGAAAAAGAAAAAAAAAAAAACCCAGCTGTGATTACTTTTTTGACTAAGTAGAAGAATGCAGGCACCCAAAGCTGAACACTTTACAATACTGGGGCAGGGACCTGCATTTTCTTGGTCTTGAAAAATCAAGTAACCAATGAAAAGGCCTAGATGGGCAGCTGTGCAGCATTCAACAGATAGGAAGAACCATGAAGTTCTGTCCTTATCTGCTCTGTCAAGATCTTCCATGGTCTTCCAAGGTTTAATTAGCTCACGGAGCAACAGAGGATTCTTGTAAGAAATTACTCTATTTGGAAGTAAATGCATATGCTGTCACTGCTATTTGACTTTTTCTTTAACAGCAAATGAGCACAATTTCCCAATTTATAGCTCCAAACCTATATTTTCCATAGACACCTCAAAAGCCACATGTTTGAAATTTAAATAATCTCCTCCTCTTCCAAAAATTCCTCTAAGCCTCTTAGCTCAATAAATGGCAGCACCATATGCCAACCCGATTCTCCAAACACAAAGCCTAGAAATTAGCCTTTACTCTTCACTTTCCACTACCCCAACCCTAATCAATTTCTAAATGCTATCACTCCTACCTCCATTACCTCTTGAATCTGTCTGTCCATTCCACTACTATTATTTTAGCTTAAGATATCATCAAAAGACTCCCATCAGGTCTCAGAGCCTCCACCTGTGACGTCTACAATTCATTAACCACTTACCAGCTTCAGAGTTCTTTCTAAAACTCATCTTTCCAATGCATGTACTGTCTTTGCTTGAAACCTATTTATGACTCTGCCCAAAGTCCTCCAGACAAAGCCTAATCTGTAAAACATAACACAGGCCATAAGGCCTCATTTTAGCGTTCTAGATGAGGAGAGAGCAAATCCCCAGCCAGCCAAATCCAGCCTGCTGCCTGTTTTTATACAATTTAAGATTTTTACATCTTTAAATGGTTGAAAGAACTCAAAAGATAAATATTTCATGACACTGAAAACTATAAAATTCAATCTCTGTGTCCATAAATGGAGTTTTACTAGAATACAGCCCTATTGTCTATAGCTGCTTTTGAGATACAAATTGGTAGTCATGACTAAGCCAGTATGGCCCACAAAACCTAAGATATTTACTACCTGGCCCTTTACAGAAAAGTCTGCCGATCTCTGCTCTATACTCATTGCTCATCACTCTCTATTGTAGCCATCGTGAACTACTTGAAGTCCCTAAGAGGCCACTCTTTTCTCTTTGACCTGCTCCGCCCACCCCTCCATGGGAGCTCTCACAGAACTAACTCCATTTAAGCATTTAACAGTTATTCTGATTGTCCTTTTACTCGTATGGCGCAAGTGTTCACCACTGAATCCTCAGCACCCAGCACAATCCCTGTCCTTCTTCAGTGCTTGATAAATTTGTGTTGATGAATGAGCAGCATCCTGAAAAGATGAACAAACCTGGGTTCCAATTTTCAAGAACTTAAAAAGGGAAGACAGCAATATAAACAACAAATTAACCTATAAGGAAGAAAAAAAAAAGCACTAAAAAGTAGCACATACTCTGCAACATATTCAAGGAGAAATAATTCCCCCTGGGAAAAAGTCCTTTCTTTAGAACAGAGTGAAGAAATAAAATGGAGTCACTATGGTCAATTTGCTAAATTTTAAAATCAAGTAGGCTGAGGCGTGACCTAAGTGGTTCTTATTTTGCTTTAACTAGCCTGAGAACTTAAACTTTTGAACTTTCTCACTTGTGCCTGGAGATATATATAAATATACAAATATATTGACAAAAGATACATATATATATAGTTGACAAAAGAACATCCAGCCTAAGAAAAAGTCTTATAAGATTTTATTTGAGCCAAACTGACAATTACCAGGAAGCAAAATCTCAACAGATTCAGAAAATGCTCCAGAGAATGGCAGTTTTGCAGCTTCTTTTGTACATTAGAATTAAAGGAAAAAACGTAGGAAAGGTTACATGAAATTCATAGGTGATAGATTAAGGAGGCAGGGGAAAGCAAAGCGGGGAAATCTCTGAGACTGGATAAAATGCAAACTGAGAGGACACATACTTGTTTTACATTGGTGGGTATAGGATAGTTAACATTTACAGCACATACAGATAGTATGTGGACAACAAGTCAACAATGATGGATTTTGTGCTCTGGTGCCCATGGTTGTGCCTTTAAGGGGCCTGAAAAAGAAAATTACTTTGACATTCAAAGGTATGTTATCTTAGATGCATAAAGATAACAGACAATTTCAAAGGTGAAGATTGACCTTTATTAAGGCAGCTACAGGCCTAGGGCATGTCTACCCACCATGATCTGCTTTTAGGAATTTTTACTTTCATAGCACCACGTGATTACCTTAAGCCTCTAGGTTTGTAAGGCCCACCATGAAGGCCTCCCCTGATCTTGTCAGTTTTAGTATGTGGCCCCTTTTTCATCCACAGTATAAATAAACCCTATAGATAACCCTTTGATAACCCTTTGAAGAACTTATGAAAGAATGTTCACAACTCCAGACCACTTGACATCCATCATTCAGACTGCCTGACATCTGGCTGATTATCATCTTGAACCAACCCAAAGGCTGAGAATGCAGGACTGATTCTTCTCAACAATGTGACTTTTTACTATAAAAACTCTCAGCCTAATATTGTAATAACTTTGCACAGTGACAGATGGTTACTAGACTTAGTGTGGTGATCACATCATAAGGTACATAAATGTCAAATCACTCTGTTGCATACCTGAAACAAATATTGTATGCTAACTATACTTTAATAAAAGAATATTTTTAATAAAAAATAAAAACTCTCAGCTTTTCTTTCTTCTTCACACTATTAGTAGTGCCTAATTGTGTTTTTGACTTGCATAGCCTAAGACCCTTTAATAGTTCTTTGTCATTTTATTTCTAGCCAAAGCCTCCTGGCTGTGCTCAGTGGGCATGTAGAATCCTTTCTGATTTGAACATAAAACCCCTACTTCCATGATGAAATTCTTATTAGAGCTTTTCTTGTTTACATGTAATGTCCTTGTCTGTAAAATAAGGCTAAATAATTACTTCACAGGATTAAATTAATACGGTTCGTTATTGAAAGCAAGTAGCTCAGCGTGTGAGCTTCACAGAAAGTACTTGTTAAGGGCAGTCACTCCCGGGTCATCTAAAATGCTGTTTGCCCGTAATTAATGGAGTCTGTACCCAAAGGGCTCTCCGATATGTACCGCCAAATGCATAGCCTTGCATCAAATGCATCCCTGTAGTAAGAGCTGCGCCTCTTCAACAATATGAGACTTCAGACGTTCAAGGCCAGGCGGCGTGTGGGGCTAAATCTCCAGGGAAACCGCCGCGAGCTGGCGCTGGTTAAGTGGAAGAACTACAACTCCCGTGGTGCTTCACGCGAGCATAGGGCTACTCTATATTTTATCACCCTCCAGCCCCTTCCGTGAATCCCGCAGAGGTTCCGCCTCGAGGGTTTTCTTTTCTTTAGCTCTGCAGTCCCGGCGTGGTCCCGCCCCAGTCACTGGAAAAACCCATGCTCCAGGTCCTACGGCGTTGTGTGAGGGGCGGGAGTTGAAGGACGGTCTCTGGCTGGTTCCGGCGGCCCTGGGACCGCGGAAAAGGCCCTGGATAACCGCCGCGATGCCCCACCCGCGGCCGGTCAGTCAGCTCCTGGATCTGTGAGTCCACCCTGCCCCACCTCCCCTTCTCCTTGGCCCAGCACCTCCCCTGCTTGGGGGGAAGAGGGGGCTGCGCCTCTCTCCCTTCCGCCCCCTTCCCATCCCCCGACCTCCGTAGAGGTCCCGCTGCTGTTTCTCTTCCTAGATTCTTGATTTGTCATCCCTCGGTGAGGACAGTTGTGTCCAAGTGGGCTGCCCCTCTGTTTTCTGCCCTTGTCCGAATTCCCAGGCATCCTTGACAGCTCGACGCCCCGGTAGTTCCTGGCAGTGGCCTGTTTGTGACGGGAGCTGAAGGCCTTGGTGGAACAAACACTAAATGGGGCTGTCAAAAGCCTACAGCGGTGTTTCACCCAGTCACTGTAACTGGGATAAATACTGATTCTTTGAGGCAGCACGGATTCTTGACTGCGATTGTTGGGTTCAGCTGCCAGTTCTGCCATTCACCAGCTGTATGGCCATGGGAGAGTAGCATTCTCTTTCTGTGCCCGAGTTCTCGATCTATAAAATTAGTATAACAGTATCTATCTCATGGAGTTGTAGTGAGTAATAAACTTAACATATGTAAAGTCCTTAGAGGGATACCTAGTGTCAAAAGAAATTTCAGAGAGCTTTACTTGATATGAATGTTTCATTGAGAGAGAAATAAGTAGCTCAGAGACAGGTAGTTACAGGATGGTTTATAAAGTGACAAGGAGGAAGTTGTTAACCTTTAACGATAGTTATTCCAATAGGAGTTTACAAACAGCAGGGAGTTCTTAAAAGTGATTATCCTATACTATTTTAGGAAGACTATTTAAGTTGATTATCAGAGGTATTTACAAGAGATAACCTGTTAAATTTTGCTTTGTTCATGAAATAAAGTAGATTAAGTTTCACTTATGTGTCCTAACTGGTTTGGTTTGCTTGTGGGATTTTCAAGCCTGGTCTCCATTTTATTTTATTTTAAAAACTTCTCCCTCTTGGTCATTCAGCAAGCTAAGAGTGTGAACAAATATATTGTTACTCTCGCTACCACTGTCGATGTAGTCATTGGGATCAATGGTCATGTAATCACTGTTACCTATAGTTGCCTAGTCATCTTGGACATGGGCGGTGAGATACTGAATGCTTCAAGTTGTCTAATCCTGGTAGATAATATTGGATGTGTGAATGGTTGCTGAAAGGCATTTAAAACTCTTGAGAGGCTACAATGCACTAGGGAGGTTAATATGATTGTAGGGAGAATAATAATAGCCAAGGATTGAAAAAATCTCAGGAGCTGAGATTTAATCAATGAAATACATCAGTAGAAGAAGTGTTGCCTATTTGATGAAAGATTAGTATCTGATCTTTAAGATCTTTTAGATTTGGGGTAATAATTCTTGATTTATTACATGTAAACATTTTTTTACAAGTTACAGCACATGTACCTCTTTGTTGGGCAGTTAGGTTATCTAAGGCTATGCAGTTGTCTAATATAAGTTTGGCTAAAGAGTTCTATCCTAGAAGAGGCAAGTCAAGAAGACCAGAGGCCATTGCCCAGCATCCTGCTCCTAAATCAGCGTTGTCATTCAGAGAGAAGCATATCATTATCCCTGCTCCCAGCTTTGAAATTGTGGCTCAGAGGTTTTTCCAGGGAGAGAGGCAAGCTGCAAAACAAAGAATACCACAGTCTCAAGAAACTAACTTTATTTGAAATAGAGGGCAGGTGAAGTTCAAGCCTAAGGACTCTCAAAATCAGTGGAGATTTTGATATTAAGTAATTATAAAGAGGCTAATAGCTTCATGTGAGAGGCAAGCTAAACATAGGCCAACAAGTTTACTAGAGAAAACCCAGGAAAGAGACATCTAAGAAGAGTCTTGAGATCAGAACAAACCTTAGGAACTAACCAAAGAGGAGTCCAAAGTGAATTAGATGACATTTTGGAGCAATTTATACTCCTAGGCATTGTTGAAAACATTAGAGCATTCAATCTGCAATGAATGATGGCTAACAGCTTGGTGTGATACCAATAGAGGCGTAATAGAATAATCAAAGAAAGAGATAGTCAAAGAGAGCCCAGCTAATACCACTGTCATCCCAGGGTGACAATACTTATGTCCAAGGCTATGCCCACTAAGGAGCAACATCAGAAGTTGCATACAGTGAGGGAAATAAACTTCACTAAAATAGTCCTGCCATGTCACTAAACAAGTAAACAATCACAAGTCGGGAGCGGGGGAATCTGTATTTAGATTTACTGCGTTATATTATCTAAACAGTTTTCAAAAAAAAATTGCAAGATAAGCAAAGAAACAAAGTATGATCCATACACAGGAGGAAAAAACAGGCAACAGAAACTCTTTGAGAGGACCCTGATGTTAGACTTCAAAGAAACTATTATAAATTAGTTCAGAGATCTAAAGAAAGCTATACTTAAAGAAGTCAAGTGGAAAACAGTTTGGCACTTCCTCAAAAAGTTAAACATAGAATTACATTACTGAGCAATTCCACTTCTAAGTATATACCCAACAGAATTGAAACTAGATAAACAAATACTTGTACACAAATGTTCATAGCAGCACTATTCACAATAGTCAAAAGGTGGAAACAACCAAAATATACATCACCAAATGAAACAATAAATGAAATGTCATTCAGCCATAAAAAGGAATAAAGTACCAGTCCATGCTACAACATGAATGAACCTTAGAAACATTATGCTAAGTGGAAGAAGCCAGACATGAAAGGCTACATATCGTATGAATTTATTTATATGAAATATCTGAAATAAATAAGTCTATAGCAACGGAAAGCACGTTGGTAGTGCCAGGTACTAGTGGAAGAAAGGAATGTGGACTGACTCTTTAATTGGTACAGTTTTCTTTTGGGCTAATGAAAATGTACTAGATAGGGGTGGTTGTTGTACAATATTGTGAATGTACAAAATGCCACTGAATTATACACTTTAAATGATTAATTTTATGTTATGTGATTTTCACCTCAATTTTAATTTTTAATTTTTTATTTTTTAGGCGAGGCAACCCTTGGTTAACCTCACAGATTGCAAGGACCTTGTCAGCATACAATCCCTTATTTTTCGTTTTTTACGCCTACAGCACCTTGTCTTCCTAGGTGGTCTCCCATCCAAGTACTAACCAGGTCCGACCCTGCTTAGCTTCCAAGATCAGACAGGATCGGTCTTGTTCAGGGTGGCATGGCTGTAGATTCACTTCAATTTTTAAAAAGGAAAATAAAAGAAGAAAGGTATGATGACAATGTCTCATAAAATAGAGAATATCGTTAAATAGATAGGAATTATATGTAAAAAAAGAACCAAATGGAAATTGAAAAAGTACATTAATTGAAATTTTTAAAAATACTTTAGAGGGACTCAACAGAAGATTTGAACTGGCAGAAGAAAGAATTAATGAACTTGAAAATAAATCAATAGAAAGTATGCCATTTGAAGAACAGAAAGAAAATAAGATAAAGAAAATGGAACAGAACCTTGGACAAGTATGAGACCTCATTAAGTATGTCAACATACATGCGATGGGAGTACTAGAATGAAGAGAGAGAAAGGAAGAGAAATCTTTTTGACAAGATAATAGCTAAAAGTCAGATTTAATGAGAAACATTAATCAACCCACCCAAGAAACTCGATTAATTGAAATTAACTCAGTGAATTTGTAAGATAAACACAAAGTAATCTATACATAGAAATATTATAGTAAAAATGCTGAAGCCAAAGGCCAGAAGAAAATCTTGAAAGCTACAAAATAAAAATTACACATGTACAAGAGAACCCAAACAAGATTAACAGTAGACTTCTCACCAGAAATAGTGGAGGCAGAAAACAGTGGAATGATATATTCAAAGTGCTGAACTAAAAACTCAGCTAAGAGTCCTATAACTAGCAAAACAACTTAAGAATGAAAAAAAGATCTGACTAGGCAGTTCTGTAAAGATGATACACAAATGGCCAACAAACATATACAGAGATGCTCAACACCATTAGCCATCAGTGAAATGCAAATCAAAACCACAGTGAGATACTACTTCATAGCCACTAGGATAGCTGTAACCAAAAAGACAGATAATGTCAAATGTTGAAAAGGATAGTATTGGAACCTTCATACACTGCTGGCAGAGTGTAAAATGGTGCAGCTACTTTGGAAAACAATTTGGTAGTTCCTCAAAAGTGTATACATAAAATTATCCTATGACCCAGCAGTTTATGTGACCCAGCAATCGAACTCCTAGATATGTCCCCAAGAGAAATGAAAACAACATGTTTACCCCAAAATTTATACATGAATGTTTATAATAGCATTATCCATAATAGCCAAAAAGTGGAAACAATCCAAATGTCCATAAACTGATGTATGGGTAAACAAAAAGTAGCATATTTATACAATGGAATATTATTTAGCAATAAAAAGGAACAAAATGCCAGTATGTGTTACAAAAGGCTACATGTCGTATGATTCCATTTGTATAAAATGTGCAAAATAGGCTAATCTAGAGAGACAGAAGTAGATTGATAGTTCCCTAGGCTGAGGGAGATGAGGAAGATTGGCAGGTTACTGCTAATGGGTTCAAGATTTTAAAGTAATGAAAATATTATGGCAGGATTATAAAGTACAGCAAAGGGAATATAGGGAATATAGTCAATAATATTGTAATTACCATGTATAGTGCCAGGTGGGTACTAGACTAATCAGGGAGATTACTTTCTGCCTGTGGGGAGCAGGGTCAGTAGGTAGCTTCTGTTACTCAGTCCCTTCATAATACACCTCTGCTTCAGAGTCACCTAGCTTGAAAGCACACTCTTCTAGGGCAGCTCACATTCAATGACAAGGATATAAAGTTCCAACCAAAAGTAGAATTCCTGTGGAAAAACTGTTATCTTGACTTTATTATGCACAGTTGTATCATTTGAATTTTCACTGTGAATATGTTGCAGAATCCTCAAGATGAATAAATAACATTAACTATGCTTTGGAATTTGTGAAAACTCATGGAGTCTGCTATGGTTTGAATGTTTTTGTACCCCTCAAATTTATAAATTGAAGTCCCAACCCAAAAGGTAATGGTATTAGTAGATAGAGACTTTGGGAGGTATTTAAATCATAACAGTGGAACCTCCATGAATGAGATTAATACCTTTATAAAAGAGGCTCCAGGGAGATTCCTAGTCCCTTCCACTATCTGAGAACACAGAGAAAGTTCTGGCTGTGAACCAAGAAGAGGACCCTCACCCAGCCATGCTGGCACCCTGATCTCATAATTCCAGCATCTAGAACTATGGGAATTAAATTTCTGTTGTGTATAAACTATCCAGTCTGTGGTATTTTTTTATTTTAATAGCCTGAATGGACTAAGACACAGCCCTTAAACAGAATAAAATTCAAACCTTCACATGGGGATGCCTTCATAACACAAACAAATAAGACTGTCATACAAAATTACTTTTAGAAAAGAAGAGTTAGCAGTCAAAATTTACAAAGCATGTAAGGGAAAAAAATAGCATGAAAGAGACTCAACAGGAAATAGGATTGACACTTCAGGAACTACAGATGATAGAACAATTTGAAAGGTATGTTTAAACAAATATATTAGAAATGTTCAAAAATGAAGGAACAGTTTCTCTTTAAGGAAGAATACAGATAAAATAACAGATTTTTTTTTTTTTTTAATTAAAAGCTCCAGGAAAGAAAAATGTAGTCATTGAATTAACAATCTAAAAGACTGGACTTTGATACATCCTGTCTATCTAAAATAAGACCTACTGGTTTCCCTTTCTCCCATACTTATTTGCAGTTAGCTGAGTCTGGGACCTTGGTGGGCGCCATTGAGGTCATACTGCAGGATGGCTTTATCTTGCTACTTGGCCCACTGTTGATAGTAGCCTTCATTAAATGCTTTAAGAGACAAATTGAACAGATTTGGTTCAGCCTCTGTTGGTCAAATTAAGTAGCAGACACAGTGATACAGTTATATAAATATTTGGGTTCATCCAAGAACATGTTGGGGTAGATAGTTTTGAGAGGCACTCTTCCATGGACCTGCACGTTCTTGCTGGATATGCCAAGAATACAGGGCCCTGATTATTCTTTACCTATGCCATTTCTCAAGGTTGCATTTGCAGCAAGCAACCTTAAGGGTGAAGTGTTGTCTCCTTTCAAAAAAGAGAGCTTGCTTCAGTTTGCTATAGAAGTAGTGAATCCCCCAAACTCAGTGTTTCCCTCCTGTAATACAAAGTGCTGCATGGGCGAGCATCCATCTGGACCCACTTACCTTACACTATAGGACTTGTAGGGCATGAGGAACCAACACAGACATGAAGCTCTGCATTACTGTTCTTGTCATGAGTAATAAAGTTCTTTTTCTCTGATCCAGCAATCTCATGTCTTCTGCCAGCATTCATGAAATGGTAATAGGCTAATTTTTAAGCCTGTAAGTAGGGCAAATTCTCGTACCCTGCACAATTCTTGACATATACAAAAATCAGTTCTTGGAAGTTTGTAAGTCAAAAGGGGAAAGATAAAACAAAAAATAGTGAGGTTTTTTTCTAGAAGAAAACATAGAATATCTTCATGAACTTAGGACATGAAAGAGTTCATAACAGGACACAAGAAATACTTGTCATAAAGAGAACACTGATATATTAGATTACATTAAGATGTATTTTTCTTCAGAAAAATAAAAAAAGACTAAGAGTAAAAAGGCAGTTCACAGAATGGGAGATATATTTGCAACAAATATAACCAATAGAAGACTCATGTTCAGAATATAAGAGGAACCCCTACATACCATCAAGTAAAACAGTCAACCGAAAAGAAAACTTGGCAAGATATTTGAATAGATACTCCACAAGAGGCTATCTAACTGAACAATAAAGAAATGAAAATGTGAACGTCCTAAGCACAGAAGTCAGACAAGAAAAAGAAATAAAAGTCATCCAAATTAGAAAGGAAGAAGTAAAACTGTCATTATTTGCACATCTCTATATAAGATACTATATAGAGAGAACCTTAAAAATTCTACCAATAAAACAATTGGAACTGATAAATGAATTCAGTAAAATCTCATTATACAAAATTAACTAAGAAATTAGTTGCATTTTTATATACCAATAACAAACTATCAGAAAGAGAAATTAAGAAAACAATCCCATTTACAACTGCATCAAAGAAATAATAAAATACTTAGGAATAAATTTAACCAAGGAAGTAAAAGACCTGTACTTGGAAAATAAATGAAAGTGTCCCATGCTCATGGATAGGAAGAATTAACATTGTTAAAATGTCTATACTACCCAAAGCCATCTATAGATTCAGAGCAATCCCTATCAAAATACCAATGGCATTTTTCACAAAACTAGAATAAATAATCCTAAAATTTATATGGAACCACAGAAGACTTAGAATAACCATAGAAATCTTGAGAAAAAAACAAAGTTGGAGATATCACAATACCTGATATCAAACTGTACTACAAGGCTCTAGTAATCAAAACAGCATGGTACTGTAATAAAAACAGACACATAGATCAATGGAACAGAATGAAGAGCCCAGAAATAAACCCATGCCTATATGGTCAATTAACCTATGGAAAGAATATACAACGAAGTAAAGACTGTCTAGTCAATAAGTAGTATTGGAAAAACTGGACAGATACATGCAAAAAAATAAAACTAGACCGCCTTCTTATATCGTATACAAGAAAAGATTCAAAATGGATTAAAGACTTGACTTAAGTATAAGACCCCAAACCATAAAACTTCTAGAAGAAAACATAGGCAGTAAACTCTGATATTACTCTTAGTAATATTTTTTCTGATATACTTCAGCTGGCAAGGGAAACAAAAGAAAAAATAAAACGAGACTACATCAAACTAAAAAGTTTTTGCATAGCAAAGGAAATCAGCAAGACAAAGAGACAACCTATAGATTGGGAGGAGATATTCACCAATGATACATCCAATAAGAAGTTAATATCCAAAATTTATAAAGAACTCATACAACTCAACATCAAACAACAAAATAATCTAATTAAAAATTAGGCAGAAGACCTAAATAGACATTTCTCCAAAGAGGACATACAGATGGCCAATAGACATATGAAAAGATGTTCAACATCACTAATCATCAGAGAAATACAAATTAAAACCACAATGAAATATCACTTCACACCTGTCAGAATGGCTATTCTCAATAAATCAACAAACAACTGTTGTCGAAGATGTGGAGAAAAGGGAACCCTCGTGTACTGTTGATGGGATTGCACATTGGTACAGCCACTATGGAAAACAGTATGGAGGTTCGTCAAAAAACTAAGAATCGATCTACCATATGATTCAGCAATCCTTCTACTGGGTATTTACCCCAAAGACTTGAAAACTCATATCCAAAAAGATATTTGCACACCGATGTTCATAGCAGCATTGTTCACAGTGGCCAGAACATGGAAGCAACTGAAGTATCCTATGATAGATGATTGGATAAAGAAGCTATGGTACATATATAC